>NC_061508.1:292279480-292390181 GCF_022539505.1 Lolium rigidum
TGCAGATCTTACCGGCCTGATTTTGTACGTATCAATATCCATCTTTTATACGTCTCGTTTAGAGATCGCTGACGTGTGTGCCACGAATGAATCTAAGCCATTGAGTTGTTTAGACTTTAGGGGAACCTATCTACACCATCGATTGTTTGTTATAATAGATAGATGCTATAGCTTTCAGGATCAAGTAATAACGAACTACGTCATACATTGACAAAGGCCTTGCTAATTTCCTAATATATAACTTCCAACCCTTAACTAAGCACATGTGGCATTGTGCTGCTACAATTATCTAAAAGTACATGAGACGAACTACTCCGTACATGATTCATATGATTATAGTGTGAGGCGCTGTATTTTATATCCTGGCAGCAAAACTGAATCACAGCAAGTAAGAAAAAAAAAAAACAGAATCCTCACCACCTGCAACCAGACCAAGGCCTATACCAACACGTCGTAACCTTCAGTTTCATATTGTAAAGTTTTAATCTATCAAAGTAGATCACGTGCAGCACATTCAGTTAATTACTCCATATCAGCGCATTACAAATCAAAACAACTACCTGGGTCAGAACGAGGCTTGGCTCTTGCGAGTGGTTATGGGCCGGGCGAGCTCGAGATATCCACCCCTACATCCTTACATCTGGCTGAGTGGCTCGACGCCCCCAGTTGCAGATAAGGGGTGGAGAGCAGACGAACAGCACAGACACCGAATAGCAGAAGAAAACCAGCTGCTGGATTCAGACCCCAAGCCCCATCAGCGACTCCCAGCAGCAACACTGCCGCCCTATGGCGGGTCTGGCCGACCCACCCGCCACATCCTGGAGCAACAACCCCTCGCCCGGCCAAAACGGGGTCAACAACACCACACCAAGGAAGAAAACATCCACCCTCGCCGCCGGAAGGAAAAAAGTACCCCACTCTCGGCGGATGCAACCGCGCAACAAATCGAGAACACCGAGCCGACAACGACTTGCGACAGCCTATCATCGACGTTGGCTAGAATCAGCCGAAGGGGTGGCTTGTTTTAGATGGAGGGCTCGTGCTCGAACTGCGCGCAGGAGATTGGGGGTGGCGTGGGGGCTCGCTGCAGTGGCTGACGCACAAAAATACCCCAGGGTGGGCACACCTCTAATCTCTATTTTTATTACTCATGTGTGATAAAAAATTGCTCAAATAACTAAATATAAAACGTCTAAAAATTCAAGGTGGGCCATGGCCTACCCGCCCACCCTTCTGCGTGCAGGAGGACGAGGGAGGGCGGCAGCCAGCACACTGGAGGTTGGGAGGCGGTGCGAGGGTCCCCAGCGACGGGAGGAGGTGGGGGAGCCGCAGCCAGCACGCGGGAGGTGGAGTAGGGGGGTGGCCGAGGCCGTGGATGGGAGCACAATGGCGACGGTTGCTGGGAATCCGAGGGTTTGGAGGTCGGGGAAGAGGTCGGTGCGGGAGATATTGAGCACCCTTTATTTTTTACTGGACTACACCCTACCCAAAAAACGATGCAACAACCAACGTATCGCTAGACAGCAGACATGTAACAGAGGGTATGGTTAGCTCACTTCAATCTACCCGAGCTGGTGATCCCGATCGTTGACAGCCATGATCGTACGGTCCAGAAAGAGTGTGCGGATTACCCTTAGCACGCTGGGTTTTCACGAGGATTAATTGCTTTAATTAATTACTAGTATTCATTAATATAGTTTATTATGGATAGCTTACACGTTGAGAAAGATATAAGATCTATGGGAGGTGAAAATACATTCCATATACTAGGTTTTTTTATAAGGAAATATATTAATATCAGGAGATAACAATTACACCCAATCTCTCCAATAATGCAACACCCTAATGGCAGTACGGATGCACACAGCCAAAAAAACGGAAAAAAAAACTAAGAAATAAAAAGCCCCGCTACGGCATTCCAACTATAGCAGCAACAATACAATCACCACCAATACAGCACCTGAACTTCAGGCTCTTCAAAAGCGACACATCCAAGAAGGACACAATGCACTAACATCGTCGTCGTCCGATCAAAAGATCTCAGGTTTTCACCCAGAAGATAATCTCCGCTCTCAAAACAATGTCTTCAACAAGACCATTTTCAAGCACAACCAATTAAGGACATCCCTTGGATTTTCACCCTGAACTTCACCTGTGTTGCCACCCCCGCCTGCATACTGCTGTTGTGAAATCCAGAATACCAAGCCAGTCCCTCAAAGCACAGAGACTCGAACCTCAATTGCCAGTCCTCGAAACCTGCCTTCATGATATTCTCCACACCTCTAATTTCACCATGTATCATGTCATCTGATGTCAACACAGAATATAGCATCGCCCCGCTCCCTCCAGAACCAAACGGCCAGAATCCACCTCCCTACCACCATGGTAGGTTATCGCGCCCAAGCATGGCGGGCCGCCGAAAACACCTTCTCAGGGCTGCCGCCCCGGCGTCCGCGCTAGAGCAGACCGCGCTGTCCTCAACCAGCCTCACGACTCGCGCCACCGCCTCCAAAGCGCCCACCCTCAGGCCGCAACATGAGACGAGACCCCCGCCGCCGCCCACTACTGAGCGGGCTTTGCCCGTCGGAGCACCCAAGCAGCGGCGGAGAGGAGGGGAGGCAGGAGGGAGGCGGATGGCCCGGCGGCTATGGTTTGCTCCGCCCGAGTCACCCATGCGGGGACGACGCGGGGGTTATATTGATGGAATAAAAAAAGTAGCCTCTAAAAATGGGGGAGAATTTCACTTCCCGGCCTCTGCAACAACTAGAGATGCACACAACCATTAAGCATAAGTACTAAGATTTTTAATCTTGGTAAAGATTAAAGCATAGCCCTCAGAATAAATTGCGTGAGTATCAGGTCTAGCCTGGGCCTCAAGTATAATAGGAACCTGAATTCACGTCCATGAGGATTTGAACTCAGGTGATGGTTTTGTACATCCACTCCCCCAACCAGTTGAGCTAGGCTATGTTGGTTTCACAAAAACTATTATTCTAGCTACTAAATAATATTTCGGACACTAAAGACCGGAACATGAGCACCACATAGAAAAAACATAAGTCAAATCATACCATAAACTCCTAACTAAACAAAGATGAATGGTCCTTAAGCGGGTCATCCTCTGACAGCAGGAGACAATTACTCACTGTCCTCGTGATTTTCCAAGTCTTTCCATGGGCGGCTGCTCGCCCTTCCTCATTTTTCTCCTTTGATTCATCCATGGGTGCCTCTTCCATAATTAGTGTCGCCTCCTCTCCCTAGAGTTGTAATCCTAAAACCTCTTTCATGAGCATGTCAAATCCTTTGACTAAAACATCTTTCATGAGTAAAAACATGATCAGCACCAGAAGACCATGGATGTTAGATCTTTACAAATGTGAACTAAATTATTGACTCTAGTGCAAGTGGGAGAATATTGGAAATATGCCCTAGAGGCAATAAGGGATTTCTATTTTCGTTCCCTCGGTTCCTTAGTTGTGCTCAGTTTTCCCCAGCTCCTTAGTTTTTTCTCAGTTTTCCCCAAGTCCTTGTTTGAAACCCGCAGAAGCAACTCAGACGGCAGGATTGCCGTTTAGTTGGCCGTTCCGTGCTGACGTGTGGGGCCGCATCGTGTGGGCCCGCGTCTCGTGGGGCTGGTAGAAAGGGACCGTGTGGGACAGGACGAGATAGTGTTTGGTTGCACGTGAGCAGGAGCTGGGTTTTGTCTCTCTCGGCCCAAATTGGCATTTTTAAGAGCACCTTTTCCCCTCTTTGTCTCTCTGTCTTTTTCACCAAATTAGTATCAAATCTAGAGAAGCTTCTATTTCTGCCTTTTGGCCCTCGTTTTTTTCCCAATATGGCAGCAAATCTAGAAGCTAGTATATGATAAATTCACAACAGCATAATCAGAAAACTAAGTATAATACATAAACTGCATACAGCAGCCAAAAGCAGCCAATAACGTTGTTAATGTTCACGACAAACTAAGCTGAAAAAAATACAAGACGCACGCAATGTATGGCCAACAAGAAGATTCCTCATTGCTCATATATTTCTTCGTCGCCCCATTCGTGCATTATCCCAAGGAAATATTCATTGAACTACTTCCGTCTGCAGTGTGCGGCCAATACATCCTCCAGACGGTATGGCCTGTGTTCATTTCTTAGACCGTAGTTTTCCATTCTATCCACATATCGTGGCCACTCATCCCAGGCCTTTGTATCATGAATGTACTCTCTGATATAACCCAAATCGGCGTAGTAGATGCAGCCAGGTCGAAGTGTCGGGTGCACTCTGGTGTTGACGGAGATACACCGGATATAATGCACAAAGAAGACATGACTGCCAATGTTACTGATCGGATGGAGAGAGCGGCTCTGAGTGTCCACACGGTACACCAATGGTTGGTCCTCCAAAAGCATGTTGTCCAACAACACAAGCAGCAGATCACCATCCGACTTCATAAGATAGAACTTGTCATTTCCAAGTTGTGGAAATGAAATTAGTGTCTCCATCTTGACAGTGCTCACGTGCTGCTGCAACTGTACATTGGTGCACGCCATACTTCCGGACTCAAAATTGTCCACAGCTATTGCATGCAGTTCACCATTGAACGGGGTAATGCAACGCAAACCATGGTTCTCGATCGAAAAACTTCCATCTCCCCAATCTTCATATATATCCTTAGTTGGAGTGCTCTCATCGACCCAACTAATTTCGTTCGGGTAATGTGAGCAAACGAAGACCATAGTCGGGGATTTGATTACAGCGACTGAATCCAGAAAAACAGATGGCATCTCGCGCCTCAAACATAGTGTTCGATGCCTTTGTGAGTGGGTTCAGAAGCCGTATCTTGTGCGGCGGGTTCTTCTGGGCAAGCACGATGACGCCACGGCAAAAACCGACGAAGTAGTATCTAAAATATATTGATGAAGATAACATTCAGGAAGATAGCGAGCCAGGCTGGGATAGAACAGTAGGATAGAACTGAGCTCCTGGGTCGCTCCCCGCGGGCGACCTGGGTGCTAACCCCATCCGCCAGGAGAGGCTCCGCCTCCAACCCCATCCCCCGCCGCCGCCGGCAGGCGTCGCCGGGCAAAGCTCGTGCGGCGTGGGCGGCGGCGGGATCTCCCTTCCCGGCTCCATAGGCGGGCTGCGCGGGGCAGCCGGCCGACCGGCGGCGCGGGCCGATGCACGGCTCGGCGCGGGCGGCGCGGGGCTCCCACTGCGCTGCTTGGCCGGCCACGCTCAAGCGAGCGATGGCGCAGTTGTGGCTCGCCGCGCTCAAGCGAGCGTCGGGGCGGTTCCTCGTGCTCAAACGAGCGGATGGCCTCTGTGCGGACGCCGAGGGTCACGACCTCGGGTTGCGGCGGTCGCGACCGGCGATTGTTGAGGGCGCCGGCCTGGCTCGGTTCTGCACAAGCGCGTTGGCGGCCTGAGAGGTCCGTGGTGCGGAGGAGGCAGGGGGGTCGCTGCGGGCAGGGCCGATCTGGGCTTCTACGGGCCCATGGCGCGGTTCCTCGACGGCGTGGCAGCTGGTGACCGAATCCTCGACGGCTCCCGTCCCGATCTAGTGCTCCGGCAGCTGTTGGCTGCGGAGTGAGATGCCTGCTCGGCTGCTGCGTCGGGTGTGGGCATCGGGTGGTCGGCGGCAAGATCCCATGCTCTGTTGGTTGCGTTCCTTCTACCCGAGCTTCAAGCGGGGCTCGATGGCGGAGATGGTATGCCAGGCGAAAGCTTTGCATCTATTTTGGTTAGGTGCCGATGACGGCGGTGCCCGTGGGTACCGTTCTCCTTCTTGAAGGCGTCTTCGAGAGCTACATCTCTTGTCGTCGCGGGTGTCGGTGGCCTCCGGGTGAAAACCTAAGCTCCCAGGGAGCGGGCGACGACGACATCTATGTCGCTACCTTCTTGAAGGCGCCGTCTTTGGAGGCATCGACACTTGTGGTGTGGCAGGTTTGTGTCAACTAGGCATGGTTGCCTTGCAGCCGAAGTTCGTGGACGCCGGGGCAGCGGCTCCGGACGGTGGATGGTGCGTCGAGGTGGCGGCCTCGAATGGCCTTGCAGCTACAGGCATATGGGGTGTGGTTGTGGTCTAGCAAGGCAAGGGTGGCGTGCTTGTGCTATGCGGGTAGCGAGTCTGTCGGCCCGGTCGACGCGATCAGGAGGTCGGTCTGGCTGGCACGTCGGGGCGGCGGCCCCGGACCTTTTGGCGCGATGTTCGTGGTCTGCGGATGGTCGTCTTGTGTAGTTTGGGCTACGAGGCATCTACTCCGTGCGGCGTTGCGGCTCATGACCGAGCAGGGGAAGCTGGAGCGGCGGCTCCGAGCACGGATGTGTTTGTTTTGTGCAATAGTGGCTTTGTGTCGTGTGGGCGACGAGGCTATGTTGTTTGTGCAGTTTTTTGGCCCTTTTTTCCTCAAAAACAGGGTCGATCTGTACGGTTTTTGGACCCGGTTTTCCTTATAAACTGGGTCATTCGGTCGTCTTGACATTTTCCTCTATTGCGATGAATATAGCAGTTCTCCTGTTGTTATTCAAAAAAAAAAAAAAAAGATAACATTCAGCACTAAGATTGAAAATAAGAATAGATTAACCCTATAGATATGGAGGAATTTGAACCTTGCACGAACTTCCGATAGATCTATGGTGACGTAGCGGGATGTGCCGAGTTGGAGGAAGATGAACTCAGCGGCGCGTGGAAGGGCGTGGTCTAGCATGATCCATTCGTGCAGGTGCACGTCGGGCTCAGGTAAACCTGAGCGCCAATTTCTACAGACTTGCCTCATAGCAGAGTAGGCGTCCACGTACTCCTCATTCACCAGTAAGCATTCGCCGATCTTGTGAAGTGGTCCGTCACCCATGAGAGAGGCCCAGCTCACGGAGGCGCCGCGCTTGGATGCGCCGCCCTCGGAGGCGACGGGCTCGACGGCGATGGGCTCTACAGCGACGGGCTCGGCGGCGACGGGCTCGGAGGCGACGGGCTTTGAGGTGACGGGCTCGGCGGCGACGGGCTCGGCGGCGACGGGCTCGGCGGCGACGGGCTCGGATGCGACGGGCTCGGGGGTGATGGCCGCCGGCTCATTCTTCTTCTCCATCGCCGGCAGGGCTCGTACGACGGTTGGGGTTTTTTCCTTCGATTTGGATAAGTTGATGGGACGTGAGAGGCGTGGTTTTGTGCATGAGCGAGAATGGGACGTACTGTGTGCAGAGGGAGGGAGAGAGGGGCTTACGCGTCCTAAATGCGACCCGCGTCCTACGCGTCCACTAGTGCACGTTTGCACCGCGACACGCGTCAACAATGGGACGTCTTCCACTTCTGCACCGCAACACGCGTCCTCGAGTCTAACCCTGAAAATTTAGATATACCCTCGAGTCATATACTAGCATTTTTTGTGTGCTCAGTTTTCCCCTTGAGTGCTAATACTGGCTAGTGCAATATACTCAGTTTTACCCTCAAGTGGTTGGTCAACAGAGAGTCAACAAATGGGATTAACTAGTTAAATGAGTTATTTAATGTGAAAAAAATTCCGAAAAAAAGTGGCACTTACTCATGGAGTCTTTACCACAAATTGCCACTTCTCAAATCATAGATAAATCATAGATAAATCAAGTTTTACCACAAATTGACACTTCTCAAATCACCTAGTAGCTATGAAGGTGCATGGTTTTCCACAATAAGCCCTACCCAAAACGGCTTTCCCCAAAACATACTTTGTCTGAATGAGGCCATAATTTTCACACTCATGTATATTTGTATTGTAAATAGTTTGAGGTAGGCCAAGATGGGTTTTATTGTACAAAACACGCATTTTTCATTTTTTAAATCTCATATTTGAATCCCTTAGTCTGTTTACTACTCACTTGCCCTTGGTTTCTTGATACTACTCAGTTTTGCCCTCTTCCTTCACAAATTCTCACAGACACCCAACATTGTCCTGATTGGTCTAGCCCATGTCATGCGGATCGTGCCCACCGACCGTTGATCGTATGATTTAATGGGCAGGATAACCCCTATCTCTCTCTGGTCGGGGCCACCACCCTCTCTCTCTCTCTCTCTCTCTCTGTCGGCGGTTAGCTTCCACCCTCTATGTATGCTAAAGGGCGGTTACCCAGTACGCTAAAGTTTGGTTTTCTGCATTATTTTTCACGAGCTAAATTATATACTCTTTTAGGCATTATTTTTCACGCAAAAAATGATAAACCATCACCGATTTGTACTTTTCACGCAAAAAATGAAACACCATCACCCATTTGTTGTAGCCATTACTTTTCACGCAAAAAATGATACACCATCACCAATTTGTTGTAGCCATTACTTTCCACGCAAAAAATGATACACCATCACCCATTTTTTGTAGCCATTACTTTCCACGCAAAAAATGATGAACAATCACCAATTTCTTGTAGCCATTACGGTAAAATGATAAACTATCACGAATTACCATTTCTTTTAGGAATTACTTTTCACGGTAAAATGATAAACTATATCACGAAGTTCCATTTCCGTCAAGATAGTCTGCATTACTTTTTTGTTGAGATATACTCCCTCCGTCGACAAATAAGTGTACTTCTAGCTTTTGTACTAAGTCAAATATTTTAAGTTTTGACCAACCGTAAATAAAAAAGTAGCAACATATAGGATGAGATTTTGGTATAATTTGAAACTACATTTCAAAACGAATCTCGGGATACTAAATTAGTGTCATAAATGCTACTACTTTTTCCTATATATGTGGTCAAAGTTTAAAAAGTTTGACTAAACACAAAACCTAGATGACTACCCCCACAACGGTCATGTCCTCCTTAATTTATTGTGTAAACCCCCACAACGGTCACCTCCTCCTTAATTTATTGTGTAAACCCCTACAACGGTCATCTCTCCCTTATAAACACCCACAACGGCCATCCCTTGTGTCAATAGGTTTTGCCTCTCTCTTCTTCGTTCACATACACTTGATCCATTTCCATGGCTTCCACGTCTCGGACACGGACCGGAAGGGGAAGGGGAAGGGGCGGCCGGGGTGGTGGATCATCATCATTGCCACGACCACTGTCAACACTGCCATTGATCATAGAGGAGTTCTTCATCGTCGTCTATGAAGACCCTTTGGTCAAGAAGGTACGTACGCGTTCCCACATATATGATGCATGTGATTAATTATGAGCATGTTCTAAAAAACCTTTAATTTCAAACGATCGGCGCTCGATCTCTTTGCGAGCACTCCCAAAAAGTTTGCGGACTATCTTGACGGCCGGGAGCCGGTTAAGGTGTATCTGCGAGCAGTCGACTGTGGTCCTCGTCTCTGGACCGTGGAGGTCCTATTTGACGGTCAAGGCCGGATGTACCTCGACAAGGGCTGGAAGAATTTCGCCATCGCGCACGGTGTGGATTTCGGCTGCTTCGTACACTTCAAATATGAAGGCGATGATGTGCTCACAGTGAAGGTGTTCGACGGAACAATGTGCAGGAAGTACTACTACTCGGACGACGAAGATACTGACGATGAAAGCGACGACGACGTGAAGCCATGCATCCATCCCCTTTAGATAAGGGGATTATGACCAAGAATATATATGTAGCTTCATATGCATCGAGATTTAGAGATCTAGCTATTTTCCTATATATTATGCATTTAAAAATTATATCGCAATTTCCACCATGATTCAAGCACCACAGCTTCCAAACGATGTCGATATCGGCATGGTCAGAACGGCTATGCTCGCCGCCACTGCTAGGTCACCGTCGGGAAGCACCATGTTTAGCATAAGATTCACTTTAGATTAAGCTGCGAAAATAGTCACCTGTCATTGGCTGAGGCGGCCCCACAGAGCGGCTCTATATGATATTCTCTAAATAAATAGACGACCCCAGCGGTCATTGGCTGCGGAGGCCCCACAGAGCGGGAATATATGATTTTCTCACCCCACTGGTCATTGGCTGCGGCAGCCCCACAGAGCGGCAATATATGTCTTTCCTGAAAAATAGACGACCCCACTGGTAATTGGCTGCGGCAACCCCACAGAGCGGTTATATATGTCTTTTCCTGAAAAATAGACGACCCCACTGGTCATTGTCTGCGGCAGCCCTATAGAGCGGCCCCATTTGTCATTGGCAACACCGCGTATACAATCAAGAAATAAAACGGCCCACGCGTCAGCGACAGATGGATGGCTACCCATCAGCATGAGACAGTCAGAGAGGAACTGCTCTCTGTGCAGCCCCACCCGTCAGATTAACGGTAAGGCCTCTGACCTGACGGCAACCCTCCCGTCCGAGCGTCTACGAGGGGTTTCAAACTAGAGGGATGAGAAAACTGAGGAAAAGTTAAGAGGCTGGGGAAAACTGAGCACAACTAACGAACCAGGGGCACGAAAATAGAAATCCCTAATATAATTATTATCAAATTTCCTTGTTCATGGAAAATGTCTATACTCCATGCTAGAACTATATTAAGAGGAAACATTATGCTTATGTGGTTTGTAGACAACACCATGTCCCTAGTAAGGCTTTACTAGACTAGTAAATTAACAATCGATTTATGTCATTAGGAGAATCAAATGATGGAAAAGGCATAACTAAGTGAAGCAACGAGATCTTGTCAATGTTTAATTGTTGTAGATTTAAAATGTCAAATATACCAATCCTTAGACAATGAAATTATGATACCCCGTAGTACCAGAAGAATGCTTTGAGGGCACCAAGAGTTGCTTCGTAAATGGGTGATTATAAAGGTGTATTTGGGTATCTTAGAAAGTGCTTATTGGGTAGTATGAATCATGAGTGGAATTTATTCACCGTTTGATGGATAGATATACTTAGGACCCGCTCAAGCAACACACGTTCTATATCGCTTGCAAGCACATGACTAATGAGTTAATCACAATAGAATGATGTGTTACGGTAAGAGTAAAGAGTACTTGCTGCAAACGAGATTGAACTAGACATGGTGATATAGACGATTGAAACTTGGGAAAGTAAAATATCATGAAACTAATGGAATGGAATATTGGATTGTTTCAATCCTTGACATCGTGGTTCCACCGATAAAGATCTTCGTTCATATGTTGGAGCCATTATGGACATCTAGGTTTCACTATTGATTATTGATCAGAGAGGTGTCTCGACCATGTCCGCATATCCTTGAACCTGTTGGGTCATACAGTTAACCCTTGATGATGCTCGACTAGAAACGAGATATTCATGATGCTGAAACCAAAGGTTTTTTCAGAGTCTTGTATGGGATCCAGGATATCATGAGAAATGTCAGAATGGTCCGGAGATAAATAAAATCATATTGGAAAGTATTTTCAAGGTTACGTAAGAATTTTTGGTATTGTACTGAAGGTTCTAGAAGGTTCCTAAGGGTACCATAGTCAGGACCACCTGTCCCGAATGACCCACATGGACCGAAGGGGGTTGTATAGGCCCACATGGGCTAGGAACACACAAACCCCCCAAGGCTCATGCGGCTGGATCAAGTGTATATGATCAAATCCCTTTAAAATAGGGGGTGGGGGGGGGGGGAAGTCTTCCCCTCTTTTTGGCCGATCCTAGGGCTTGGAGGAGGGGCCAAGGCAGCCCATTGCGCCTATATAAGAGGGATGGGAGGGCTGGGTCACAGCACATCATCCCTGGTCGCCCCTGCCCTATATTCCTTCCTCCTCCTCTGCATATGCTTAGGCGAAGCCCTGCCGGAATACCGCCATACCTCCACCACCATGTCACCATGCTGCTAGAACCAATATCATCTACTACTCCCTATTGTTATCTGGATCAAGGGAAGGAGTCTTCATCAAACCGTATGTGTGCATAACTCGGAGGGACCGCTGGTTGTTGTACTGATCGGATTGGATCGCGGAGATAACGATTGTATCAACCGCATTGTAAAACGCTTCCGCTTAGCGACCTACAAGGGTTTGTAAATTTGATCTTTCTCATTGGTTCCATATTCTTAGAATAGATCTGGCCTCTTCCAAAATTGGGTCTTGGTTTTCTTTCGCGGCTTGTAGGAATTTTTGTTTTGTATGTTGCGAATCTCATCACATTTGTGATCATTCGAGAGTTCGTGTTTAGCTTTGTCCATTTCATGTTTTGTCTCATCGGTTCATGTTTTTCTATGTTTCGCACCGAGATGATATTAACACAACTTCGCTTGCTCCCATCTTCCCCTCCTCTGGTGTCCTCACCGTCCGGATTTAGCATCAGAGGGGAGGCGGTACCTACTCTATACATAGTTGTTTAGGGTTTGTAGTAGTTTCCAGCTGGCGTCTAGCGCTTTGCCAAAGGGATAGTGGTTTATGATGCATACGAGTTATGTCTGTCGGCTTGTGGTGGCGATGCTCCTACTCATCATACTCTGGAGGTTTGAGTCGGGGATGGGAAGGAGTTTGTCTATAGCCTCTCCGTTAAATAAGCTCGAAGTGCACCTGTCAACACCCGGATTTTTATGTCCATATGCCTATTAAATAGCAATCCCAGGAATATTGTTTTTGCGAGACATAATAGATTGATATCACAGAACATCATTCATTACAAACCATAATTGTCTTACAACAAAGGATCACATGATCCAGTCTTAATACAACATAGGGGATCTAAGGATCCAATATAAAACACATAGCGGAAGCGAAGTAGCGGTTGTGGTCCATCTGTTCCACAGGCAACTGTTGACGTCAGGAGTGGTCCTAGTTGTCGTAGACGTCCTGCTGTCCTTCATCCTGGTACTGGGGCTCATCTTCATAGTCTGGCCATTTGAATAGCCAGGGACACAGCCATGAGTACTTTAAAGTACTCGCAAACTAATACTAGTGTAAGTACTATCAACTATGGTAAGGGGGTGCTAAGCTCTAAGTTCATTTGCATAAAGCCAGTTTTATTTCATAAATATTTAGTAAACAAGACTCTTCATTTGCCTAACTTAACTCAAGTGGGAACATTAGTGTCATTCTCACAACTCTGTTGTGATTCAAAGTCAAAGTCACCTTTCAAACTCAAGTCACAAATCACCATTCATATTTTGGAAAAGTTCTGATGACGGAACAGTATGGCCTTTCCAACTGTCCATGACCGCGGACGCGGCTATTCGAATAGGTTTATACTCTGGAGAGGTCGTACACTTGTGCCACAATAATTGCAATAGTCCGTCAGGGGTAACTGGCTCTGATTTATCGCACTTAGTGCGCGAACTACCAATCATAACCTTTCATTTACATACCCTAGTATAGGCACCTCTCCCCATGAGCTTGGCCTCCCGGTGAGAGCAAACCGCCAACCCAGGAACTGCACTGCACAGGGCTTGGGTAGAACATTCACCTCATTTCACATCATTTCACTTTCAATGGAGGCAGCCTCGGCATAACCCCTATGACGCTTGTTCAGAGGAAACCCATACTAAAATACATAAGTTTCTAGTTAAGCCTTACCCAGATTCAGGTATTGTGGGGGTACTCGAAATTGGAATGGTGTCGCATCCGAACCCAACCATCAGTTTTTGGTAAATTTCACCCAGTCATTCACAAGTCATATTCACCTTCAAAATCTTTCAATAGAATGACTCATCATTCCAAGGTTTTCAAAGTCATTGGTTTTCACAAGTTCCCAGCTAGAGTAGTCATTTTTAATTTTAGAACTAGCAACTAGTCATGAGGGGTACTAATAAACTGGTAGCTCTCTAGGCTAAGTGTGATGCTCTTGTACTACTCCATATCTCGACCAAGTGAATCATGAATCAAAAATAAACTTTGGTAAACCAAAGTCAAAAACTTGTAAGGTAAAAACTTGGGATGGGATTATTAAGCATAAAGTAGAAGGTAATGGTGCCTTGCTCTTGTAGACCTTTGCAATAGGGCAACTTGCAAGAATATTAGCTTGCCTTGATTGGGGTAGTGATCAAAGTTCTCTTCTTCTTCTTGGTAGAAATCCTCCTCCTCTTGATAGTCTCCGGTACTAGCGTCTATAAACGAATACGAGGATACCATCACCAAACAATAGTTAATTAGACTAGTTTAGCCTTAATGGCTCACTCAAGATGATCTATCATCATCATCTACATTACTCAACATTAGACTAGGGTTTCTTCTTTAGTGTTTAGAAAACAACTCTTCTTAATGAAATAGGGATTAGGGTGTCTATTTAGTTCTTTGGAGAAATAATTTCCTCTCATTGAATCTTCTTAAGATTTAATCTCCTCAATTCATAAAGGTGAGATCATGTTGACCAAGGTCAATACTTCACATTTATCATTTGAGAAAAATGATTCAAATGAGATTCATCATCTCATGTAATTTAAATACTACTTTGATTTAAGATCCTCAACTGAGCAAGTATGAGACCATGCAACAAGGGTCATCACATTGCTTCATACTACTTGGGAAGATGATTTAAATGAGGTGCTACACCTCATAGATTTAAAATCCTAAATTTGAAAATAATTTAAATGGGCTAGTATTGACTACATAGCCAATTTTTGATTCTAGCCCATGATCTTATGAAGCAACCATGTCATATTTTTGCATAAAAAATTAGGGTACTTGAAATGTGAATTATAGCAATTGGATTCATCTTAAAATTCAATAGGGTTGATTTTGTAAATTTATTTGAAGTTGGAAAACCTTCTGACTTGTTATTTTTACTATTCAAATTATACAACAGATATTGATTTGAATTCAGTGTGGTTTGATAGATATTTTCATAAGCTTTCCAAATATATAAAATTTGTCAAATTTGGTCGAGTAGATTTGGAGATATTGAATTTCTAGCAAAGCATCAGTAAGTAAAAATAACAGAAAATAAATAAAACCGATTTGAATTCAAACTCTGGGCGGGAAGCGAACTGGGCCGGCCCAGCTGCTGCCCGGGCCGTGCGTGCATGGCGCATGCACGTCGCCCGCGCGCGGGGCGCGCAGAGCGTTGGATCTCGATCCAACGGCTCTGAGCCGTCGTCTACCTCGCGATACTGAGAGCTTGCGGGGGCGATTTCTCTCACCTCGGGGCTCGGATGACGGCGGGGTTGGGCTCGTTGGACGGGGATTTTCAGACTTCAAGATGGTATAGGGGTTGGTGGCTGTGGTGGTGAAAAATGGCGCTGCTTTGAGTGATGCCGCTGGGTGCCCGTGGCGAGCTCCTTGCTCCGGTGAGCTGCGAGGAGGGAGGAGTGGCTCTAGGAGGGAGAGAGGGATGCGTCTAGGCATTGTGGTGTTGTCCAAGGGCAGGGGCGGGGTTTATATAGGGTCCAGGGATGAGGAACGCGGCATGGCGGCATGGCGGTCGACGTCGCCGGGCGCGTCGTGCACAGTTGCCTCCGGCCTGGCTACGGCGTCTAAAGGTGAGGTAAGTGGTAGGTGTTGACGCGCGCATAATGGCTTGCTTGCGGGCGTCGTGTACAGGGCGCACGGGGACGATGCCAACGTCGGCGTCCTTGCGGGCGTCGCGTCGTGTCGCCGTCCTGGCGCGCGTGCGGGCCAATGACCGTGTCTGGCAAGTGTGCGGGAGTGAGGAGGTACTGGTGGCGCAGGGAGACGTGCTGGTTTGCAGTGTGCACGCGGGGAGAGGGTGGTGTTCACGGTGGTGAGCGGGTGACATTGGCATGGTATGTTTTGGTCAACATCTTGCTCTCCTCCACCAAGGACTGGTACCAGCAGGTGTAGAGGGTCAATGCCAATGTAAATGACATGGTGAGAGAGAGGGAAAAGGGCCAGGGCAGGTGGGTGCATGGTGGTGACCAAGTGAGTGGCATGGTGATGGCATTGGATGTGCAAGTGGGTTTTCGGGTCAACTCTTGTAGGGTGGTGTTCAGAGGAGTGAGATGAGCCTACTTGACAAGGTTAGAAGGACAAAAGATGTAGGGTGACATGGGTTGGCATGTGATGTCCATTTTAATGGCATGGCTTGGCATTGGTCCTTGGTGTATTATTTTCTTGGTCTATGAGTGCTGCAAGCTTAGTGGTGGTTAGTCCAGGGTAGGTGACATGTTGAGCAAGGTTGGGGAAGGAGAGAGTATGCACAAATAGTTTTGTCCAATTTAGAGGACATAGGCAAGGACATGGAAAGTACTTGTGTCATGGTGGTCATGTCTATGCTTGATGATGTCAAAAGAGGGTGGTTGGAGGTACCGAGTGTACTATAGCTGAGCTCAAGAGAGAGAAAAGGGAGATAGTACATAGTTGGTGGAATAGTGGTTGTACCCTATGTAACAATTTGATTCTCTTGTAAACATCTCATGTGTGTGTGAATTTTACTAAGTTTATTCATAGATGGGTTCTAAATGATATTGGTCAGCCACTCATGGCATTGGTTTGAATTTTGGGGTGGATTTGTGAAGATTCTAAAATTTGTGGGAATCTAGAATTTGTTTCAAAGTGGCATTTTGGCTTGAATATTTTGAGCAATGGTCAACGATCTGGTCAAAGTGGTCAACACCAAAGTTGTTCATCTTGATGAGGTCTTGGATGAGGTGCAAAGAGTTGTGAGGGTTTGGTTTGAAAATCTCTTAATACAGAGGCTCAAAGAGGGTAAGATATTAAAAGTGTCACATGTGACCATTATCACATGTAACTAGTTTTTGATTTTTCCTTTGATTTGATTTGAGTTTCTTTGATTCCAAAAGTGTTCTTAAGTGTTTAGTAACATTCTCCAACCAATGGCACAAGCCAAATTGGCCTAGGTTAAAGATTTTCGAAAATGGCCTAAACCATATGTGAGGGTTTTTGTGATTTCTCAAATCCTTTTTCTTGCTTCCTCTTTGATCCAAAGGATCATTGTTTTGGGTTCAAAGAGGTTGGTTGGGTGAATGGAGGGTTTCACCATTTGGGTAAAGTGAATAGGGCATAGGCCATTATTAGAGAAATGGCCATAAGCCCACATATGCCTCACCCTTTATTTTATTTTCTTTGCTAAAAGTCCCTCTTTGGTTTTGAGAAGGGTAGGGTTAGGGTTCAGAAAATATTTCAAAATACTTCACACAAGCATCTTAGCAAAATTCACAATAATTGTGTAGGAGCACTATGCACCAAACTCAATTGAATTAAAGTTTTTGTTGGCTCCAATTTTTGAAAAAAGGAAATTCATTTTCTTCTTTGTTTGAAAATTTTGGGATGTTACAGCACCCTTCACATATGGAGGTCAAGGTTAGAGATGTATCTCCTCATATGGAGGAGAAAGGTAGCGAATCGATTCTAAGGCGAGGGCTCATCAAGCTGTTCCTGAAGCTCTCTTACAGAGTTCATCCATGAAGACCAAGATTGCTAATATGATTTATGGCAAAAAATGGCCACTCCGCGCACCAGAAATTATACATCCTCCACTGCATGATGGCAAAGCAGACGATCCTATGACTTGGCATGGTGTTCCACGCTGACGGCGACCCAAGTGGCGTAGTCCCCAGTGTCGACACTAGTGGCCGTGGCTCGGGTCCTTCTCTGAGCTCGAGCAGAGAAGAAAGACTTGAATTATTTTTACAATTTTTAGAATAGGTCCAGTTTTTTATTTTTGTACTTGGCCTGGGTCCTCAATGTAATTTATGCCGCTGCTTAATACAGCTTCTACTTTCTAGGGCTCCCGGGCCTCTTCTTCATTCAAAAACAAATAAACACACTTCAATTGGGAATTAAACATAATAAAAAAATACTAACCGTACTTTCGTAGAAATTAGACACCATTTGAAATCTACAATCATGGGAAATCCTTCTTGCAGGAGTTGCGTCAATTTTAGAAAACTTGGAAATTCCTCACAAAGGTAACTTTAGAAATCGATGGCTTATTTTGCATTTTTTTTTTCCGAAAATCTTCATTTTTGTTTTGTTGGTTTTCTTAGCTAAAGGATGTTCTCTTGTGAAATAAGAGAATGCATTTTTTTTCATTGTCCCATTTTTCTTGCCTTAGCAACTCAATTTTCTTCTAAAATTTTACTAATTCCCATTTGTTGCTAGAGATGACAATAAAAAATAATACATTGTACCACCTATATTTATTGCCTTCTCTAGATGACATGCACTGGTAAGAGTAGACGTGTCTTCCCTACTATTGCATTCTTTTTCGACTACTTTGCAAAAGACAAGCGCATTAGAGTTATCTATTTTTTGTTGTGATGACATTTTGTATGTGTTCCAACATAGAATCTACATACATTAAAATGGAAACACAAACACACAAAAAAACAGTGGTGAACGGCAGCAAACGACTGGGTCCAGCTTGAAATGGGCGAGCCCATCCCAGGCCTGATTTGCAAGTAAGTAAGTCCGCCTCTTTTCGACTGGGCTTGTATGAAACGGCCAGTACAAAACAGATGCACGGTCCGGGAAAAAAAATTGAATGGAGAACACGGCAGCGATGGCGCACCACGCAAAGACAGGTGTGCGGCGACATACGGAATGCATGCGGAATTCTTCCACACCCTGCACCTGGCGGTCCTAATGGCGCCTTCCTTTACTCGCTTCTTTAGAGTGCGAATATTTCGCAACTAGTTGCGTTCATATTACATGATTGAATATTACATTTTTAAATTTTTTAAAAATATGAACTAAAATAGTGGACATAGGTTATGTTGTGCCCTTATGCACATATAGAATTTTATTCCAAAATATGACCATATGTGATCTGTGAAAAATAGAAAAAACTAAAATGAATAGTATTCCATAACTATTCACGTATTATTTATCTTTTTTGCGTAGGCCAATCATTTTTTATTTTTTCCGATAAAACTGCAAATGCATAATGCGCAACCTAATATATTCCTAGACTTTTTTTGTATTTTTATAAACTTGAAAATGTGACCTCTAACAATGGGATGTATTTTTTTTTTTTGAGGGGAATTGGTGGATGGGGAGCAGCGGGCGGTGGCAGCGGATCGATCGTTTCGTCGGTCGGTATCCTGTGTAGAAGGTGGGTGATGTCTACGCACGCTTCTATTCCTATAGACAGTGTTGGGCCTCGAAGAGCAGAGGTTTGTAGATCAGCAGCAAGTTTCCCTTAAGTGAATCACCCAAGGTTTATCGAACTCAGGGAGGTAGAGGACAAAGATATCCCTCTCAAGCAAACCCTGCAATCACGATACAAGAAGTCTCTTGTGTCCCCAACACACCTAATACACTTGTCAGATGTATAGGTGCACTAGTTCGGCGAAGAGATAGTGAAATACAAGTGGTATGAATGAATATGAGCAGTAGTAACGGCGCCAGAAAATAGCTTGCTGGCCTGCAGTTGGTGGTAGTAATATTGCAGGAAGTAAAGATGCAGTAAAACAGTAAATAAGCGATGATTGCAGTATTTGGAAACAAGGCTCAGGGATCATACTTTCACTAGTGGACACTCTCAACATTGCAATCATAATTGAATATAAATAAGCACTTCACTATGCTATTCTGAATTACTCTCTAGCAAGATAACGAACACTAATTCATCATGTAGGCAAACCTTAAAGATGTATTCCAAGTACTAATAAACACTCCACGCTGTCACTGTGAGCATTCATAGGAGGTACTAACATACCATAATTTCATAGAGACATCCGACTCAAATCATAACTCAGTGAATAAGTATTCTATGAAATATAGCCTAAGAGACCCACACGGTGCACACACTGTCACCTTTACACACGTGGGACAAGGAGTCTCCGGAGATCACATAAGTAAAATCCACTTGAATAGCATAACGACATCTAGATTACAAGCTCATCATATGAATCTCAATCATGTAAGGCAGCCCATGAGATCATTGTATTGAAGTACATGGAGAGAGATTAACCACATAGCTACCGGTACAGCCCTTAGCCTCGATGGAGAACTACTCCCTCCTCATGGGAGACAGCAGCGGTGATGAAGATGGCGGTGGTGTCGATGGAGATGCCTTCCGGGGGCACTTCCCCGTCCCGGTAGCGTGCCAGAACAGAGACTCCTATCCCCCAGATCTTGGCTTCGCGATGGCGGCGGCTCTGGAAGGTTTCTTGTACCGTGGCTTTTTCGTATCGAAGATTTAGGTCAGGGACCTTTAAATAGGCGAAGAGGCAGAGTCGGAAGGGTTACGGAGCCGCCACACAACAGGGGGGCGCCCCCCCTTGGGCCGCGCCAGCCTCCTGTGTGGTGGCCCTCTGGCTCTCCCCTGCTCCCTCTCGGGTGTTCTGGAAGCTTCGTGGAATTCTAAGATGCTGGGCGTTGATTTCGTCCGATTCCGAGAATATTTCCTTACTAGGATTTCTGAAACCAAAAACAGCAGAAAACAGCAACTGGCCCTTCGGCATCTCGTCAATAGGTTAGTTCCGGAAGACGCATAAATATGACATATAATGTGTATAAAACATGTGAGTATCATCATAAAATTAGCATGGAACATAATAAATAATAGATACGTTTGAGACGTATCAAGCATCCCCAAGCTTAGTTCCTACTCGCCCTCGAGTAGGTAAACGATAACAAGGATAATTTCTGAAGTGACATGCTATCATAATCTTGATCATACTATTGTAAGCATATGAGATGAATGCAGCGATTCGAAGCAATGATGAAGATAACGAGTAAACAAATGAATCATATAGCAAAGACTTTTCATGAATAGTACTTTCAAGACAAGCATCAATAAGTCTTGCATAAGAGTTAACTCATAAACCAATAGATTCAAAGTAAAAGGCATTGAAGCAACACAAAGGATGATTAAGTTTCAGCAATTGCTTTCAACTTGTAACATGTATATCTCATGGATAATTGTCAACACAAAGTAATATAACAAGTGCAATAGGTAAACATGTAGGAATCAATGCACACAGTTGATACAAGTGTTTGCTTCTAAGATAGAAAGAATAGGTAAACTGACTCAACAATAAAGTAGAAGAATGGCCCTTCGCAGAGGGAAGCATGGATTACTATTTTTGTGCTAGAGCTTTTCATTTTGAAAACATAGAAACAATTTTATCAACGGTAGTAATAAAGCATATGTGTTATGTATAAGATATCTTATAAGTTACAAGCCTCATGCATAGTATATCAATAGTGCTCGCACCTTGTCCTAATTAGCTTGGATTAACATGGATTATCATTGCATAGCATATGTTTCAACCAAGTGTCACAAAGGGGTACCTCTATGCCGCCTGTACAAAGGTCTAAGGAGAAAGCTCGCATTGGATTTCTCGCTTTTGATTATTCTCAACTTGGACATCCATACCGGGATAACATAGACAACAGATAATGGACTCCTCTTTAGTGCATAAGCATTCAACAACAGATAATATTCTCATAAGAGATTGAGGATTAAATTTCCAAACTGAAACTTCCACCATGAATCATGGCTTTAGTTAGCGGCCCAATGTTCTTCTCTAACAATATGCATACTCAAACCATTTGATCATGAAAATCGCCCTTACTTCGAGACAAGACGAACATGCATAGCAACTCACATGATATTCAACAAAGGTGTAAAAGTTGATGGCGTCCCCAGAAACATGGTTACCGCTCAACAAGCAACTTATTAAGAAATAAGACACATAAGTACATATTCTTCACCACAATAGTTTTTAAGGCTACTTTTCCCATGAGCTATATATTGCCAAGACAAAGGATAGAATTTTAAAGGTAGCACTCAAGTAATGTACTTTGGAATGGCAGAGAAATACCATGTAGTAGGTAGGTATGGTGGACACAAATGACATGGTTTTTGGCTCAAGGATTTGGATGCACGAGAAGAATTCCTCTCAATACAAGGCTAGGCTAGGAAGGTTGTTTGAAGCAAACTCAAGTATAAAAGGTGCAGCAAAGCTCACATATGAACATATTGTAAGTATTATAAGACTTTACATTGTCTCCTTGTTAATCAAACACCTTAACCAGAAAATATCTAGACTCTAGAGAAACCAATCATGCAAATCAAATTTTAACAAGCTCTATGTAGTTCTCCATTAATAGGTGCAAAGTACATGATGCAAGAGCTTAAACATGATCTATATGAGCACAACAATTGCCAAGTATCAAATTATTCAAGACATTATACCATTTACCACATGCAGCATTTTCTGTTTCCAACCAAATAACAATGAACGAAGCAGTTTCAACCTTCGCCATGAACATTAAAGATAAAGCTAAGGACACATGTGTTCATATGAACCAGCGGAGCGTGTCTCTCTCCCACACAAGCATTTATTCAGAGAATGAAAATAACAAAACGAAAATAAAAGCACACAGACGCTCCAAGTAAAGTACATGAGATGTGACGGAATAAAAATATAGTTTCACTAGAGGTGACCTGATAAGTTGTCGATGAAGAAGGGGATGCCTTGGGCATCCCCAAGCTTAGATGCTTGAGTCTTCTTGAAATATGCAGGGATGAACCACGGGGGCATTGATATGTCTCAAACGTATCTATAATTTCTTATGTTCCATGCTACTTTTATAATGATACTCACATGTTTTATACACATTATATGTCATATTTATGCATTTTTCGGAACTAACCTATTGACGAGATGCCGAAGGGCCAGTTGCTGTTTTCTGCTGTTTTTGGTTTCAGAAATCCTAGTAAGGAAATATTCTCGGAATCGGACGAAATCAACGCCCAGCATCTTAGAATTCCACGAAGCTTCCAGAACACCCGAGAGGGACCAGGGGAGAGCCACAGGGCCACCAGACAACAGGGCGGCGCGGCCCAAGGGGGGGGGCGCGCCCCCCTATTGTGTGGCGCCCCCGTAACCCCTCCGACTCCGCCTCTTCGCCTATTTAAAGGTCCCTGACCTAAATCTTCGATACGGAAAAGCCACGGTACGAGAAACCTTCCAGAGCCGCCGCCATCGCGAAGCCAAGATCTGGGGGACAGAAGTCTCTGTTCCGGCACGCCGCCGGGACGGGGAAGTGCCCCCGGAAGGCATCTCCATCGACACCACCACCATCTTCATCACCGCTGCTGTCTCCCATGAGGAGGGAGTAGTTCTCCATCGAGGCTAAGGGCTGTACCGGTAGCTATGTGGTTCATCTCTCTCTCCCATGTACTTCAATACAATGATCTCATGAGCTGCCTTACATGATTGAGATCCATATGATGAGTTTGTAATCTAGATGTCGTTATGCTATTCAAGTGGATTTTACTTATGTGAGCTCCGGAGACTCC
Source organism: Lolium rigidum (assembly GCF_022539505.1). NCBI lineage: Eukaryota > Viridiplantae > Streptophyta > Magnoliopsida > Poales > Poaceae > Lolium > Lolium rigidum. The sequence continues at coordinate 292,302,543 of NC_061508.1, forward strand.
TTGTCCCACGTGTGTAAAGGTGACAGTGTGTGCACCGTGTGGGTCTCTTAGGCTATATTTCACAGTGACAGCGTGGGGTGTTTATTAGTACTTGGGAATACATCTTTAAGGTTTGCCTACATGATGAATTAGTGTTCGTTATCTTGCCAAAGAGTAATTCAGAGTAGCATAGTGAAGTGCTTATATTTATATCCAATTATGATTGCAATGTTGAGAGTGTCCACTAGTGAAAGTATGATCCCTAGGCCTTGTTTCCAAGCATCGAATCACCGTTTACTTACTGTTCCACTGCATGTTTACTTCCTGCAATATTACTACCATCAACTGCGCACCACTAAGTTATTTTCTGCCGCCGTTACTACTGCTCATATTGATTTATACCACTTGTATTTCACTATCTTTTCGCCGAACTAGTGCACCTATACATCTGACAAGTGTATTAGGTGTGTTGGGGACACAAGAGACTTCTTGTATCGTGATTGCAGGGTTGCTTGAGAGGGATATCTTTGTCCTCTACCTCCCTGAGTTCGATAAACCTTGGGTGATCCACTTAAGGGAAACTTGCTGCTTGTTCTACAAACCTCTGCTCTTGGAGGCCCAACACTGTCTACAAGAATAGAAGCACCCGTAGACATCAAGCACTTTTCTGGCGCCGTTGCCGGGGAGGTAAGGTAAAAGGCACTCACACTCCGGTCCCAGGTAACTAAGTTATTTTCTGTTGCCGTTGTGAGTGCTCGAAGCTATTTCCTTTAGATCCTGCAATTGCATCTTTTTGTTTCTCTTTTTACACTAGTAAGGCATAATGGACAACAATGAGCTTCTTATTCTATTTCCTGAGTTAAGACATGGATTGTTTGATGCGAAAATTAAAAAACCTATGGAATCTTATTTTGCATGCTAGTAGCAATGATATTAGTATGAACGCTTTGAACACCATTGTTGATAATGATATAGAAAGTTCTAAGCTTGGGGAAGCTGGTTTTGATGAGCATGATATTTTTAGTCCCCCAAGCATTGAGGAGAAAATTTTCTTTGATGATACTTTTCCTCATATTTATGATGATTATAATGATAGTGGTCTTCTAGTGCCGCCTACTATGGAGGATAAATCTAATTATGATTACATATGCCTCCTATAATTGATGATAGCTACTTTGTTGAATTTGCTCCCATTACAACTAATAAAATTGATTATGCTTATGTGGAGAGTAATGATACTTTTATGCATGTGAATAAGAATGCTTTATGTGATAGTTACATTGTTGAATTTGTTCATGATGCCACTGAAAGTTATTATGAGAGAGGAAAATATGGTTGTAGAAGTTTTCATGTTACTAAAACACCTCTCTATATGCTGAAATTTTTGAAGTTACACTTGTTTTATCCTTCTATGCTTGTTGCATCATGCTTCATGAATTTATTTGTGTACAAGATTCCTTTTCATAGGAAGTGGGTTAGACTTAAATTTGTTTCATACTTGCTTTTTGATGCTCTCTTTTGTTTCAACTCTCATCCTTATGAGTGCATCATTAAAAACTGCTGAGTCCATCTTAATGGCTATAAAGAAAGAACTTCTTGGGAGATAACCCATGTGTTTATTTTACTTCTGCACTTTTGTTTTATATTTGAGTGTTGGAAGTTGTTATTACTGTAGCAACCTCTCCTTATCTTTATTTTATTGCATTTTTGTGCCAAGTAAAGTCTTTGATAGTAAAGTCAATACTAGATTTGGATTACTCGCGCGAAACAGATTTCTTGCTGTCACGAATTTCAATATGCCTCTCTGTAGGTAAGTCAGAAAAATCTGCCAATTTACGTGCGTGATCCTCAGATATGTACGCAACTTTCATTCAATTTGAGCATTTTCATCTGAGCAAATCTGGTGCCTCAAAAAAATTCGTCTTTACGGACTGTTCTGTTTTGACAGATTCTGCCTTTTATTTCGCATTGCCTCTTTTGCTATGTTGGATGGATTTCTTTGTTCCATTAACGTCCAGTAGCTTTGTGCAATGTCCAGAAGTGTTAAGAATGATTGTGTAACCTCTGAATATGTGAATTTTTTATTATGCACTAACCCTCTAATGAGTTTGTTTTGAGTTTGGTGTGGAGGAAGTTTTCAAGGGTCAAGAGAGGAGGATGATATACTATGATCAAGAAGAGTGAAGAGTCTAAGCTTGGGGATGCCCCCGTGGTTCATCCCTGCATATTTTAAGAAGACTCAAGCATCTAAGCTTGGGGATGCCCAAGGCATCCCCTTCTTCATCGACAAATTATCGAGTCACCTCTAGTGAAACTATATTTTTATTCCGTCACATCTTATGTACTTTACTTGGAGCGTCCGTGTGCTTTTATTTTCGTTTTGTTATTTTCATTCTCTGAATAAATACATGCTTGTGTGGGAGAGAGACACGCTCCGCTGTTTCGTATGAACACATGTGTTCTTAGCTATACTTTTAATGTTCATGGCGAAGGTTGAAACTGCTTCGTTTATTATTCTTTGGTTGGAATCAGAAAATGCTGCATGTGGTAAATGGTATAATGTCTTGAATAATGTGATACTTGGCAATTGTTGTGCTCATATAGATCATGTTTAAGCTCTTGCATCATGTACTTTGCACCCATTAATGAAGAACTACATAGAGCTTGTTAAAATTTGGTTTGCATGATTAGTTTCTCTAGAGTCTAGATATTTTCCGGTTAAGGTGTTTGAACAACAAGGAGACAATGTAAAGTCTTATAATACTTACAATATGTTCATATGTGAGCTTTGCTGCACCTTTTATACTTGAGTTTGCTTCAAACAACCTTGCTAGCCTAGCCTTGTATTGAGAGGAATTCTTCTCGTGCATCCAAATCCTTGAGCCAAATACTATGCCATTTGTGTCCACCATACCTACCTACTACATGGTATTTCTCTGCCATTCCAAAGTACATTACTTGAGTGCTACCTTTAAAATTCTATTCTTTGTCTTTGCAATATATAGCTCATGGGAAAATAGCCTTAAAAACTATTGTGGTATTGAATATGTAGCTATGTATCTTATTTCTTATAAGTTACTTGTTAAGCGGTAACCATGTTTCTGGGGACGCCATCAACTTTTACACCTTTGTTGAATATCATGTGAGTTGCTATGCATGTTCGTCTTGTCTGAAGTAAGGGAGATTTTCATGATCAAATGGTTTGAGTATGCATATTGTTAGAGAAGAACATTGGGCCACTAACTAAAGACATGAATCATGGTGGAAGTTTCAGTTTGGACATTAATCCTCAATCTCTTATGAATATATTATCTGTTGTTGAATGCTTATGCATCAAAGAGGAGTCCATTATCTGTTGTCTATGTTGTCCCGGTATGGATGTCTAAGTTGAGAATAATCAAAAGCGAGAAATCCAATGCGAACTTTCTCCTTAGACCTTTGTACAGGCGGCATAGAGGTACCCCTTTGTGACACTTGGTTGAAACATATGCTATGCAATGATAATCCATGTTAATCCAAGCTAATTAGGACAAGGTGCGAGCACTATTGGTATACTATGCATGAGGCTTTCAACTTATAGGATGTCTTATACATAACACATATGCTTTATTACTACCGTTGACAAAATTGTTTCTATGTTTTCAAAATGAAAAGCTCTAGCACAAATATAGTAATCCATGCTTTCCTCTGCGAAGGGCCAATCTTCTACTTTATTATTGAGTCAGTTTGCCTATTCTTTCTATCCCAGAAGCAAACACTTGTGTCAACTGTGTGCATTGATTCTTACATGTTTACCTATTGCACTTGTTATATTGCTTTATGTTGACAATTATCCATGAGATATACATGTTGAAGTTGAAAGCAACCGATGAAACTTAAATCTTCCTTTGTGTTGCTTCAATGCCTTTACTTTGAATTTATTGCTTTATGAGTTAATTCTTATGCAAGACTTATTGATGCTTGTCTTGAAAAGTACTATTCATGAAAAGTCTTTGCTATATGATTCAGTTGTTTACTCATTGTCTTCATCTTTGCTTCCAATCGCTGCATTCATCTCATATACTTTACAATGGTATGATCAAGATTATGATAACATGTCACTTAAGAAATTATCTTTGTTATCGTTTACCTACTCGAGGGCGAGTAGGAACTAAGCTTGGGGATGCTTGATACGTCTCAAACGTATCTATTATTTCTTATGTTCCATGCTACTTTTATGATGATACTCACATGTTTTATACACATTATATGTCATATTTATGCATTTTCCGGAACTAACCTATTGACGAGATGCCGAAGGGCCAGTTGCTGTTTTCTGCTGTTTTTGGTTTCAGAAATCCTAGTAAGGAAATATTCTCGGAATCGGACGAAATCAAGCTTCCAGAACACCCGAGAGGGAGCAGGGGAGAGCCAGAGGGCCACCAGACAACAGGGCGGCGCGGCCCAAGGGGGGGGCGCCCCCCTATTGTGTGGCGCCCCCGTAATCCCTCTAACTCCGCCTCTTCGCCTATTTAAAGGTCCCTGACCTAAATCTTCGATACAGAAAAGCCACGGTATGAGAAACCTTCCAGAGCCGCCGCCATCGCGAAGCCAAGATCTGGGGGACAGAAGTCTCTGTTCCGGCACGCCGCCGGGACGGGGAAGTGCCCCCGGAAGGCATCTCCATCGACACCACCGCCATCTTCATCACCGCTGCTTGTCTCCCATGAGGAGGGAGTAGTTCTCCATCGAGGCTAAGGGCTGTACCGGTAGCTATGTGGTTCATCTCTCTCCCATGTACTTCAATACAATGATCTCATGAGCTGCCTTACATGATTGAGATCCATATGATGAGCTTGTAATCTAGATGTCGTTATGCTATTCAAGTGGATTTTACTTATGTGATCTCCGGAGACTCCTTGTCCCACGTGTGTAAAGGTGATAGTGTGTGCACCGTGTGGGTCTCTTATGCTATATTTCACAGAATACTTATTCACTGAGTTATGATTTGAGTTGGATGTCTCTATGAAATTGTGTTGTGTTAGTACCTCCTATGAATGCTCACAGTGACAGCATGGGGTGTTTATTAGTACTTGGGAATACATCTTTAAGGTTTGCCTACATGATGAATTAGTGTTCGTTATCTTGCCAAAGAGTAATTCAGAGTAGCATAGTGAAGTGCTTATATTTATATCCAATTATGATTGCAGTGTTGAGAGTGTCCACTAGTGAAAGTATGATCCCTAGGCCTTGTTTCCAAGCATCGAATCACCGTTTACTTACTGTTCCACTGCATGTTTACTTCCTGCAATATTACTACCATCAACTGCACGCCACTAAGCTATTTTCTGCCGCCGTTACTACTGCTCATATTCATTTATACCACTTGTATTTCACTATCTCTTCGCCGAACTAGTGCACCTATACATCTGACAAGTGTATTAGGTGTGTTGGGGACACAAGAGACTTCTTGTATCGTGATTGCAGGGTTGCTTGAGAGGGATATCTTTGTCCTCTACCTCCCTGAGTTCGATAAACCTTGGGTGATCCACATAAGGGAAACTTGCTGCTGTTCTACAAACCTCTGTTCTTGGAGGCCCAACACTGTCTACAAGAATAGAAGCACCCGTAGACATCAGGCATCCCCAAGCTTAGACTTTTCACTCTTCTTGATCATATTGTATCATCCTCCTCTCTTGACCCTTGAAAACTTCCTCCACACCAAACTCAAAACAAACTCATTAGAGGGTTAGTGCATAATTGAAAATTCACATGTTCAGAGGTGACAGAATCATTCTTAACACTTCTGGACACTGCACAAAGCTACTAAAAGTTAATGGAACAAAGAAATCCATCCAACACAGCAAAAGAGGCAATGCGAAATAAAAGGCAGAATCTGTCAAAACAGAACAGTCCGTAAAGACGAATTTTTTTGAGGCACCAGACTTGCTCAGATGAAAATGCTCAAATTGAATGAAAGTTGCGTACATATCTGAGGATCACGCACGTAAATTGGCAGATTTTTCTGAGTTACCCACAGAGAGGCATTTTGAAATTCGTGACAGCAAGAAATCTGTTTCTGCGCAGAAATCCAAATCTAGCATCAACCTTCTATTAGAGACTTCACTTGGCACAACATTGCAATAAAATAAAGATAAGGAGAGGTTGCTACAGTAGTAACAACTTCCAAAACACAACAAAACAGTAGCAAAATAGACACATGGGTTATCTCCCAAGAAGTGCTTTCTTTAAAGCCATTAAGATGGGCTCAGCAATTTTAATGATGCACTCGCAAGAAATAAGAGTTGAAGCAAAAGAGAGCATCAAAAAGCAAGTTCAAAACACATTTAAGTCTAACCCACTTCCTATGCATAGGAATCTTGTACACAAATGAATTCATGAAGAACAAAGTGACAAGCATAGGAAGATAAAACACGAGTAACTTCAAGATTCTCAACATAGAGAGGGGAAACTTAATATTATTAAGATGCATATAACCATGTTTCCCTCTCTCATAATAACTTTCAGTAGCATCATTGATGAAATCCACAATATAACCATCACTTAAAACATTCTTATCATGGTTCATATGCATAAAGGTATCATTAATTTTGGCATAAGAAAAACTCTTCTCATTAATAGTAATTGGAGCAGGATCATTATCAAGAATTTGAACATGGTAAACAAGTTGCATACTAAGGGAATGATTTTTAGCGATCCCACCATAACTATGACAAGTTTCATAAGGATAATTATAACATGTGTCATAGCATTCTTTATAATAATCATCAAAGATCGGAGGCATAGTGTCATCATAAGAAATAGAATAATTATCTTTCACGAGTATGTTCATCCGTGACCATACCATCATTGTTACTAGAAGGAGATGTATCAAACATATAATGATCAGTAGCAAAAGGATTTTCAAACACCTCATCCCCAAGCTTAGAGCTTTCAATATCATTATGGGAGGAAGCATGGATAGTACTGATACTATGGCAATTATTAACATCATCATTTTCAGAATTAGTTTCCCAGAGATTTCCAATATCAAAAGTAGTGTGCTCTTTCAAGTCATGATCACTAATGTAGGTAAAGGGCATAAGAAGATCATTGTATTCAGATTCATTATCATAATAATCATCAGGAGCAACATACTTACGGTTACCTATCGTTATCTCATACACGCGGGGATATGCCGTTACCTCTTTCCTTTTATTTCCCCTCTTCTTCTTCTTTTCCTTCTCCTCGTTCCCTTCTTTAGCGGGGAGAGGCTTGATGAGGGGCTCCTCCACATAACCTGATTTATTTCCAGAAACAATAGAAGAAACTTGGGAGGATCCCTCCTTTTCATTAATAAGTTCAAAACACACAGCGGTCCTGTCATATTTTGGCAAAGTGTACTCTTCTAAAATATTTTGTATGTAAGTATTTGTATGGCAATTATCAATGCAATAAGAAAGACACCCATGCAGGACAACATCAATATCAAGATCACTCATATGTAACAAAGAGATTTTTCTTGATAACTCTTCACACCACAAAAATAAAGTAAGTTCATCATGCTGATTAGGAGTAATTTCATCATTACAATACAAATTTGCAGCACTCATGGAGTGCGAATTATCATTGGAGGAGCATTGAAAATTAAAATGACCCACTTTATGACAAAGTTCACAAATAAAAGGATAGTCTGGCACAAACTTTTTTACCAAGATCATCTAGAGCCCTAGACCACTTTCTAGTTTTTTCATTAATATGGTGGATACAATATTCATCTTCGATTTGATTAATTCCACAAGGTCTATGCATTCCACAAAAATTAACATGCTTATAGGAAATAGCATTCTTAGGAGTTTGAGCCTGTTTATTGCAATCATTAATAACAATTTCATCCTTCATGCAAGCATCTTTAAAAGGTTCAAGATACTTATCGAAATTCTTCTTAGGCAATTCAAAATGAGAGGCAAAAGCTTTATAAAGATTTGCAACAACTTGAGAGTCAAGACCATAAGTAGCACTCATATTTCGAATTTTATCAGTATCCATAAAAGTTTCAATGCATTCACAATCATAATTTATACCTGACTCTTTACCTTTGTTGTTCTCCCATCCTTCAGTATTCTCCTGAATCCGATCAAGAAGGTCCCTTTTAACCTCTTCTTCATTGCGTGTAAATGATCCAGAACAAGTAGTATCCAAGCAAGGTTTTATCCCGAAAAGAATGTCTTGCATAGAAATTATCAATGATGATATTACCAGGAAGCTCATGAATGGGGCATTTGAGCATTAAAGACTTCAATCTTCCCCATGCTTGGGCAATACTCTCTCCATCATGAGGCCAGAAATTATATATGCGGTTCCGGTCTTTGTGAATTTCACTTGGAGGATAGAATTTAGAGTAAAATAGAGGCACAATATCCTTCCAATCAAGAGAATCCCCATTCTTCAGCAATTTATACCAATGCGCCGCTTTACCAGACAGCGATATAGAGAATAGTTTCTTCCTAACTTCATCCATAGATATACCTGCACACTTGAATAACCCGCATAACTCATGCAAAAACAGTAAATGATCTCCTGGATGGACAGTTCCATCCCCTTCATAGCGGTTATCCATAACATGTTCAATAATTTTCATAGGTATTTTATATGAAACACTTTCAGCGAGTGGATTTAAAATATCGAAGCATCATTAGAGTTATCGCATATGGGAGATGAAGCATTATCGAGCAAAATATTTCTTCCAAAGCTGAGGAGCAAAAAAGATTATTTTTATATAAACTAGCTTCCCCAAGCTTAGACTTTTCCATAACATTAGCAGTAATTGCATTCATACTAATAACATTGCTACTATCATGCAGATAAGGTTTCATAGGTTTTTTAATTTTCGCATCAAACAATTCATATCTTAACTCAGGAAATAGATTAAAAAGCTCATTGTTGTTTTCCATTATGCCTAACTAGTGAAAAATAAAAACAAGAAACAAAACGATGCAATTGCAGGATCTAAAGGAAATAGCTTCGAGCACTTACAACGGCACCAGAAAATAACTTAGTTACCTGGGACCGGTGTGTGAGTGCCTTTTACCTTACCTCCCCGGCAACGGCGCCAGAAAATAGCTTGATGTCTACGCACGCTTCTATTCCTCGTAGACGGTGTTGGGCCTCCAAGAGCGAGAGGTTTGTAGAACAGCAGCAAGTTTCCCTTAAGTGAATCACCCAAGGTTTATCGAACTCAGGGAGGTAGAGGACAAAGATATCCCTCTCAAGCAACCCTGCAATCACGATACAAGAAGTCCCTTGTGTCCCCAACACACCTAATACACTTGTCAGATGTATAGGTGCACTAGTTCGGCGAAGAGATAGTGAAATACAAGTGGTATGAATGAATATGAGCAGTAGTAACGGCGCCAGAAAATAGCTTGCTGGCGTGCAGTTGATGGTAGTAATATTGCAGGAAGTAAAGATGCAGTAAAACAATAAATAAGCGATGATTGCAGTATTTGGAAACAAGGCCTAGGGATCATACTTTCACTAGTGGACACTCTCAACATTGCAATCATAATTGAATATAAATAAGCACTTCACTATGCTATTCTGAATTACGCTCTGGCAAGATAACGAACACTAATTCATCATGTAGGCAAACCTTAAAGATGTATTCCCAAGTACTAATAAACACCCCACGCTGTCACTTTGAGCATTCATAGGAGGTACAAACACACCATAATTTCATAGAGACATCCGACTCAAATCATAACTCAGTGAATAAGTATTCTGTGAAATATAGCCTAAGAGACCCACACGGTGCACACACTGTCACCTTTACACACGTGGGACAAGGAGTCTCCGGAGATCACATAAGTAAAATCCACTTGAATAGCATAACGACATCTAGATTACAAGCTCATCATATGGATCTCAATCATGTAAGGCAGCTCATGAGATCATTGTATTGAAGGACATGGAGAGAGATTAACCACATAGCTACCGGTACAGCCCTTAGCCTCGATGGAGAACTACTCCCTCCTCATGGGAGACAGCAGCGGTGATGAAGATGGCGGTGGTGTCGATGGAGATGCCTTCCGGGGGCACTTCCCCGTCCCGGCAGCGTGCCGGAACAGAGACTTCTGTCCCCCAGATCTTGGCTTCACGATGGCGGCGGCTCTGGAAGGTTTCTCGTACCGTGGCTTTTCCGTATCGAAGATTTAGGTCAGGGACCTTTAAATAGGCGAAGAGGCGGAGTCGGAAGGGTTACGGAGCCGCCACACAACAGGGGGGCGCCCCCCCCCCCCTGGGCCGCGCCAGCCACCTGTGTGGTGGGCCTGTGGCTCTTCTCTGCCCCCCCTCCGGTGTTCTGGAAGCTTCGTGGAATTCTAAGATGCTGGGCGTTGATTTCGTCCGATTCTGAGAATATTTCCTTACTAGGATTTCTGAAACCAAAAACAGCGAGAAAACAAGAATCGGCCCTTCGGCATCTCGTCAATAGGTTAGTTCCGGAAGAAGCATAAATATGACATATAATGTGTATAAAACATGTGAGTATCATCATAAAAGTAGCATGGAACATAAGAAATTATAGATACGTTTGAGACGTATCAGTGGGGAGTGTTCGCCGAGGGGAAACCCTTGGCCTCTTGGGCCACGACGGCGACGTCCGCGGACGCCGTTCACTTCTTGATGGCGTTGTTGAGGCTTCTCCTTGTCCTTCTACGTGCTCCGGGTGAAATCCCAAGATCCTCGGATCGGGTGGTGGCGGCGCTCTTGTGTCATGATCTTCTTGAAGACACCGTCTTGGAGCTCACTGTGTGTGGCTCTCCGTTGGTGGTGTGGTTGAGGCACGGTATTTGACGAGCAAGGTGCTTCGGGTGGAAACCTAAGATCTGTGGATCGGGCGGTGACGGCGCTCTCGTGCCGTGTTCTTCTTGAAGACATCGTCTTGGAGCTTACAGTGTTTCTTCGGATGTCATTGGCTTTTCGCTTGGCGACCTTCAGCAAGGCTTGTGTCCTACCATGCTTCCTCGTCGAGTTTCCATGGTGTTGATTGTTGGGGTTCGAACGGCGGTGGTCGATGCGTAGTGGTGGTCGGCCACTGCTGGCGCTACCCGCGGTGGGGAGTTCTGTTGATGGCGTGCGTGTTCGATGTCTCTCTCTAGGGTGAGCTCCGGCCGACACTGTTGATGTCCGGTATCTTCTTCGAGTCTTTGTAGGCTTCGTAAGGGTCGTGATCGTCGTTCGAGTTTTCGGTTGTAGCCATGTTGGCAATTCATGTGGGTGTGTGAGTGTGTGTTGTAAGCTGTGTCCAGCTCTCTGTACCTTATTGCCGTTGAGGGCGTTATTATTTTAACATTAGGCCTGTGGCCTTTGATTTAACAAAATCCCTTCAAAAAGGACGAGTAAGTTTTCATCTTTTCCTAGCTTTCCGTCAACCTTTCATTGAGTTAGTTCAAGGTTAACTGTAGGACCGTTAAGTTTGCGTCAAGATTTTTGCGCATGGGAATTGTATATGGCTGCCCTTGTACCTTTTTTCCTAGTTACACGTGATAAATTTCACATAAAATTGAATGCCTTCGTCTAACCAAACATTATGATAATTATATGTTAATCGAGAACTAGATGGCTTTTAATCTATATCTATATCTATACCTAATAATAAAGAGAGAAGTGTTTCCGCGGTTTGATCAGTTCCACAAGTTTGGTTTCCTACGTCGGTTTTGACGCGTTAGAATCGGTTCCATGTAGGATAGGATCGATACAATCTATATTTGACCATGTATTTGAGAAAAATTTCAAGGTCTTTAATCTCTTTCTTCTTCCAAGACACAGTCTTATACTTTTCAAAAGACAGCCATAGAAAAATGACAGATATGCCGAACTGAGATCTATAAATACCAACAAGGTTTCTCCCCTAATTTTGAGCTGTGATGCCAAGCTTACGCGCAAGATGCAACCACTAAAAAAATCAACCAACATCGATAAGAGTACCAGCACCACCAGTATTTTAGGAATTGGTGATTAGATTGTTCCGTGCAATGTAAAGTCACGGCTGAAAGATCTTGTTGGAATGATTGTGCTCTTCCAGTGTGCCACGGAGACACATAAAACATCAAAGTGAAGGAGTCATCAAGGACCCAACAGTTCATTACAAGAAAAATCTCTATAATGCCAATAGTGCAGACGGTTCATCAAAGTGAAGAAGGACTCGTCAAGGAAACTTTGGTGGTGATGAGGATGATGATGATGATGTGGAGGAGGAGGCTGCCGGATTGACAGTTACATTGTTCGCTCAAGATGCAACCTTACTAAGCTGAGCAATAACATACCATCTCTTGGAAATTATGCCGCCACTCAATACCTTCATGGGGGTGCCATTGTGACCTGGCTGACAAGAACAAATGTCAATATAAACACTATGATACGTTTACTTCAACTTATATGTTTTTCTTCTATTTGTTGCCATTTTCATGCATGCATATCTTTTGGTAGGGATACTCGTTTGAAAATGCATTTTTTGTTGGCATACTAAAAATTACCACAAGAGTGGGTATCCTCGTTTGGCATCCATGCTAAAGGCGTGGCTGAAGTACGGGTTGGAGCAGATGGTGTCATCACCAATCTTGGTTACCAAACGGAGCGAGATGGCCGTGTGATGTTCTTCATTGAAGGAGGGAGGGGCTTTGCCAGGAACCAAAATTTGTTATTTTTCATCTACATCATCAACAATTATTAGTTGTTCGTGTAGTGATCTTCTAATAAAGTACTCATCTCCATGCTATAAGTGTTGAACTATGTTGTCCTTTGTGAATGTGAGCTATGTTGAGATTTAGATGGGTGATGAACTATATGATAAAATCCTCTATATGTGAACTGTGCTGAGATTTCTTAGTTGTGTTTTGCTGCAAATTAATAATAGCTACGAAATTTTTTATTTCAGAAAATTACGTTAGAGGCATGCCGTACTAATGCCACACGTCTAGACTACATGATACATGTCGTGTGTCCCTGGCATGCCGCATTTATGAAAAATACCGGTGGCATGGCTAAGGCACGTCACATGTACCAAATATCATTGACACCAGTGACGCGTCCAATCCACGCCACTAGGGGTGATTTCGCCACGCTACTGCTACAGTTTTTGTACTAGTGGAAAACTTTAATCTAATCTATTTAGAACACTACTATATTATTATAGGATAATCTATATCTATACATAATAATAAAGGAGCTAAGATTTCTATCAAAATATTTTCATCCAACTTTTTTTTTGGACAATTTTTCCCTCCCACCAAATCACATATTACAGCACAATGCCATGGTACCAGTTCGTCTCTATATGTCGATGTTTTCGCACTTCAGTCCCTCGAATCCGTCAGTGCGTAATCCCCCACCGCTCCCCATCCATCCACTCCCATCTTGAAGCTCTGATCTCTCACGTGGTGTCGCTAGAGCGTTGGGGCGAGGTCGATGCGGGAACCGGCGAGAAGTCGCGCTCCTGCGGGGCGGGTCTTGCGGCGTGGTGGCGCTGTTGGAGGCTCAAGTAGTGCACGTCGTGGCCGGCGAGGGGAGGTGCTAGAGGCGAGCGTCCGGAGGCGCGCTGGCATGCCATGCTTTGGGGTAGGTAGGGCAGTGGTGAGCAGCTGCTAGTGGCTAGGAGCTCGAGCCAAGCAGTGGGTCGGCGGGGATGCGCGCGTTGTCGCGGGCGGCGAGGGGAGGTGCTAGATGCGGGCGTCCGGAGGCGAGCTGGCCGGCGTGCTTTGGGATAGCCGGATCCTGGATAGGTAGGGCAGCGGCGAGCAGCTGCCGGCAGATATGAGCTCGAGGAAAGCGCGTCGTGCAGGAGGGAAGCCGGACGGAGCTGGTGCTCGAGGAAATTGGGGAGGAGCGGTTGTGTGTAGAGCTGGGATTTGACTCACCACTTGTTACGATCCGAAACACCTTTTTTTTGGGGGGGGGGGGGGTAGCCTTTATTAATCAGAGGGTACAGATACAAGAAAGCCCTCTGGCGGCCCAACTAGACACACACGGCGGCCCGGATCATCGTAAACTGCACTCCTAGCAAGACAGTGTGCCTCCATATTGGAACTCCTAGCTTCATGGCGGAACTCAAGAGCATCGAAATTGCCATGGATTCCCTAATCTCTCTCACAATGTGAGCATAGCTTCTGAGGGTCCCTTCGGCCAAGCTAGGAACAACATTCTTGCAGTCTGTTGCCACCATAACCCTCCGACCATCTATGTCCTTGGCCAGAGCGTAGGCCTCCCTGCACGGCCAACGCCTCGAGGGTTTCGGCGCCTGACTTTCCAGGGAAAACGAGCCTCGATGCCCCAGAAAACACTCCTTCCTTCGTCCTGGCGATCGTTGCCACCGTATCGCAACGTCCATTCTTGCCCACCGCTACGTCAACATTGATCTTGATCATCCCCTTAGTGGCGGGATCCATCCCGTCGCCCGCTGCTTAGTAGCGATGTCTGGTTCCTTCTTCTTCAAATCATTGCACTGTTTGAGATCAGTCACAAACCTCTCCACGAACAAATGAACCGACAAAGGGCTCTGAAATATCTGCTCATGGATCTCCTTCCTTCTGGCGTGCCAGATGGCCCAGAACGTAACCAGCACCATCGTGAGGTCATCGTGTTTTAATGTTTTGATCAACCCTGCTATCCAAGCCCTAGCATCGCCTTCCTCCGAACAACTCACGTGTTCCGTTATTTCTTCATCCAGCAATGCCCACACGCATTGAGCACCAGCAGAGCGTGACGCCAGGAGTCACAAGCGCCACACATCCGGCAGCGGTCGTCTTCCGCCATACCCCGTCTATGCCGCAGTACATTAGACGGCAAGGACTGCTCGGCTAATCTCCAAAGAAAAACCCTTATCTTAGATGGAACTTTGGTTTTCCAGATCGAGCTCCATTCCTTTGCTATCCCTGCTTCATTTGAACTCGTGGCCTACGGTCCGAAACGGGAGATGCTATCCACCGAGCTGGTCGGTGCCAAAGCGGTCGCCGCACACCCCGCGCGCCCCGGATTACTAACTGGGCCGCGCATCCCAATATCAGGTAAGCCGGTTTTTTACTTTTTCGTTCCTTTTTTTTCTGTTGTTTGTTTTCTTTTTGAAAAGAATCTTTTTTAAAAATCTGAACATTTGTAAAAAAATTTAAAAAATCAAATTAAAAATAAATCACTTTTTAAAAATCTGAACTTTTTCAGATTTGAACATTTTTTAATTTGAACAAAAATGTATTTTTTTCTATGAACAATTTTTGAATTTGAACATTTCTGAATTTGAACAAAATTTATATTTGAACAATTTTCGAATCTGAACGATTTTCATATTAGAACAATTTTCAAATTTGAAAAAATTTCATATTTGAACAAATTTCGGATATGAACGATTTTCATATTTGAACAATTTTTGAATTTAAACAGCTTTCATATTTACAATTTTCGAATTTTAGTAATTCTCAAATTTGAACGTTTTTCTAATTTAAACATTTCTCGAATATAGACTTTTCCAATTTGAACAAAAGAAAAAATAAACAGAAAGAAAAGAAAAGAAAACGGAAAAACAAAATAAGAAAATAAAAGAGAAAACGAAAGCGAAAAACGCTAAATGGGCCAGGCCGAATACCCGATCAGGATGTGCGGCAACCGCATCAGCACCGACCTGGTCGGTGTATAGGACTGGCCGTCCGGAACGCCTGCTCCGTATTGATTGACCGTGTGCCTGCTGCTAATGGGCTGCTGCTGCTGATGGGCTAAAATTTCCTAGGGCGCTGCTCTCTTGCTTCCTGAAATTCCGGTCCATCCAGACCGTGCAGTACAAAAAGCAAGGAGAAAGTTAAGCACCGAGCCAGGCAAGAGAGAATACGTACATACTTTTGTAACGAATAGTCCCACATCGCTTCCTTACATTGGGACATATCGGTTTATATACGTTTGCAAATTAAGTAGAGCATCATCTAGCCAAGTCGGAATCAACAAGTCGATTAGGAATTAAATTTCCTGATGTGCTGCCTGAGCGAATTTAGGAGTCCCCAGATGTTGGGCTACACCGAGACTCACGTTGGTGTACATAAAAGTTGAAACGCGGGGCTGGCCCGTGCTTGGCCGCCTATGTATTTTTCCTGTTTTAATTAATAATTTTTTACTTTTCCGCAGCAACGCGGGAGCATTTGTGCTAGTTATAATAAGGGCATATGCCCTGGGAAGATTTTCCGTGCGACGGTAGGAGTTAGCATCCAACCCTCCAATAGCAGAGCAACCAACATCCACATGCATGCATGAAATCTTTTTCACATCCAAAAATTCAATAAATTTTCTCTTAAACGTTAATCCAATTGACGATATGGTTTCACAGTCGGCTTCATATAGACGTGGGCTGTAAAATAAGATTTCATCTTAATATGTTTTGATTAAAAAAAAAACCAACATGAGTTCCCAGGTTATAGTAGTAACGTAGCTATTAGGTTATCTGTTACCACTTAAATTGTACATAGTTACATGATTTTTTTTTTCCATAGCAATGGTCTACACGTTCAGATAGTGTGTATTTTGATCCAGTCTAATGCGTGAAGAGCGAAGTAAAAAAAAAAAAAACTAGCAATCGTATGATTTAACCTGCCAATCAACATTGGTTAACTTTGTAACAAAGTAAGTATAACCTGGCAACTAGGATCCAAAAAGTGTTGTCAAAATATATCAACATAGAATCTAGTTTTGAAGATCTTATCGTGGAAAAGCTAAACGTAAAAATATATCTGAATTTCAACTTACAGTTCAATAAGATTAAATTTCATGGGTTGTCATATTTAATTCGCGCATATAAAATGTTAATCTTAGGCGCATTCCCTAAATAGCATAATTCATTATTAAATACCTTAACACATAGATCGGGTTTTCCATCCCAAGCTGAGGAGGCCAACCGAAGGAGAGAAATGTATGGTGAAGATGAAGGTGAAGGTGACGGCTAGGCTTCGAGAGGTGGCAGAAGGGAGGGGACATGAGTTTGATGGAGTTGATTCGCCGCAACAGTGACGCCTGCTGTGTAGTGCCTGATTTCACTATGCTGCCCGGGCTAGAGCTAGGGTGTAAATGCAACAGCAATGATTTAGCTATCTGAAACTACACGCGCGATCTACATATGAATCCCGGCCGGGCATTAACCGAACTTGGAGGCCCTGCAGTGATCAGTTACATGCTGCCGGCCGGATCGATGGGATCCATGCACACACGTAATTGCTGCTACTACAACAAGCACATTCATGATGCATCCATGCTGTCCAACTCCATACTATTCCCCGTCCATCATGGCGATCAGAGCCGGTCCATCCATCGGCAGTGCGCATGCTGGCTAGACAACCCCCTCTCGCGGCGTTCGTGCCGTCGACCCAGCTGGGCGCCGCCTGTTCACCCACAGTGGCCGATCGGATGCAATGTGCGCAGACAGACATGCACCAACGGATTCAGAGAACAGCATGCGTGCTGCGGACCGAGGCCGATCGAGGCCGGGTAGGAGACGGTACAGTGCCGGCCTGGCGAGATCCGGGGCAGCCGGCCGTCGTGCATCATTCTGTCCCGCCGTGCTCCGTCCGTCGATCGTTCGCCTGCAGGGATCGAGTATATTCCTGTGCGCGCCTCCTTCGCAGCTGTGCGCTCACAGTAACCTCCATGGATGTATCCATGGCGGTCTTCTCCGCGTCGGTCCAAGTGAATGTGTGGTAGCCAGAGCGCGGCATGACGGCGATCGGAGAAGTCTAGTTAATCGAGAGCCATAGGTATTAGGTGGCCCGATAGGTAGGCCGTTTCTGGGATCAGCCCGGATCTGGAAGCTCTCCTCAGCGACAGTGTCGGCGATGGCGTTTTCTAGGGGTTTAATCATTGATCCTACCTGTCCTGGCGAGATATATGGATGATCCACTTCTGGTGACCTATGATCGGGGACACGTTTACCACAGCACGGATATACAATGATATATGGGCATCCATGGAGCATTTTTTTTACTTCACCTATGATCGTGATCGGGCCTACTTCAGAGTTCAGACAGGAGAACATATCTACTGCTACCACCCCTTTAGGTGCTACCGTGCTACCGTACAAAAAAAAACATATTTTATACGTGTCAAAAAATTATACGAAAAATTGTGAGTGCTCATGAAGCATGTCCCTACAACATCTCAAAATTTCATATCCAAAAACGACATGCACACTGAGAAATAAAAAAGAGAAAATCAGCATGAATAGTGTCATTCTCTGATTTGTCTTTTTGTGACACTAGGTAGCAGAAAATCAGCATGAATAGTGTCATTCTCTGATTTGTCTTTTTGTGACACTAGGTAGCACTATTCATGCTGATTTTCTCTTTTTTGTTTCTCAGTGTCCATGTCGATTTTGGGTATGAAATTTTGGGATGTTGTAGGGACATGCTTCATGAGTACTCACATTTTTTCGTATAATTTTTTGACACGTATAAAATATGTTTTTTTGTACGGTAGCACGGTAGCATGCAAAGAGGTGGTAGCACTAGATATCTTCTCATTAGAGCAGCTGAAATTATGGAAACCACCCAGCCAATTTGTTTAGGAAAGTCCGATCTGGCATGGATATCTACAAATAAATTTATGACGATAGGCCGTCAATAATACTGTTCTTTTTTTCTTCCAGTACTTATTAACAAGCACTGAATTATTGTTCTTTTGTGGGGAAGAAGAAGGATTGAATTGAAAGAGATTATCAAACCGTGGATGTCTGTACTATGTGCGTTTAAGCTGTGGAAACCAGAGAGGGGTCACTGATTAGAGGAAGCAAATGGACCAGTATGGGTGTCCCAGGGGCCACTGCAACAGTGAAGTTGGTCATTAGATTCTTTTTGTATGGGAGGACTGCTCGACTGCAGTTTCCCAATGCCAACTTCAACCCTTCATGGTATCAAGATCTCTGTACGGCAACTCTCTATCTCTCCCGCCTCCATCTCTCTCTCCCCATTTCCGTATGCAAGGAATCTCCTTGCTTGCTTGATGTTACAAGGCCGAAACTGATTAAATGCGATGAGGACCTCCAAACCACTAGCGAGCTAGTAGCCTAGTGTACTACCACATGTTTAACTGCAAATAGGCCCTTGCATATTGGTCCATGGGGCAACAATAACTGGCGGAAGCTATACATGTGTTTATTTCTTCGGATTTGCTAGTTTTACGAGAATTTCTTAAATCTCAGTCACCCATATAAAATTGATTCAGTTCCACTTTTTCTCGCAAAAAAAAGCAAAGTGCAACTGGACCGCGACGTGCATTAGTTTTAACTGCAGTTGCACTTTTCTTAGGTGACGGGACTTAAGAAAATCTGAGAAATAGACAAACTCTTACTTTTTCGTGGGGTAATTCATTCAAGGATCTTAAACAGTCCAGAGAAATTCAGAGGACAAACTGTCCCTAGGGTCCCAAGGCATCGCCTAAACATACTACATATGGAACGTTAGAGTTGCTCCAGCAAGCCACATCCCGACATTGTTTTTTTTGCAGGTAAAATCATGAATTTATTAATCAATAGGGTTTAGAGGGAGGTCATGATCAAGCACCTCAAATAAAAAAAATGAGGACCTGAAGCATGCCAAGTTACATTTCTTCCTTCTGATCTCTTAAATTGGCGAGGGGGTGATTAGCCATATTTTGAACACGATCCGCTTTTATAAATGAAATGGTTCTACTTCCTTTGGACAAATTCTTAATCTCCGAAATGAGTAAATGACGAGCGGTTCGGAGAATTCTCAACAATTGCATCCACCAGGTCGGGACAGTCCAGCACTACGAGGACTGGTTCGTTGCTCCATTTCAAGGCCAGAACTAGGCCTTAATGACATGCCATAGTTTCTGCATCCAAAGGATTTGAAAAATCCATCAGATTTCGACAGGCTGAGAAGGCCACCTGTTCCTCCTCATCTCTAAGTGTCATACCAGTTCCGGCAGTATTATCTTCTAGGTTAACCGAACCATCATAGTTCAATTATACTCTTCCATAAGGTGGTCTCATCCAATTCTTGTCCGGGGGTTCTTTATGTTAGATTGATCTCCACCATGATCGAGCCCAATAGCTCAACGTGCCCCTTGGCCACGCCCTGATCCAGGGTGCCCAACCGAACTCTGGTTGGTGGGCCCCTATCGCCACGCTACATAAAGAGGTGGGCGACCGGACGCTCACGTTACGAGGTTCACCTGTGCGCCGCAAGCCCCACCGACATCCCCTTCCGTTCTAGGATTGGCGTAGGCTGGCGGGAAGTTCCGCCACCGCCGCCACTGCCTCACCCACACCATCGCCACCACCATGTCGAACATCTCTGGTTCCTCTAGCCAGTGTGAAGGTATGCCTCTCTCTCTCACGCAGAAACCACACACATTCTTTCACAGAGATAGTTGCACCCGACGAAGATCTACACTAGTTCGTTCTAGGGTTCTAACATTTGTATCAGACCCCACTAGTTTTGGTAGATCTTTTGTTTCGGATAGAACAGATCACAAAAACAGCAAACCCTAGTTCATCACTGGGCCAAAACCCTAACCCTAATTAGGGAAAAGGAATAAGAAGAAAAGGGGCAAAGAAATCTCACTGGGCCATGGCCTCGAGCTCGCCGGCAAAGAAGCGCCGCCGTAAGGTCGTGCCGTTCCTCTCGATCCCGATGCGCATCTGCAAGCCGAGGTACCGGGAAGAAAAACAGCACCCCCACCGGGGCAAAGGGCGCCTCCGCTGAGCCAGTTGACGGCACGGCTGATCTACCGATCCCAGGCATTAACCGAACCTGGCAGCTTTGCAGTAATCACTGATCAGTGACATGCTGCCGCCGGTCGGATCGATGGAATCCATGCACGCACGTAAATGCTACGTAGGTGCATCCATGCTGTCCTGAACTCGAAACTATTCCCCATCCATCATGGCGATCAGAGGCGGTCGATCCATCGGCAGCGCGCACGCTGGCTAGACACCCCCCTCTCGCGGCGCGCATTGGCGCCGTCGACCCAGCTCCGCACCCTGTTCACCCACAGTGGCCTATCGAATGCAATGCGCGCAGACGGACATGCGGCAATGGATTCAGAGAACAACATGCATGCTGCGGGCCGAGGCTTGGCGAGATCCGGGGCAGGCGGCCGTCGCGCACCATTCTGTCGCTCGCGCCGTCCTCCGTCCCGTCCGTCGATCGCCTGAGTATATTCCTGTGCGCGCGCGCGTGGCGGCAGTTCTGCGCTCACAGTGGCCTCCCTGGACGTATCCATGGCGGTCGTCGCCGCGTCGGTCCAAGTGAATGTGTGCTAGAGCACGGCATGACGGCGACCGGAGCGAGAGCGGATGTGGCTAGTTAATTAAGCTAGAGCCATAGGCATTAGGTGTGGTGGCTCGATAGGTAGGCCGTTTCTGGAAGAGCGTCGGCGACAGTGTCGATGGTGGCATTTTCCTGGGGTTTAATCATTGATCCTACATGTCCTTGCGAGATCTATGGATGATCATCCACTTCCACTTCTGGGGATATACAATGATATTGGCATCCATGAGCTTCTTAGAAGGATACGATGAAGCTTCTGAAAATTCGTCTCTGGCAGTCCGATCTCGCGTCGATATCGAGAAATTTATGGCGAAGGGCCGTCAATAATACTGTTCTTTTCTTCCAATAATTATCAAGAAGCACTGAATTGTTCTTTTGTGGGGAAAAGAAGGCATAAACTGGAAGACATTAGAACGTGGATGTCTGTATTATCTGCGTGTAAACTGAGGAAACCACAGAGGGGTTACTGATTAGGGGAAACAAATGGACCAGTATGGGTGTCCAAGGGGCCACTAGAACAGTGAAGTTCTTCATGAGATTCTTTTTGTACGGGAGGACCGCTCGACTGCAGTGTTCCATGCCAACTTCAAGTCTTCAAGGCATCAAGATCGATCTCTCTATTGCAACTCTCCATCTCTCCACGTCCATCTCTCTCCCCATCTCTATTATGCTTAGAATCTACCTGTACCTACACTGCCTAGCCGGCCTTATGCCTGCTTGATGTAACAAGGCCGAAACTGATTAAATGCGTTCGTTACTTCCAAACCACTAGCTAGAGTACTAGTACAATGTGTTCAACTGCAAAGAGGCCCTTGCATGGACCGCGGGGAAGAAGTCCTGGCTTATCTATATATCTTATAAAGCAAAATACTACTTAGAGGCCATTTAAGTAGCTGAAATCCACTTTTGATCTTGGAAGCATATGCTCCCACCCGAGAAAAACATTTTAAAATGTTAAAAAAATTTGAACAAAATTTTTAGCGTGTATATGTCGATATTATATGAGTTGCATACTGAGTTTTTCCTTTCAAGCTTTATTGAGGTCATGTTCCATAAATAAAATTGTACCATCGGCGTATTAAAGGATTGATAAGTCCCCATCAACCAGATGTGGGATCACCCCTTCAATTTGACAATCAAACTTAGCACATTCGATCAAGATAGCGAGCATATCAGCCACAATATTGAATAAAAGTGGTGATAGAGGGTCATCTTGGCGCAAACCTTTTCTTGTCTGGAAAAATCTTCATGTGTCATCATTAACACAGATCGCAACAATTCCTCCGGACACGAAATAATTGATCAAATCACACCACTCTGGTGAAAAAACCTTTCATCATGAGTATCTGATGGAGGAAAGACCACTTTACTTTATCGTAGGCCTTCTCGAAATCTAGCTTAGAAATAACACTGTTCATCTTTTTGGTATGCAGTTCATGCACCGCTCCATGCAAGCCCGCCACTCCGTCAAGGATATTTCTTCCTTGCATGAATGTGGTTTGCGACGGTTGAACTACATGATCCGTCACAGTATTTAGTCTAATGATGGTCACTTTCGTGAAAATCTTAAAACTTACATTTAATAGGCAGATAGGTCGATATTGTTGACTCCTGTCTACCTCATTAACTTTCAGTAGCAAGATTACTCCACCAAAATTTAGACGAAATAATTCTAGTTGTCCAGCATGTAGAATGTTGAATATATCTAGAAGGTCTGATTTAATAGTCTCCCAAAAAAGTTTGATAAAACTCAGCAGGAAACTATCCAGACCTGGGGCTTTATTACGTTTCATTTGGAAAATAGCCTCCTGAACCTCCTCCTCCGGATAAGGTGCTGTCAGAAGACCATTTTCTTCCATAGACACTTGGGGTATGTCATCCGTTAAGGTCTCATCTAGAGAAAAAGAACTCTCCTCTGGAAGACCAAATAGACCTTTATAATAATTCGTGATGTATGACTTGAGTTGCTCATGACCTTCAATCTGCCATTCATCTTGTACCAGAGAATGAATACCTTTTTCTCTATATCTGCTATTGGCAATGCCATGGAAATATCTCGTATTCGAATCTCCTTTCAAGATGAACTAGGCGTTAGATCGCTGGTACCATTTAAGTTCCTCCTCACTAAGAAGATCCGCTATTTGTGCATTGGATTGACATTTTAATTCAATCTCTTGCGTAGATAGAGGTCTTAACTCCACCAAAGCCTCCAAATTATCAATAATTGATGATATACGAGTCTTTTCTTTTTTGAGAAGACCAAAGATATAGGAGGTCCAACCAAAGAGGTGTTTACGCATTGCACGTAACTTATTAACCGGATGGTAAATGGAAATGTCTCACATGAACATGCTTCGTATTTGATAGTCTTTTGTCTTTAGCAGATTCGCTTCTGAAGCCTTTGGCGATGCACTTTATCAGGCAATAACTTACCACGTTCTTCAACTATGTAAGTACTTCATGGATTAGTGTTGTATTTGAGAGAGTTTTTATTCATGTGTGTTCCTGTTCGTAATTGTAGGTGAATGAGGCATATGTGATTATCGCCATATTTTTCTTATAAATATTTTATCAGTTCACGCAAGTACCCTGCAGAGCATTTCCTTGATTGCTATCTCAAAAGATGTTCGTCTTTGGTTTGCTGAAATTTCAGCCTTAAGGAAATCAAGCAGATTTTTACACACGTATGGATTTAATTGAAATGTGGTATTGAATTTCAAATCTTCTTCTTGCGACAGTCGGGTCTTCTCTTATATAATTTCTTCGGCTATGAATGATAAGGTCCCTTTACTCTTTCAACTAGCAAGGTGGCCCTCGCGAATGCGAGGGCATCGTCTCTATCTTATTGAATTTATTTATTAAATAAAGTTATCATGTAATATATAAATGAAACATGTAATTCTTAATCATAGGATTATATAACTTGTGCAAACATCATGTGAGGTAAAACTATCACATGAGTGAGAAATATTTCAAATCTCTTTAGTTTATGGCAAGTAGTTATTGTGTAACCTCTAAGGACATTTTTGAATTGTAGGCATTTCGTACGAATTTTGTATTTTTTAATACTTGGAATTTTTTCCTTTGGATTGCCAGGATTATGCTACCAAAATTCTTATGGATTGGTATGGCCCAATTCTAAGAAAACTTTAAGACCACCCGAACAACTTTTTTAAGACTCAATCATGTAGGATCAACAAACTTTTTGTTTCGCGGTGAAATGACTATTCATGTTGTTCTCCAGTGTTTTAATTTGAACCCTCTAGTTTTCGCTCACAAAGTTGTTAGAGTATCGTGTTTCTCTCAGTCCTACATTTATCAACCCTCCAATCCAAAGAGGTCATAAAAATACCATGACATATGTTCTGTAATGTCTCTATCCTGAAAATAGGTAGTGCGATTTTATTTTTACTTTTTGATGTTATCCCTTAATGTTGAATGTAGATGTTCTACTTTCTCGCTAACACATAATTATCTTGCCACATATCCGAGAATAAACCAACTTTGATGGCACATATTTCTTGTAACATATTGAAAATTAAAAAAATACGTACATTAACACGGTATTCAATATTTCAATATTTCACAAATTTATTGCATGAACTTCTCAAATATTATTTCATTATCCCATTGCAGCACCAATTTTGAGATTTATCAAAACAATTTACAAATTCATTCGAAATTCATCAAAATTCTTTACATTTGTTAAAATTATGTAAGTACCTTTAAATTTTGTCCGACATTAGTTTTTCTCATTGCTAATCGGAACAAACAGGTTTATCACAAACACTTGTCGAGAAAACATACGGTGTTCATGTCTCCATAAAATCTCCTTTCTGCCAGCATAGGTGGCAGAGAAATAGTGTATGTGTTATAATACGTGAGTATATGTATCAGAAAGACCGGTCCAAATACCCCGAAATGTATCAAACCAATTTCCAAATTCCATCAAAATTTCTAAAAATATCTAAATTTGACCAAATTATGCAAATAATCATATATTTCATCTAGTAGGATTTTTTTCTCGGTGGTAACAAAAAACCTGGTTTCTGGCTAGATATCGAAAGTACCGGTTGGAAAAAACTGTGCTCAAGTTTCCGGCGAGAAAAGAAATGTTGTGTTCATGTCTTCTTATAATTGCTTTGATGCCAAGACAGAATGTATATAAATAATGTTTGTGTAAAAATATGTGATTATAGGTACCAGAAATACCACCCGAGATTTTTCAAACAAACATAAATATTATTTCAATTTTTCTAAACTATAGTAAATTATTGAAATAGCGGTAAATTTCACCCAGGGGTATTTTTTCTCAGTACTTTTTATTTTTAGCTCTCACGCCTATATAGCTTTCTTCCTATACCTAGCTAGCGCATATTTCTTATTTCCTTTAAAATAAACTTTTTTGTAAATGGAAATAGCTCACGTCCTTTTATTTAACACATAGCTCATATCCTATATATAGCTACGATACTGTTTTTGAACGGTGCCTTTTTTTTTCAAACACACATAGCTTATGTCCTATCCATGTAGTTTTTCTTTTTTATTGGAGTAGAGAAGATGGAGATGTTAACTAACACGATGAAAAGGAATCGTGTGGGTACAAAACAGTTTAAGGTATGGGAAAAGAATAAGTGCACAACATATATGGCATCCAGAGTTCTAATTAGAGTAGATTGATCGTCTTGCTCGTGGTATCAGCATCGGCCCGTCCGTACTTTTTTTTTAGATATGTACGTACGTCTATTTGGATATTCCAAACGTGTGTACCTATGTGACGTTTACGTGTGAAAGTATAGAGATGGTAAACCTACAGGGGGGGTGAATAGGTTTCTACAAATTTTAATTCTTTCTTTGCAATATTAGGCTTTGCGGAATATAAAGATGAGCCTAATGCAAACTAGGTGAAGCAACCTATATGAGGATACAACTAACTCGAGCACGAAGGCTCTCACAGGCAGTTAAATCACAAGTAAGGAGTTCGGTTAGAGATAACCGATAGCACGCGGAGCCGAGGATGTATTCCCGTGTTCCCTTGCTTTGCAACAAGGTACGTCACGTTTGGAGGAGTGGAGGTCCCACGAAGGATTCCCCGCGCCACGAAGGCTCACCCTATTCTCCGGAGCCTATCCCACGAAGGAATAGCTCACTCACTTGTGGTAGACTTTGAGGTAGCCTCCAAAACTTCACAATCTTGCCCGGAGCAAATCCACAGCCCGGATGCTTCCGGACTCCTCTTGCCCACCTAGGGTTTCCAAGGAACCCTAGGAAGCAAGCTTCTCAATGAATACAAGGGGGAATGAGATTTGGCTTGGTAGAACGGTAGATCGGGTCCTCCTCTAATGATTCCCCGGAGAGATTTGAGTTTGGGTGGAGGAGGAGGGAGATCTGAGGCTTTTGGTGTTTCTAGCAATGGAGTAAGAGAGAGAGAGCTCAAGAACAGTTTGTAGTGTAGTGCCTAACCCTTCCAAGGTAGAAGAAGGGGTATTTATAGTGTTCTTCAAAATCTGGCCGTTGGTCAACTTGCCACATCAGATTTTCTTCGAGGAAGCCGGTTGACCGGGTTTGGCGCCGGGCCGTCCGGCGCACAGTCCGGTCAGACCGGGCTCTCGACCGGGCCGGCCGGTTTCAACCGGAGCAGGGACCGGAGCTTGACCGGAGGAGCTTCTGGGCTTACTGGAATGCGCCCGGATGGCACAAGCGCGGAATCCGGTTGGCGCCGGGGCATCCGGTCGGTAGCCCGGTCCGACCGGGCCGGTGACCGGATGCGCCGGTCCTAACCGGGCTGGAGACCGGGCGACGACCGGAGGGCTTCCCCCCTTTACTGGATCCTGCCCGGATGGCACAAGCGCCGGAGCCGGTCCTGACCGGGCTGGCCGGTGCCAGGGCCGGTCCGACCGGGCCAGTGACCGGCCAGACACAGGAAAATCCTGTTGATTCTTTCGTCGAATTGGGGGGTCTCCATTGCCTTCTTCTTCCATTGATACACCTTTATACCTCTTTGGCTAATACCTGGGAATCATCTTGTAGTCATGTATTAGTCCAAATACACTAGCACGGTGTCATTGTTACCAAAATAATGGATAAGGGTAAAATACCCTTACAATCTCCCCTTTTTGGTATACGATGACAAACCGAGCTAGAGTCACAAATAGATATTATGATAAGCTCTAAACCTTGATTCCATATAAGATATTACGAAAGCTCCCCCATAATGTGTGCACTTGGAGAATTTGCGTTTGAATGCAAAGTGCACCATTTGTGAAATATGAGAAGCTCCCCCAATATCTTTAGGAAACAAGCATGGTATGAGATGTGCATATCAAGATATATAAGCATAGCACACATAATCATCCTAACATAGAGTAGCACACATAATAGTTGTCCATACACATCCATACACGAATTATTGGAAATAGCAAATGGTTCTTGAAAAACTCAAAGTAAACAAGCACAAGCCATATAAAATCCAAATAAAGCAACTCCCATGGCTTGTGGCAACACCCCGTGAATCCTAGACTCTACTCTCTTCTCCCCCTTTGGCATCGGAACACCAAAAAGGCGAAGAAAAAGAGGAGAGATGCTAGCGCACCCATCAGAAGATCTCATGCCCAGCGGAGTATGAGCTCTCGCCATCATCACGCGTATCTGTAGCACCTTCATCTTCTTCATCATCATCATCAGTAGGGGCACGAGCAGGCTGAGGAGGAGGAGGAGGACCACCAAAGCCGTACCATGTAGGATCAAAGTTCTGGAACATCTGATCAGTGAGGGGAGGCATCTCCCAGTTAGGTGCATGAACAGGCTCCAACTCAGGGCCAGGAGGAGGAAAAGTGATATTCCGAGTGGCCATGTACTCATTCTGGCGCCTTCTCGTCTCTTGGGTCATAGCAAGGCTTTGATGTGCAACATCATTAGTATTCTTGCACATCTGCCACATGGAGGAGAAGAACCGAGAGATACCATGCTGCGGGCGCCGAGTGAAGCTGGAGCTAGTAGGGTCATGGCGCTCCTTGGACCGGCGCTCAGGAGGTGTCATGTCGGGGACATCCGGTCTATCACCTTGGACAGGAACCTTGAATGCTTCCATCTTGACCCGTTCACCATGCGTATTGAGAGGAGCAGGCACAACCTTGTTGATGAGAAGCTGGATGTATTGAGCATAGTTCGGGGTCATCCTGTCGCGAACACATCTCCTCAGCTCAGAGTAGATGAGATCACATCCATCAATGCGTCGCCGGTACTCGTGGTTGCGTAGTACATCAAGTTCAAGTGATATCCTCGGCATTCACTTGTATCGCCCGACTTGCCGATGAGAGACTCTCCGAATAACTTGGCAAGCGGGAGGTAGGAGTAGAACATGCCAGATATGGTGGGAGGACGAGCGGTGGGCTCCCGAGGATAGCAGAAAGCAATGTCTCCTTTGTTGAACTTCTGCTGAGAGTAAAGCTTGAAACCGTGAGCGCGACCTCCACCAAACCCAAGGGCTTCACACAAGTCAAGATAGTTGCAGGAGTACTTCTCTTTGCCTGTCATCCATGTCATGGTACGGGCTGGATCATCATGGAAGTACACGGTACAGTGGAATTGCCTTACCAAGAGTGGGCAATAGCATCCATCAGAAGGCGTCGACATACAAGCTCATACAGCCCCATGTTCTTCAAAGTCTCAACCACAAACCGATGTGTGGTGGCTGCATGCATCTCAATAACATCCTTGACAGACCTTGGGCATAACAATGCAGCCATTCTTCATGTGCTCTCGGGAGTCATAGTACTCATGCCACATCCTCTCGCCGACTCTGGGTCCAGAAGAACTTGTCGCCCCCGGTGTAAGTGGGAGCCTCAAAGCGATAGTGATTGGTTTCTCGAAGCCTTTTCCATGCACCAATATGGACATCGCCAACATTGAAGTCTGGCAATTCCTCATCATCTCCTTGTGCAGCGTGCTTATCTTTCCTTTTCTGGGCAGTGTGCTTGGTGCGGCCTCAAGCTGAGCTGCCACCAGTAGTCTGAGGAGCACGACCAGTAGAGCGCCGTGGTGGAACCCCTGAGTGCCTCCCTCGCTTGGCAACAGTGCCACGGTCCTCATCACTCCATTCATCACCTGTGAATCAGCAAAATAGAGCGAGGATAGCAAAGAGGTAAGTGTACATGTCATCAGCATATATGAGGAAGCCAAAAGCATAGCCTATATTCAAGTGTTTCGACGAGATCATGCGAAAAAGCTGGGCGAGCCGGCGCAGGGGCCGGTCCGACCGGACGACAGACCGGACGAGCCGGTTGGCCATCCGGTCGACCGGGCGGTGCGCCGGACCAGCCGGTCGAGAGGCCGGTCGACCGGGCTGTAGACCGGGTCATGCTGAGTTGTGATGTTTGCCCAGAAATTCGACACAAAATCATGCAAAAACTCACAAACTTGAACATAGATTATACCAGGAGAGTGAACAATGTGCATAGGAGGGGTGTGACACTCTAGGTGGCATGAGGACTTACTAACCCTAACCCTAACCCTAACTTTTCTCAACTTTCCTCAAAAATGGGCAATGGGAGAGGGAAAGCAAGAGGGAAAGGGATAGGGAGAAAGATTTACCCGAAGACATCGTCCTCTTTGCCCAAGTGAGCAAGAAGAACTCGTGAAGAAGGCTTGAGGACCAAATCCCCAAGATCTCCCAAAATAGCTTGAGAGGGACCAAATGCTTTGGTGAAGATGCTTGAGAGATCCCGATCTATGGTTGTGTGAAGTTTGGGGAGAAACTAGTGGTGGGAAGTGCCTAGGACGCGGTGGAGATGGTGGAGGCGGCGGCCATGGTGGTTTGAGAGGTGGGGGATAATGAGGAAGAAGATCCCCAAGGGGTATCCTCTCCAAGTCATAACAGCCCGCACGGCCGGTCGGGCGCCCGGTCGACCGGGCCAGGCGCCGGACGATCCGGCGCAAAGGCCGGTCCGACCGGGCCAGTGACCGGCCAGAGTCAGTTTACCCAAAAATGTGTCATTTTGCCTCGTTTTGCCCCTATTCTTTGTGTAAATGTGTGTGAGTGCTCAAATGATGACATGTACATATAGATAGATAGATGATGATGAGATGAGCATAGACATGGGGTTGGAAACACAAAGTTCTCTAGGCATACCCATTGGAGAGAAAAAAAAACAAACAAGATGTGAATAGCAACAATGGGCATGATTCGAAGTGTATATCAAGAATCATAAGTCATTTTGGAAATGATGCTCGCACTAAAATCATTGGGCCTTATATAGTCAAATCAATTTGTAATGAAGGCTCAATGAGGGGCGGGGGATTACTCCCCCTATGTGAAAGCGCAAATGTCATGTGACCGCGAAGAGACATGCTTGGGTCCATATAATGACATTGGGTCTATTTATGTTGCACACATAGGTATGCATCATACCAAGACATGGTAAGATGACTATCCCCATATGTGCTATACCTCTAAGCTAGATAGCAAGATAAATGCAAGAATATAGTGCAAGAAGTTAATCAATCCAAGTTTTTAGGATCAAGAATACCAAGTTCTCCTCTCAAGTTAACAAAGCGGGCTTCATCCAAAGGCTTAGTGAAAATATCCGCCAATTGGTAGGTTGTTCCCACATGAGTGAGATCAATATCCTTATTGGCAACATGATCACGTAGGAAGTGATGGCGAATGTCAATATGTTTGGTGCGACAATGTTGAACCGGGTTGTTGGCGATCTTTATTGCACTTTCATTGTCACAAAGAAGAGGCACCGTACCAAGAGACACACCATAGTCTTTCAAGGTTTGCTTCATCCATAACAATTGAGTGCAACAAGATGCCGCGGATATGTATTCGGCTTCGGCGGTGGATAGGGCGGTGGAGTTTTGTTTCTTGGATGACCAACTCACCAATGACCGGCCAATAAATTGGCAAGCCCCGGAGGTAGACTTCCGATCAACCTTATCACCGGCCCAATCGGAATCCGAATAGCCAATGAGTTCAAAGGTTGACCCCTTTGGATACCATAGCCCGAGAGTAGGAGTGAGAACAAGGTATCTTAGTATCCGTTTGACCGCCACTAAATGGCTCTCCTTGGGAGCGGATTGAAAACGAGCACACATCCCTACACTTAGCATGATATCCGGCCTAGAGGCACAAAGGTAGAGCAAGGATCCTATCATGGAGCGGTATACCTTTATGTCCACATCCTTCTCACCGTCACATGAACCAAGTTGCCCCTTTACGGGCATGGGTGTCTTCATTGGACTCGCATTGGTCATGTTGAATTTCTTGAGCATGTCCTTCACATACTTTTCTTGAGAGATAAAGGTGCCTTTTGCAAGTTGCCTCACTTGGAAGCCTAGAAAGAACTTCAACTCTCCCATCATGGACATCTCAAATTTCCTAGTCATCAATAGCTCAAAAGCTTTGTTATGATTGGGGTTAGTTCCACCAAAAATAATATCATCAACATATATTTGACATATAAAGAGGCCACCCCCTTTAACCCGCTTGGTGAAAAGGGTGGAATCGACCGTACCCATGCAAAACCCATCATGTAGTAAGAAATCCCTAAGGAACTCATACCAAGCACGTGGAGCTTGCTTGAGACCGTAGAGTGCCTTATGGAGTAAATACACGTGGCTGGGTCGGCATGGGTCTTCGAAACCCGGGGTTGAGCCACATATGCGGTTTCTTTTAGGGGACCATTCAAAAATGCACTTTTCACATCCATTTGATATAATTTGAAATTGTGGAAAGATGCAAATGCAAGCAAAAGACGAATAGCTTCAAGACGGGCTACCGGCGCAAAGGTATCCTCAAAATCCATACCTTCTATTTGGGCAAACCCTTGCGCCACTAACATTGATTTGTTTCGTATAACAATGCCATTCTCATCTTGCTTGTTCTTGAATACCCATTTGGTCCCAATGACATTGATGCGATGATCCTTGGGTCTCTCAACTAGAGACCATACTTCATTACGAGTGAAACACTCCAATTCTTCTTGCATGGCAATTACCCAATCCGGATCGACCAAGGCTTCATGTACCTTAAGTGGTTCAAAACTAGACACAAAAGCATGATGTTGACAATAAGTGATAAGTAATGCATGGTGTCTACGAGTTACCACTCCTCTTGAGATGCTACCAAGGACTTGATCCACTTTCATGTCACTTGCCCTTGTAGCGGCCTTGATCTTCCGAACGGTTCCTTCATGATCAATGAATTCATCTCTTGCTAGTACTTGATCATGAGGGACCACTTGAGCTTTCTTGGCGAAGGTGATGAACTCTCTATGGGTCTCGTCCTTAGACTTAAGGAGAAAGACCCAAGAGTATCTTGAGTAATCATCAACAATGACAAGTCCATACTTGCTCCCACCAAGAGTATCATAATGTGATGGCCCAAAGAGGTCCAAATGAAGGAGCTCCAAAGGCCTAGATGTGGTAACAATACTCTTGATGGGATGCTTCTTCTTGAGTTGCTTTCCGGCTACACATGCACTACAAACACGATCTTTCTCAAAAGAAACGCCGGTTAGTCCCACAATATGCTCACCCTTTAGGAGTTGTTTAAGATTCCTCATGTTAACATGACCAAGGCGGCGATGCCACAACCATCCTTCGTCATGCTTGGCCGCCATTAGACATGTGGAGAAGGAGGGGCTCTCTTTCGAGAGGTCAACCACGTAAAGGTTGTTCTCCACATATCCAACAAGGACCAATTTGAGATTGTCACTCCTAAAGACTTGCACATAATATTTAGTGAAATATGAATTGTACCCGGCATCGGCAAGATGATATATAGAAAGTAAGTTATAGCCAAGGTGTTCAACAAGCATAACCGTCTCAAGGCACAAGTCCTTAGAGATTGCTACCTTGCCATACCCAAGTACCTTTCCCTTTGAGTTGTCACCAAAGGTAATGCTTGACTTCTTGTTGATATCTTCAATGAATTGATCAAGCACACCTTTTCCTCCGGTCATATGATTGGTGCATCCACTATCAAACACCCATTTTGGACCACCGGAGGAATACCCCTACAAAATCAAGTAGAGGATTTAGGAACCCATCGATTAATGGGTTCCTTTGCAATGGCAACAATATCTTTTGGTACCCAAATTGAGTACTCTCTATAAGCATAGCCATTAGGAGGGCCAACATAGTTAGCATAGACATCACCATAATAATCAACAAATAATGCATAGTGATCGTTTGGCCCCGTGCGGTCACCACTAGTGGCTTTGCCCTTTGAGGCTTTGCCATTGTTAGTGACCTTCTTGTTCTTATCTTGAGCGGGTTTCTCCTTCTTGTAGTTGTTCTTCTTGTGGGACTTGGGGACATATCCAAGTCCATACTTTTGATTGTTTGACCTTTGCTTACTCAAGAGGTCATCCAATCCCATCTTGTTCTTGGCGGTGGTGAACTTTGCAAGTTCCTTTGTTAGCCTAACATTTTCCTCAAGAATAGATGCTTGCTCACAAGAAGATTCATTAGGATGATAGTCAAGACCATATTTGGTCACCAAGGACTCAAGATATGCATTGGTCTCAACATGCAAAGAAAGTTCCTCTTGTAAACGAATATGTTCCTCAACAAGTTTAGCATGCTCACTAGTAAAGGAAATGGAGGAACAAGCAAGCTTTTCAACATCAATGGGATCCTTCATTGATCCAAGAGCTCTTTTGTAGGATTCTTGAAGTAGATCATGGTTCTCTCCAAGTTTCTTGAGCTCATCCTTGACAAGCTTGTTAGCTCTTTCAAGGTGGTCAAGATCCCTAGTGAGAGAAGCATGAGCAACTTCAAGTTCCTCCTTTGAGACATTGAGCTCTTGGGTCAATAATTGAGCCCTATCAATAGTTTCTAGGTCCTTAACTTTATCAAGTTCATAAGTTTCAATTTGTTGCTTAAGGCCTTGAGATATGCACCTTTCGGTTTTTAGCTCTTGTCTTAGGAGATTGAATCTCCGTTCCTTCTCATTCAATTGATATTCTAATTCCTCAATGGACTCATCCTTTTCTTTGAGTGAGTCCATCAAGAAATCAAACTTGACAAGAGCTTCACCACGAATGGTGCATCTAACATCATAGAGTTCCTTAAGCACAATTAATTCTTCTTGATCTTCGTTCTCATCATCAAGAACACTAGATAGGGAAGGTGGAGATTCCATTACCTTGGTTTCCCTTGCCATAAGACAAGAGCCAATGATTGGAGAGGAGGGAGAGTCATCGGAGTCATCATCTTGAGTTGTTCTTGCCATGAAGGAAAAGCCAACATCATTCTCCGTGGAGTAATCTTTGGAGTAGTCATATGTGAAGAGTGACCCGGGCTTAGAGAAAGCTAAACCGGCCACTCCGGCCTCCTTCTCCTCATCTTCCTCTTCTTCATCGGACAAGTACTCGGCCCCAACAAAAGCTCTTCCCTTGTTCTTCTTGTACCGATCGTTGATTGGGTTCGGCTTCAATCTTGGCTTGACCCCTTTAATGAACTTTGGCTTGTCTACCCTTTTCTCATAAGGGCACTCATTTGCGAAGTGGTTATCTTCATCACAATTGTAGCAAGTTCTCTTCTTCTTCTTGTCATTGAGGAGCATTGGGAACTTTGCCTTGTACTTCTTGGCAAAGAAAGCAAAGTCGGTAGCAATGTCACTAGTTGAAGTCATCTCTTCATCTTCTTCAATTTCATAGTCTTCTTTGCTTTCATGGTCGGCTCTAGCTTTGAGAGCAAGGTTGTGTGACGCTTCATGGTTGTGTGAGGCTTCATCAACACGGTTCATTGCCTTGAGCCTCTTTCCGGCTTTGGCCATGCTTTCATTGGCGGCCACATAGGAGACTAGATCATCGGAGTTGAGATCGGCACTCTTGGTCATGATTTGCAAGTTGAGTGCAAGGTTGGTGTCTTCTTGTTTGACGGCAATCATAGCAATGACCTTGGATTTTATGAAGGCTTCGTTCATCTCGAAGCCGTCATTGTACTTCTCAAGCACCAAGTCCCTTGACCCTTACTTTCGGAGCACCAAGCCTAGCATAGGCATCGGATACGGATTCTCCATCTCGAATCATGAACCGGTGGGCCTCTTGCTTTGCGGTCTCATAAAGAGCTGATTGGATCAAATCGGTTCCCTCTTGGAGTACTACGATCCGATCCCACAACTCTTTAGCGGAGACAATGTCATCGACTTGATCAAGAAGCTTGCGGTTGATGCCACTTCTAATCTTGTCACGTGCGGATGCATTGAGTTGACGGTTGTAGAACTCGGTGGAGGTCAACCGAGTAGGATCTTGTGGCTCCCGATGTCCATGAACAATGAGCTCCCATAGCTCCACACCTGCACTGCGAATATGAGATTCCATAGCAGATTTCCAATGTGGAAAGTGAGTTCCATCGTAATGGGGAACGGTCCCACTATGGTTTATATGAGGCATGGGTGAAGTGTTTCCGGGATAGTCATGGTTAACATCATGGTAGGTTTCCTTAGAGGCCGAAGCCCCACTAGGAGTTCCACCCGCAGCTAGGTTCTTAAGCATGGCAGTCATTTCGTCATTTGGTTTTGTAGCTCATCCTCCTTTTTCTTCTTCTCGGCATCATATGCCAAGAATCTAGATTTCATTTCTTTAACCGAAAGGTTAGAGTCGTCATCTAGACCCTCGAAGAGTTTATCCATCTCACTCTTAAGGCGGTGAAGCCCTTAATAAGAGTCCAGGCTCTGATACCAATTGAAAGTATAGAGATGGTAAACCTAGAGGGGGGGTGAATAGGTTTCTACAAATTTTAATTCTTTCTTTGCAATATTAGGCTTTGCGGAATATAAAGATGAGCCTAATGCAAACTAGGTGAAGCAACCTATATGAGGATACAACTAACTCGAGCACGAAGGCTCTCACAGGTAGTTAAATCACAAGTAAGGAGTTCGGTTAGAGATAACCGATAGCACGCGGAGACGAGGATGTATTCCCGTGTTCCCTTGCTTTGCAACAAGGTACGTCACGTTTGGAGGAGTGGAGGTCCCACGAAGGATTCCCCGCGCCACGAAGGCTCACCCTATTCTCCGGAGCCTATCCCACGAAGGAATAGCTCACTCACTTGTGGTAGACTTTGAGGTAGCCTCCAAACCTTCACAATCTTGCCCGGAGCAAATCCACAGCCCGGATGCTTCCGGACTCCTTCTTGCCCACCTAGGGTTTCCAAGGAACCCTAGGAAGCAAGCTTCTCAATGAATACAAGGGGGAATGAGATTTGGCTTGGTAGAACGGTAGATCGGGTCCTCCTCTAATGATTCCCCGGAGAGATTTGAGTTTGGGTGGAGGAGGAGGGAGATCTGAGGCTTTTGGTGTTTCTAGCAATGGAGTAAGAGAGAGAGAGCTCAAGAACAGTTTGTAGTGTAGTGCCTAACCCTTCCAAGGTAGAAGAAGGGGTATTTATAGTGTTCTTCAAAATCTGGCCGTTGGTCAACTTGCCACATCAGATTTTCTTCGAGGAAGCCGGTTGACCGGGTTTGGCGCCGGGCCGTCCGGCGCACAGTCCGGTCAGACCGGGCTCTCGACCGGGCCGGCCGGTTTCAACCGGAGCAGGGACCGGAGCTTGACCGGAGGAGCTTCTGGGCTTACTGGAATGCGCCCGGATGGCACAAGCGCGGAATCCGGTTGGCGCCGGGGCATCCGGTCGGTAGCCCGGTCCGACCGGGCTGCTGACCGGATGCGCCGGTCCTAACCGGGCTGGAGACCGGGCGGCGACCGGAGGGCTTCCCCCCTTTACTGGATCCTGCCCGGATGGCACAAGCGCCGGAGCCGGTCCTGACCGGGCTGGCCGGTGCCAGGGCCGGACCGACCGGGCCAGTGACCGGCCAGACACAGGAAAATCCTGTTGATTCTTTCGTCGAATTGGGGGGGGTCTCCATTGCCTTCTTCTTCCATTGATACTCCTTTATACCTCTTTGGCTAATACCTGGGAATCATCTTGTAGTCATGTATTAGTCCAAATACACTAGCACGGTGTCATTGTTACCAAAATAATGGATAAGGGTAAAATACCCTTACAACGTGCCATAAATTTACTTTTGTACACACATATTATTGTACGTAACACTTCATATCTTTTAATCTCAACCGTTAAGATTAAAATCAGTGGTTTATTTTATTAGTATATTATCAAAAACACCATTATTTTGCTTTTATTATATAATAGATATGCTAAACTCTCGACTGAGAAAAGAGATGATTTATGATTGGGCAACACATGGACTTATTTTATATGGTTATGGAGCTTGAGTTTGGCCGATTTCAAGGTGCTCTGGAGTATGCAAGGTTAAAAACTGGAATCAAGTGCCATCTTTAATTGGGAAGATCAAATTGGTATTGGTTCTTAGAATGCATGTAAGTTGATTGATTTCTACAGTTCTGACTACGAGTTCGTATATCGACAAAGTTCATTCATATGCATCTTCCATACCATTTTCCTACTACACTTATGCATTTTTCTATTATTTTCCTTTTGCTTGACATCTATTCACCGCGCTGCATTTGATAGAGTTTACAAAAAATTCAGATCTTCCCCTAAAAAAATATATATCTACGTTCTTTTAACAATCAAGTCTTTCAAAGTCAGCCATATTTGACGTTTCAACCTTTGTGCAATAAATTGTATAGCTTTTTAGAAGGAAACAACCTATTTGTATTGGAAGTTTCTTTTTATAAGAAAATAAGAAACTTTTTTTCATAATAGAGTTCTCAAGGGGTATTCTTCTAGTTTTAATGTAAGAAATAGCCAGTACGATCTGGTATTGCACGCACAGAGACTCTAACCTAGGCGAACATCAAACCATGACTACCATCCAGGCTACCCCACGGTTCTCAAAGCCGTACAATTGATGCATGGGAATCAGGCAACATTACTCACATACTCTCTCCGTTCCAAATTAATTATCACAAATTTATATGGATTTACATATCTAGGCAGTGGCGGAGGTAGAGCATTCGGTAACCGGGTGCCTAGGGGTGCCACATCAGATAAAAATCATATTTTACAAACATGGTAAAAAAATGCTTATTTACAAAGAAAACAAATTATACCCGGTGTAATATATATGCACCCCCCCCCCCCCCCTCCCCCTAGCTACAGGTAACAACTGTATCTTGACACATTTTAGTGTGTAGATATACGTGAATGTAGACAAATCTGCGATATCTAATTTAGAACGGAGAAAGTACTAGTTAAAGGGTTTGACATGGAACATGCAGCCATAAGAATTAACGGGAAACTATACATCTGTTTACTTCTTGGTGGGCAATACATTCAAGGATCTTAAGCAGTTCAGAGAAATTCAGAGGACAAACTGTCCTTAGCATCGCAAGGCTATCGCCTACAAGAAAACATTCTACGTACGGTAGTGAGGGTCACTCGAGCGAGCCGCGTCCTCCATGATTTATAGGTCCTTGAAAAATTGTTGCGTATAATCACAGATTGTGGTGCGTGTACTTGTAGCTTGGGGCGCCTCATCTCAACTCAATTTGAAAGGAAATGATTGACCCAATTCACTGTAGATGTCATGGATGCCTGCTCGAACTTATATGTAATCATGTAACATATGCCAATGCAGGAATGTTATAACATTGTGTGGTTGTTCGCTGCAGCGACGACATCAAACTACTGTCCTTTCAGAGAACGGTGTTGAATTATGGTGATCCTCTCCCGCAAAAAAAAAAAGAAAAAGAATTATGGTGATCCTGACACTTAAGAGATGGGAAGCCATTGCTAGCTATGGACTATATGGAGCTACGGGTCACCTGCCATTAAGCTAGTTTGCTAGGTACTGCATTCTATTTGGATGTTCATGCCGGCTCTATCACAAGTCATTTAAGTTTTTGTATCAAACAATCTGATCTTATTGGCTCTATCACAAGTCATTTAAGTTTTTGTATCAAACAATCTGATCTTATTGGTCAGTTAAACAAATAATATTCGACCAAGAATCGTCTTAGAGAGGGACAAATAGGTTTTGAACCGTGAGAGCCGCCAACGCCGCTACAGGAATCCCACCGTCATCTTGTCGCTGCGAGATGAGGGGAATCTCCTGTTCTTCTAGTTGTGTCCAAAATTCTTTATTAGGATTAAATTTGTGTTCTTTGTCGGCAATGCCTGGTGGTGGTGTGGTGTCATCAAGAATAAAGTACTCTAGTTTTTTCCTGTTGTGGCACCTTACGGCCGGGGTGGTGCTACAAAGGTAGATAGTTTTACTGTCTGCATATTTGATATTTCCATTCCGGATTTTAGGTTTGTGTCCTCGTAGAACGATTTATATGTATATGTCGAGTTTATACTAGCGTCCTGCTGCTTTTGTTGGTGTGATCATTTGTGGCGTTTGAGTCTTTCTTTGGACTTATGGTGAAAATCTTACTGTCATTCAACATGTATTTACATATGGGATCATCCTCTGACCAAGAACGTTCAAGGCTTGTCTTTCTAGATGGGCAACTCAAGGGACTTTCTGGACCTTTTGAACGTAATCAAATCCCTCTGTACATAAAAAGATATCAAAGATTTATTTAAATTTAAATGTATCTACACATTATACAGTGGCTAGATACAGCTAATTTAGACAAACATCTTTTAATGAACAGGGTAGTATATTATCTTATCCTACGTGATAACACTAGTAGAAAAAAGGCCTTCCATCCCAACCCATTAGTCCCCAAATATTTTGACCCGGGACTAATGGAGTCTTTAGTCCCGGTTCTCCTGGTGAACTGAGACTAATGCTCCAGCCCGGGACTAAAGGGTACCCTTTAGTCTCGGTTGGTAACACCAACCAGGACTAAAGGGTTATGGTGGGTTGCGGCCGGCGCAGGCCTCTTTAGTACCCTTTAGTCTCGGTTCATAACACCAACCGGGACTAAAGGTTATATTTCTGAGATAGAAAATTCAAAAAATAAAATCTTTTGAGATTCCTATATGTTACGCAACCTACTATTAGGGAAAATTAAGAAATTCGAATTTTCACTTATTTTGCAAAAAGATTTGAAAAATGGTAAAACCGCATTAACTTTTGCATACGACGTCGAAAAAAAACGTATAATATATCAAAATCATCGTGGGTTTACCCGGTTAGCCAAATTTTAGATTCTCAAAATTCCAAATGAAAATACGAAAGCAGGAAGATTTTAGTTTTTGCTATAAATTATAGATTTTATTTTTTTATTTTTCTTAAAAATAAAATTAAAGATTACTATTACTTTTAACCAATTTTTAGATTTTCAAATTTTTAGGTTTTAGGTTTGGCAAAAAAAAAATTAAAAATTTAAAAAAAAATTAAAAATACAAATTAAAAAGTTAATGTTTATTTATTTATTCAAGTTCATTATTACATCATTACTTTTGTTTATTAAAAGAATTATTTGAAATTCAAATAATAAATAAATGTGACATCAACCAACATGTTAACAGGATTGATATGATATTAGTATCACATACATGCGCGCGAAGCACTTGGATGCGGGACGGAATGGAACTCGGAAGTTAAGCCCCGGTTGCACAACCGGGACTAAAGCCCGTTGTGAACCGGGACTAAAGGCCCTTTTTCCACTAGTGTAAATATTTAAGGTCAGAATTACTGAGTAACTTCATTTCCGTCGGGAGCGAATAGCAACATCCGTACTAATAAATTTCAAAAGGAAAAAAAGCGACAAAGTTGGCACAGCATTTGACAGTACATGAGCTCGGTGACGGCGTAATGTAGGCAAAGAACACTATTGCAGCACATTGTTGGTGCACCGCTGCTGTTGGCTTACAAATCCAGCTGTGTATTCCTCTCAACGAAAGGGACCTGTCGTTAATTATGTATATAGTATAACTTTTGTTTTAGAGAGACTCATTAATGATGTTGAGCTAGCATGCCTCTCGCAGTGGTGAGAGAAATGTACACAAGGATCCACGTCAGAATTTTGATAGCGTGTCATGGTACGTGCAGTGCCATTGTGCCAGCCACATACCAGGAAAGGCTAAAAACCATCACGATAAACAGTTTTTTTACAGATCACCCGTAAAGAAATTTTGAAGACACGTTTGGAGTCAAAATTTGTAGGCTGTCTACAGTTAGCTACTTTTATTGGTGTATATCACATTGTACTACTTGTAGGTTATATATGACTAAGTACTCACTTCATCCACAGATAAATGTACTTTTATTCTTTATTTTAAGTCAAATTTAAGAAGAAAAAATTACTAATTATATAGGGTCAAACTTTTAGAACTTTGATCACGCATATTGTTCCAAATAGGTAGATTAGGAACTTAAAAATTATATATGTATGAATGCGTCTTGGCTACAATTTATGTGTTCTGCTATATATAATGCAACAGAAATTAATAATCAAAGTTATATCCCAAAGACGTGTCATTGTCCAAAAATTTCACATATCTGTGAACAATGTGCGTGGACACGAAGGATTCATGTGTTGTCTCAGAAAAATAAATATAGGTGTTTTTCGTGGCAATTCCTAGAATGTCTAATAAGGGATCTTGATAGAGTGCACATTTCGTGTGTTTTTAATCTGGAATGGGAGTTATGTATATCTTCTTTTCTTTCTTTTTTCGAAAACAGGAGGGAGCCCAACCTCTGCATTCACTAATGTGTATAGCCTTTCACTGCATTATTAGAATTCAGGCATACTCTCAAACATGTTGCACCGCAATGATCACACAAGATCTATGCATCGATTAACCATTTAAAAGAAGAAAATCAAAAAAGGCTCTGGTGCAAAGACATGTGCATCAACAGGTGAGTCTTCCATCAAGCCACTAGCAGTACCAGCTGAATAAATCACGTGTAACCGTTTTCAAACAGCTGCATCTAGTCTACATATGGATCTAGTGGGACGTCAAAGGGATAACCCTAGAAAAAACTTCATGTTTTCACCGAAAGAAACAAACGTAGTTCAAAATACAAATATGCCACCTATATGGTGGATTTGCCCGCGCAAAAAAAAAGAATAATACGCAGTGGATGGACCAATGAACCATGTGTGCACAACAAGAAATAATTCACGTCCTTTCCAAATATAACACATTTTGAAAGTACCAACTACTAAAGCGTCTTACATTCAGAAATAGATGGAAGTACATAGGTAGGCGTGCAAACAAAACAAGAATCCATTTTTATCCTAGCAAAAAGAATAAACGAACATATATCCCATCATCGTACAGGCAGATCTCGACAGATGCACGTACGAAGTACTTGCTTAATATCTTATATTTAAGAACGGATGGAAGTATGTATGTAGGCGAGGTACGACCAAAACAATAGAGAGTCCACTTTTATATCGTAGCAAAGAATAAAAGAACATCATATATATCACCCCATCGTTGTACATATAGATCTGGACTTGTGCACGTACTGTCTTAATATCTGGATTCCAAACACCCACCTATCAGCTTCTCACCCATCACAGCAACATGCAACTACACATGAGAGAGAGAAAGGGAAGAGAGATGCACGCACGGAAAGCATGGATGAACACAGAGACACACACGACTTGAAGGAGGGAGAGGAGGGTAGGGGCAAAGCGAACTGTCCCGATTGAGCCCATGAATGCTCTAGCTTGGTGGAGCGGGAGGAACAGGATCGAGGGGAGGAATTATACCTCTTGCTTCCTCCCACAGTGCTATTTCCATGCATTTAAGCACACCACTGTTCATCATCCGGCATCCGCCTTCGTTCCATTACACCTTCAGTACCTGTCGAGCGGTTGGGCGCTGCTACTACACCGCATGCATATCCTGCATGCAGCACGCCCATAATTTCTGTCCATAACAAGCAATCCCTCATCGAGCTAGTAATACCTAATACGTCGCAGTATTATCCCTGGTAGATCTGCACTCTTTTTCTCAAGAAAACAGAGGTCACAATGCACACAGCCAACACAATTGACACATGCAATCTTACAAAAAGGGCACGTCTAGATATCAAGTGACTTGGGCTTAACTAAATCTCAGTCAGATCATGCTATTCAAGTCTCAGTTACAATCTAGTTGCAACTCAGAGGTTAGCACAAATCTTGAAGCAAAATTAGTAGTGTGGATTGCAACTAGTAAAATCTCAGTTGCAACCACCTGCAACTAGAGAAGTCTTAATTGCAAGCCACTTGCAACTGACATATCAACACAGATCACAAGGCAAATTTAATAACTAAGAAGTCGACTGAGATACAGTAAAAATAAGACGTCTGATTTCTACCAAATCTGTTTTTATAATGTACAAACAGGAGAACATCAAACTTCATTAACGCCAATAAAATCTAGTCTGATCTCAGAAGGAGTACATAAACTTGTAAAATCAACTCTTTTAATCAAGCATCATAGTAATCTCATAAGATAATTATTCACATTATTCTCATGTCATTAATGAATTCATTAAGGCAGACGAACATTCTTAAATCCTCATTTTACTAAGCGGGTGTGTATGGCCTTCACGTGCCTAACGGACATTATTATACTATCCATGTTTTCGTCGTCTTGAAAACCGCCTACTACCTCGATACCGATTTATATAGGTAACACATTTCGAGGAAAAAGTTTAACTATAAATTTGGTCAACAATGTATGAGATATATGCCACAAAAATTATAAAAACGTATTGGATTCATATTCAAAAGAAGTTTTCAATAGTATAATTTTTCTGATATATATCTAATATCTTATATTTTATTGATCAAATTAGTAGTCGGAGTTTTTTATCGAAATATGTAATACCCGTGTATATCGGTATGGAGGGAGTACATGTAATGTAAGCTATAATTTAATGTTGTCATTGCAACTATAAAAAAATGCAAATCCAACTACAACATTATGAGATACCTTATTTGTTTTGGCAAACTTGAACCCGTGTGCAGGATTTGTCATGCTACAAACTGGTAGTAAACTTTGGCAAATTATAAGGTTAAGTGATAACTTTGTGATTGAACCGTGGAGATGATCCATGACAGTCTGCTAGAACAATTCTAGATAGGCTGATTACCAGTCGATCACTACTCACTATAGGGCATCTCCAACGAGGAGATCCAAATCGGATATGCCTGGCTATCCGGATGTGGCGGTTTGGTTGGCCGCACGGACACGCAAACTTGGGGTGGTGGCCGACAGTCCGTTTGGGTCGCCCAGTGCGCCCAACACAAATCAAAAATACCAACAATAAAAATGAAAGAGGAAAAAAAGTAACTAATAAACAGACTTCATTAAAACATATGCCCTATTT
Source organism: Lolium rigidum (assembly GCF_022539505.1). NCBI lineage: Eukaryota > Viridiplantae > Streptophyta > Magnoliopsida > Poales > Poaceae > Lolium > Lolium rigidum. The sequence goes on from NC_061508.1 coordinate 292,347,039, forward strand.
GTTAGAAATAATCTTATCATAGTCTAGTTAGAGTCTAGTCTTAGTATTTCGTGGCTAGAAGATGTTTGGTCAGTTCACGTTTAGTGTCTAGTACATGATCGTTTAGGAGTCTCCTAGCTGTTTTAGGTATGTCTTAGTATACGTGTCCGTGTTCATGTTCGACTAGGAATAGAAGTAGCTAGCTGTTTTGAGTTAGTTTAGGTGTTGGTGTTCGGTTCGAATAGGTTTAGCTCGTCTTGGTCAGTGCGGCTGGTCGTGTATATATACACGTCAAGGCTGCACTTTGTAATATGAAGTTGTACGGAGAAAAATAGAAAAACAATAAAGAGAGAAAAATTTAGAGGATGCGACACGCACCCTTGGCGATAAATTTTGTGTCGCGTGTGTTCGTCTAGTTTAATGTGATTGATTCGTGGGCGAATTCCAACAATTGGTATCAGAGCGAGGTCCAAGATTTGAAGCCACGCTTGCCCCGGGGAGGCGACCCATACTAGCGCCTCGGGGCGGGCGATCGTCGTTCGGCGAAACGACCAGGAGGAGACGGCGGAGAGTTGTCGTCGCAAGGTGGTGGAGCTGCGGATGATCGTTGACGGGAGAGGTGGTGCCGAGGTGCGGTGCCGGGAGTCTCATCAAGATCGTCTTCGGAGGAGTCGGATGAGTCAAAGAGTCAAGTGTGTGTACGTCTACACGTGCGGTTGTCGTCGTGTCAGTAAGTCGTCGTTGTGTCCAAGTGCTCGTCTCCGTGAAGATTTGTTGCAGTTGAAGCGCGTCAAGTGTGTGAGGTGTGCACGGTGTTCCGTGAGTTATGTCCATGTCCTCGTGGAGCGTCCTGGTTGTGGCCAGCAGGGTTCGGTGCGATGCCGAAGGCGGACGGTGGTAGGGAAAGCTACCGTAAAGCGAGGAGGTGTGTGTGCGGTAGGAGGAGAAGCTACTGTGCGCAAGTACAAGAGGAGTATGGTGCGTACCGAGTGTGAGGACCGCAATAGCGCTGGCACATATGTGCGAACCGAGTGCGGGAGGCCGATCAATGGCGGTGGCAAAGCATAGCAGAGCAGAGGTGCATTGCATGTTTCCTGCGTGGTCATACTGACTGTACGGACATAACAATGAAGACTATGAAGTTGTGACGTGAAGCTGCGGAAGTCAAGATCGGGAGGAGCACGAGGAGATGATAAGTTCAAGATTAGGAGGAGATTGTTAGAAATAATCTTGTCATAGTCTAGTTAGAGTCTAGTCTTAGTATTTCGTGGCTAGTAGATGTTTGGTCAGTTCATGTTTAGTGTCTGGTACATGATCGTTTAGGAGTCTCCTAGCTGTTTTAGGTATGTCTTAGTATACGTGTCTGTGTTCATGTTCGACTAGGAATAGAAGTAGCTAGCTGTTTTGAGTTAGTTTAGGTGTTGGTGTCCGGTTCGAATAGGTTTAGCTCGTCTTGGTCAGTGCGGCTGGTCGTGTATATATACACGTCAAGGCTGCACACTTTGTAATATGAAGTTGTACGGAGAAAAATAGAAAATCAATAAAGAGAGAAAATTTTTGAGGGTGCTACACGCACCCTTGGTGATAAATTTTGTATCGCGTTTGTTCGTCTAGTTTAATGTGATTGATTCGTGGGCGAATTTCAACACTATTGTGGGCAAATTTATAAAAAAGAAAGCCCTATATGGGCTTTTAAATAACTAAACAAAACCCTAGCTAGGGTTTGGGGTGGATGCGATGGCCACCGGCGCGCCGCCTAGTCCCTGTAGAAGTCGTCGTCGTCGTCGCCGTCCTCATGGTCGTCGCCGTCGATGAAGATGACGCCCCCAGGCGGTGAGGCGTTGTTGCGGCTCGAGACGTCGGAGCGCGCCAGGGATTCCGGCCACGGCGACCACTGGGCCCGTTCCCAGGCCGAGCTTGGGTCCGGAGGGCTGGCCTGCCTGCGCAGGCGTGCCAGCCGCGCCTCCTCCTTCTCCCGTTTCGTAGCCACAGCCGCCTGCAAATCCACCTCGTGCTTGAGGCGGACATGGTGCTCTTCCTCCTCCCGGAGTGCGGCTTGACGCATGGCCTCCTCCTGCCGGCGCGCCATGTCGAGGAAGGCTCAGGCGCCGGCGTCCTCGCGCGTCGTCCTGGCCTCCTCCTCCAGCGTGGAGGTGTGGAGCACCTCGGCGAGGTGCAACCACTTGGCCAGCTCCTCGAGGTCATTCACCTTGACGGATGCCACGAGCGCGGCGTGCATCTACGGGTTTTCCTCCTCCGCCTCCATGGGCGGCGACAGTGGCGCGACCACTTGGGCCGCGTCGTTGATGTAGAGGCCGCCTTGGCGGAGGGGAGGCCTCCTGGCCGATACCGGTGGCGTGCGGGGCATCGCGCGAGGCCTCACCGTGGCCACACGGGACACGAAGAAGGTTCCGGTGAAGCTGGTCGTGCTCCACCTTGAACTACATGTCCCAATAGGGACTCTTCTCCGCGTATGTCGGGTCCTGCCGGAGGTCCGGCGGGAGCTAGGCGCGGCGCCGCTGGATCTCGGCGAGCTCGGCCAGTTGCGGGGATCGGTGGCACCGGGACCCGATCTGGGCTCAGGTGCCTCCCGTGGGGGAGGTGGATGCCCCCCCCCCCCCCCACGGCATGGGGTCGCCGGCCTCGCATCACAATTGCGCCACCACCACAGTGATGTAGATGCGGTCGCGCTCGGCCGCCAGCGGCGCCATCGAGAATGCGGCCGGCGCTGCCGGCCTCGTGGTCGGTCCCGCCGGGACCGAACTCTTTCTTCGGGGCCATGGCGGCGGAGCTCGTGCGTGTGGAAAAGCGGATGGGTGTGGACTGGACCGGATAGGGACAATCCCCTCCCGATCCACATTAAATAGGATGTGGGCCCTAGGATGCGAGTAGAAGGACGCGGGAGGGCGCCACGTGCCGTCCGCGGCCACGCAAACCTGAACCAGATTTGGGCCGGCTTTGAGTCGTCCCGGACCCGCAACTATCCGTTTTTGGGATGTGTCGCCACGTTATGCCACAGATTTATCCGGCACGACCCATCCAAACGTGCGGGGGCCGGATGGGTCGCTCTGTTGAAGATGGCCTTGGGGCAGTTGAAAATAACATGAAGAAAAATGCAACTGTTTGGCATTCAATTCCTTTTAGAATTCAAAATCGAGCAAACTGTAGATTACGGCATGGCCTACCAGCTATCTATGGATGTGGACGGGCTGAATGTATGGGCCCACTGTGCATGAATGGCTGGGCCTTAGTTAGCTAGGCTCGGATGGTGGCTTATGGTGATTGTGGTGGGCTTACGGAATGCAGGAGCTGGATGTCTTCGGAGGCTAGCTTGTGACTGGGGGCAGGCCCTGCTGTTCTACTGTTCATTTCAGTCGGAGGAATTAATTGAGTGTTGATGCTGTCCCTCTCCCTTGTTGCGGATTTGATTTTCATAGCCCTCAGATCGATCTTAGAACTCTGTGTAGTAATTGGTTCCTATCAACGACTTACCTGACCTATACTAGTAACTTAATTTGACCAAGAATGAATCACCGTTGTAAGATCGACATGGTCCTGCCTTGAGACCTGCAGGATCATCTGAAAACGATAGATGATCCCCGGTTCAGACAATCTAAGAGAACATGAGTAGTAGTAGTAGTCGTAGTAGTATAGTACACTTGACTTCACTTGTTTTTAATTAGGGTTAAGTAGCCGGTAAGACAACTAACAAAACACCTCGATATACTTGGACAAGTTTATACGTCTCAGGCTATTTCAACGCAGAACAATCAACTTGTCAAGGACCCTTTCTATGCTGATATCATATACATGAGGAAACAACAAAACCAAAACGCCAAAACGTCCTGAAGCATACATACGTATAGGTGTAAGTTTATTTGTCTCTACGTGCACTCGACTAGGTCTTCATAGTCTACATGTTAAAAATACACTCAAAGTTGACTGGATCTAGAAATTTTAATCTACCAAGTAGCTAAAGAAGCTAATATTCGTCCGACGAACGAGCTCGGTGAAGTTGAGAGTTCAAATTATAACCTACTAAATGTATGTTCTAAGGGCTAATTATGAGCAATCCAACTTTTCATCATCATCAGTACATCTTTCACATGGATTTGATCAACTCTTATGTAGTATGATCACAAATAATGACAAGTTGGGGCTTGCTACATCAAATGCAGGTGAAAATGAAGAAATGCCAACTATGCTCAGCCGGCTGTTCAGATTATTGGCTCGCAATATGGATATAATCATCATTATGCATGTGACTTTCAGACGTTGAGCTCTACCTTAGTCCTAGTTGCATTTCATATATCTGTATTACTCTTAATAATGATCTAGTTCAAGTGATTGAACATCAAAGAAAATTATGATACTGATACACTAAAAAGTACAAGGCATATTTGTCCTTCCAAGTTTTGTATTTTTTTGTATCCCCAATCCTTTTTTGAGGTAATCATGTACTTCATTACATAAATTGTATATAGAGATTACACACATGGTCACCATATGAAACAAACATGAATGTCAAACAATTTTGCACAAAGAGCCCTGTAAGAAAAAAATACAAATCACCCCTGGATAATCCTATGATACGCTGAATCTTCCACCATCGACCTCACCGCTAGAGGAAGAAGCAAACTGCCACCATACCCAAATTTGGGAAAGCACCTTGGCATAAATATATATACTTTTCGAGATGATAACTGGAGCACCACAAGTGAAGAGACTGAGACTTTATGGCACACCATCCAGGGATCTTCCCATAGTCACCATATCGGGACACCATTGACTTCATCCGACGTCATCAAAGAAGAGGGACGTCACCGCCTGCAGTCATCCACATGCCCAACGGTGAAACACCAAACAATATCGCAGCAGCCGACACGAGTGCCAGCCAGAGAGTATGCAGCACACCTAGTAGCATACACGAATATAACTGTCTGTAGGATGGTGAGATCAACGGGCTATCTTCCCCTCAACGCCACTGGTTGGAGCACCATCAAGATGGAGGAAGAACTGAGTGAATTTATTTTGACGCGGCCGCATCTCCTCCACAAAAGCGACACCCAAGGAAACAATAAGCCTACCCTACCTACGGGCTAGAACATAAGCGGCAGGGGCCCCCACTTCCTCCTATCGTTGAAGCGGCCGCATGGACCTTTGTCACCGCCTTCGAAATTAGGGGCTAGTTGTCTCTCTTAAGAGGTTGGGTAAACCATAGTTAAGTGGGCATAACCATAGTCGTATGAGAAATTGCTTTTGAATACAAATGTATTGAATCAAAAGTCTACATTTCTCGAAAAGAACGTTGAACACCCGGTCTCCGCATCAATAAGTGCACGCAACCTAAGGAAAGGCTACATATAAGTACATTAACCGTAGGACAATCATGTTCTTGAAACCTTTTTTTTGTTTAGGTTAAATCAAGACAAGAAGTCAGGATTTTTTAGATAAAAGGTCGTCCCAGCCTCTGCATCAAAATGATGCATATGGCCTCTTTATTACTTTATTGAGAGTGTGCACTTATTACAAATCAAAGACCAATCATGGTCAACACAAGAAGTCAGGATTATCAACAAGCAGAGTACATATTATGTTTTATATTAGCGTGCATACTAATCCCTCTAGAAAACTTGTGACGCTAGCATGCAGTAGCCATCAGGGTATGTGTGGAACCTATTGATCAAGAGGAAGCCGAGGAATCAATAAAAATATGATGTCGTTCTCAAGGAAAAGAAGTAAGGCTAGTGCCAACGCGGGCTGGAGGCGGGGGTACCGCCCGCGTCGGGGCGAAAGGCGGGCGAGACGCTAGCGGCGGGCGGTGAATCCACCGCCCGGCGGTAGGGGCGGTACCGCCCGCCTATAGCCCGCGTTGGAGGCGAGAGCGGGGCGAGAGGGAGGCGATAGCGGTGCTAGTGGGGGCGGTAGGGAGGCGGTAGGGAGGAGAGAGAAGTGAGAGCTGGCACTATAGCCCGTGCACTGGCACCGTGGGGTGAGAGTGGGGTGAGAGTGAAGGTAAAAACTGACGTGGCGGGTGAGAGTGGGGTGATGCATTGACACCAGCTGTAATGTCCCAGGTTTAGAGACGATCGAGGGGTAGATTTTAGAAAGGGATGTGCATTTCCTAGTAAATTCTGGGGAAATTTCGCGCTTTTAAACAAAAACTGCATCGAAGGGGAACAAGTTTCTCTCTCGACACCTTACAGGGTTAGGGTTTCGAGAGTGCGACAAACTTGCAACTCACCTAACTAAATTAGGGTTTTGAGAAGAGAGGAGAGTATTGCATTACAACTTAAGTTGCATGATTGAATTCAAACACAAGAACTTTTGAATTTCAAATTTAAACATCATATGAATATCTCATAATTCAAAATTGAGGTAATTCATTAAACAAATATTAATAATCAAGAATATAAACATTACATTTATTTAGTAAAGCCCATTAAGGAAACTTTGAGCTTTATTAATAATCACACAAGATACATTGTCTTTACAATATCCAGAATTGAAATCTAAAATATTACAACACATCACAAGAATTGAATAAATAAAAAAATAGAAAATGAAAATTACAAAGATATTGTAAATGGCTAAACTAGATAAGAAAATCTTCATGATTTTCTTGGACATCACTTGATTGAACTTCTTGAACATTTCCTTAAACCCGCATAGTAAGACAACAAAGACAAGAAAATAGGGATTATGCCAAGTGGTAAAACCACTTGGCGAGGTTAGCAAATATGATCAAATTGAGAGGATAACTCAAACAACTGCCAGGGTGTCAAGCCAAAGGACCAAGTCCCAACCTATGAAGCACACGGGCAGCTCACGGGGATAGCTGCATGTCTCACAACACACACGGACCAGGGGAGAGTCACCTAAGTGACATGGTTGTGCTTGTCGACCAATGAAGCGAGAGTACTCGGATGGTATAAAAGCTTTTTCACCAGCAAACCCTAGGCGATCATCGGCAGAATCTCCCAGGGTAAGAACTCAAGAACAGGAAGAACACATAGCTAGCCAAAACCCACCAGAGACAGTTCCACCAAGAACTGCTTACTGCTAAGCAACAAATCATGGAATAGATCAAGCATCAGCTAGCCAGGAGGAGCAGGGCAAGCAACTCAACCAGCAGATCAACACGGAAGAAAAACCTCTACACCAACATCAAAATCTAGGAGCTGGAGTGAGGTATACAACTCAACATGAACAAACCAGATGGTTTTGTTCATAAATAAGCATGTGCATCAAACACACAGAAGCAAAAGGGTGTGAGTACCCTGTTTGTGTCATCATCTGGCTACTAAGCCATATGGTGCAAGCTAGAGTAGAGAGGCCACTGGTTAATCATCTAAAGGGAACAACAGCTATGACACTTATTGCATAACTGAAGGAATCCAGCAAGAGATGAGAGCACAAGTTAGCCTAGATACACACTTAGCACCTACAGCTATTCAGGCCATCAGACTTAGACAAATCATTGTCTAATTTTGATTTCAACATCAAGAGCTACTGGTAATAATCCACTAAATGGATCACCCAGAAAGCATTTGGTGAGCCACAGCAAGCCAACAAGAGGGGAGCTACCCTGGGGCAGCACATGACTCACTGCCGGGTCACCTCAAACCCTAAAACAGACCAAACCATCAAGTCAAGCACAAATATCATCACCCGAATGGGTTCAAAGTGGAGCTAGGGTCCCCAACTAATGTTGGCATCCCTCTAGCCTCAATTAAACAAATTATAAGAGTCATCACTGCAAGCAGTTCATCTCATTTATCCAATAAACAAGGATAAGCTTTACGAGATAAATGAAAGAGATAGATCACCGATGAATCGGAACACTTACTCATGATCCAATAGATCACTGGAAGCAACAACAATTGCTTGAGCCAACCACAAGCACACACCGAAGCACAAGGCCTGGTGATGCACAATCACCGAACTAAGCCGGACGAGCAGAGGCGAGTAAATAAAGCAAGCATTGATCAAGCAGCTGTTGATCACTGGATCACCAGAGCTTGCTAAAGCATGCTAGAACCCAATTCTAAGCATTATATTGACCATATAAAATAAACAGACACATTGCCTAAGGAATTGCATCACAGATAATCAATCAATAACCTTATAATTGTATCCAGAAGCACATCAAAGGTTTGATGAACCACTGGATCATAATAAACAAATAAACCACTTAGTGCTCATCCTTTAATCATACCAGTAAGCCAACAGCAATGCCCAGATGAGTATGCTCATGAATTTGAGCACAAGAATTAGCCACAGTAGCTCAGGCACTTGCAATTATGCAAGAACTATACACTATAATCAAGCCATAGCAATTGAAATTAACACACTTGAGGATCTGGCAAGATTATCAACAAGAACAGAGGCACAAGAATGGAATTAAGCAAGCAGTACTAGCACGGCAAGTGCTTAGGCTAGAAATTCTTACACAGAGATAGCAAGTAGCACTTAGCAGCATGTAGCATCGCAACAGCAAGCACAGCTAGCTAGGCGCAGCAGCAGCGCAGCAGCACGGCAGGCATCTCCAAGAGATGGAGTAGCCGTGGCCAGAGCTAGAGGATGGAGAAGAAGGACAGTAGAGAGAGAAAGATAGAGAGAGAGAGAGTGGCGCACGTACCCGAGGCGAGCAGACAATAGCCGCGGCCATGGCGGCCACGGCGGCGCGTGCCGAGTGCACGGTAGCACCTGGCCAGGCCAGGCCACGCTCAGACAAGCGCCGCAGCACCCCGCACCACTGCGGCGAGGCCCACGGCGGCGCCATCACGCCCGGAATCTCCGGAAGCGGCGAGATCGCCACGGAGCCCGTAAACCTAGCCACGGCGAGGGGGTCGGGGACGAGCTGGAGCAACGCCAGTTCCAGATCGACGCGGATGAGAAAGACCGGCGTCACGGGGCGGTTCGATTGCGCCCCATGGCGAGGGCCATGACGGTCGGAGTTCGCCGGAATCGGCCGGCGACGGCGAGGGCGACACAGGTCGCCGAGAGAAGGGGATTAGGGTTCGTCGAGGCGGCGTGGTGGGAAAGGGAGTGAGCGACCGCTCGGGTCGGTTGGACCCGAGCTGGTCGAACCCAACCCACTGGGCTCCACTGACGAGTGGGCCCAGGGGCAAATTTGGTATTTCACAAATTCTATAAATACCGAAACTTTGAAAATTCATACTAAATGTTTAAAAGCTCCAAAAAAATAATTAAAAATATGAAAACCACTCAAGTATAAAAATCTCTATCATAATAAAATATGAAATAGAATTTTTGAAGTTAAACAAGAATAAGTTCAAATTTGATGATTTAAATAATCATTTAAATCACACCTTTTATTTTCAATAATGAAAATAAGTACATAAAGTATTTTGGACTAGAAAAACACCTTGACAACATTTCAAGGTTGTATTTACTCTAAATATAATATCTCCAAATTATTCTTAGTATTAACCTCTCACATGAAATAATAACGACATCGGAAGGGGGGAACAAACCCTAAAAATGGAATCATGCATAATTGCTTCTTTAACCATTGCCCTTATCGGACAATGATGCTATTTTTCAGAACAAGAGGACAAGGGTCAGTCCATACCTTCCAACCGCAAAACTTTGCAGTGTTCATGCAAGTTCATCACTTGCTCATGTCATTTGAGTATTTTTATCAAATTACTTGCAAAGTATTATGGTTATCACTATTGCACAAAAATCAAAACCACTACTTTCATAACTATGAATATGACTATGTGGTGGGCAATGGAACCATGGATTGTGTTGATATGGTGGAGGTTCCATTGCATGGGCTTATATCCATCTAGGATTAAACAACAAATGTCGCCAGTGATTCTTGTGCCGTAATATCCGTGTTAACCATAAGATCCGGAGTGGGACGGAGTAGTCAAAAGTGTTTCCACCTCTCGTTCATCAACGGATGCGCTTTACCGTAGACACTTGTATCTGTCAGGGCAAGCGGTAGGCTGGGGAAGCCTTAAGTCCCCACGGCATAGTCCGTAGACACTTGTCGCTCGAAGTACAAGCGGTGGGCTGGGGAAGCCTTAAGTCCCCACGGTATTGCGGTCTATGATGGGTTGCAGCTACCGGCGAAGGAGTTTGGTTAACGAGTCCCAAACCGTTGTCGTGGTCGGGGTCCATCCTTAAGTGGTATAAGAGGACCGACGAGGACCCGTGGTCGGGGTATGCAACAAAGGGTGGGTGTTCGAGGTAGCGGAGGAACATGATTGGCTAGACCTTATACCGGGCCTCACACCTAAGGAAGTGTGGACGGGAAAGCTGCCCGGTTGGCACCAAGGTTAAGATCTCTTATGGGTAAAGCAACACACCTCTCGCAGAGCGTAAGAACCGTGACTCTGTCACTCCCTGTTCCGGATTAAGGAACTGCGAACGCGGCCGGAAAGGAGCTCCATGAAGTTCTAGTAAACCGGTGAAGGCTGACGGACATAGCTCTTTGAAATAAAAGCAATCTCTTGAAGAAATGTTTATCAAAATTTGCATTGGTATTAGACTTTCTGGTTTAATATCGTAGCTAGTGCATAAAGCACCTCTTATCTATAATGAACTTGTTGAGTACGCTCGTACTCATACCACTCTTAAATCCCATGCTTAGATTGTCTGAACCATCTGGAGGAGGACAACGACAACCATGATGGAGTCGAGATCATCGGCTACGAGGAACCAGACCTCTCAGGAGGTGTTGAAGGCGTAGACTACATCATAGTCTACGGATCCGGGAGGCTTCCGGAGGAGAACAAGCCTAAGGATATCAGGAGGAGTAGTAGTAGCCGAGCAGCGCGAACTCTTACTATTTAGCTGCTCGTTTAAATAAATGTTTAGTTTAATGAGACAATGGTATTGTAAGTTAAGTTGGGTTCGCCTCGAACCCAGGAGTTATCCTCTCAGAACCCAAGAGGAGCTCCGAGACGACTTGTGTATGATGATTGTAATAATATGTGAATGAGTTATGGACCCCGCTATGTTCCGTTGTACTACTCGAGGGATGTAATATTTGCGGAATGGTACTTCGCGAATGTTATATCAACGATCGGCATACTACAACATGCGAGTGGTATGCGTGGTCACCACAGTTGGTATCAGAGCCAAAGCTTTGACCTTAGGTTGGAACCTAGTAAATGGGACTAAACGTTAGGAGTCAAATAGGATTAGTAAAGAATTCTCTAAAAATATGGTGTATATTCAATTGAGAATACAACAATCATATCTTTTAGTGCGATAATTCTTTATTATCTCTATTATGATGCATTATTACTAATCTTATAATCTTTCTATTTCTACAGCCAACATGGCAAGTGCACGACCGGGAAGAAACGTGAAAGTTATGGATTCCACACTGAACGAATACCAAGGAGGACTTGCTGATATCCTACGAGCCATGTTGCTGGAATTTGGGTGTGATCCCCGCATTCCAGTAAAGAAGTACATGTTCTATGATGGACCGGTGTTGGCCAAGTGCGAGTAGGACTGCGACTTCCCGAATCTTTGGGAATGAGCGTAGTCATGCCACTGGAGAAGCTAGGACAACCAACACAGCCTATCATATAGCTGTTATGAGAGCCATAACCGACATACGGGAACATAAGACAAAAGAGCTTATGGATTCCGAGTTCTCCCATATTCCCCATAATCAGGAGGAAGAAGATCCCATGCTCAACCACTACAAATACGCCAAACGCAAACCCATAGCAGCGGCAAAATATATGGATAATAGCCGTAACTTCATATCACTACTCTTTCAGCTGAACCATCATCTGATAGGAGCTATTGATACGATGCTAGAGGAATTTACCGAACCCAAGGAGGAGAGTAGGGGAAAGAACCTATGGAGAATGTAGTGCACACACCAGTTTATTCAGCTGGTGACTACATCAGCTTTGATCCACTTGCACGTGAACCTACACCTGCTACACCTGGGAACTACCTGAATAGTTCCTATGGGGGATACGAAGGCGGAGCGGAATCCGGAAACAACCAGCATTCCGAGACTCCGATCGAGAATTCTAGGGGTTGGCGTTGGGGTAGTGATACTGGAACCCATAGTACTACTGAGTACTATGATGGAGAGATGAACAATGATGCAACAACCCAGAACCAGAGCTACCCTAGTAATGAAGGAGTGGATGGAGGATATCCGACACAGGTTGAGTCGGGTATGGGTTTTGGTAACCCTTATGGTGGGGCTACAGGAGAGTACACCCGATGGGTGGACTATGATGCACTCAACGATCAGTTTGTGAATACTGATTTCTCCTTAGGGTCATCATCGGATTCGGACTACAAGCCAACGGGGAGACCCTATGTTCCGGGGTCTATCGAGAGGACGACACGTTCGACCGGATGGAAGCCTGGAATGTATCGGGAGTGAAGACCGATTAGAAGTCCACCAAGGGAGGCGTAGCTATAATACACAAGTACCACGTGTATTATAGTTTGTAATATCTGTATAAATTTGTACATATACTTTAATAAGTGAGTTTGCATACTCACATCGACTCGAGTATTGTAACAAGACCACTTATGTATGTATATACAGGGTATATGTTTTGTATGATTTGGATTTGCTTCTTGATTTCCATTGCGTGACTAGTTCTGTGCACAAAGTTGAGCTCAGAAAACTTGCGCATGGAGTAATTATGAGAATCATCTTGTGTTGCAGAACTAGGGGGATTATGTCGGGAACGTTAGGAAACGAGACGGAAGCACAGCGCATGGAGCGCGAAGCAAAGGAAAAGGAAGAGGCTGAGGGTGCAGCCAGAGATCAGTTTCCACCACCACCACCCCCCATGACGCAGCAAAATTTTATCCAGTACATGCAACTTGCGGAAGAGAGGCAGCGTGTAACACTGGAGCTGCAGAACAAATTCCTTCAGGATCTGATGCAGCAGAATAGGGTGGAGAGACCTGAGAACCAGGGAGTCACATTAGCAGACTTCCAAAACACCAAGCCGATATCTTTCGCATACGCGCCCGAGCCGATGGACGCGGAAGATTGGTTGATGGATACTGAGCGCAAGCTCAACACTGTTGGATGCAATGACCAAGAGAAGGTCCGATATGCTACCCATCTCGCTATGTGGACCTGCCGCATCATGGTGGGACAACATTGTAGCCGTGTATCCGGCAGGAAAGGTATTCACCCGGGAGGAGTTTGCAAGGAAGTTCGGGGAATCCAATGTCCCCGAAAGTATTGTGGAACCGAAGCGTCGAGAGTTTGAGAGTCTCGAGCGTAAGGATAAGGCAATCCCGACTTATGTCGTGGAGTTTTCAAAGCTGTCCCGGTATGCTGTTGAGGAAGTCAATACCGAGGACAAGAAGAAGAAGAGATTTCGAGGGGGTTAAGTCCCCGCTTAAGGTGCAGCTACGGATGATGAGAGCAACGGAATTCCAAGAGTTGGTGGATGCAGCCATCACTCTTGAAGATGACTTTAAACAACTGCAAGAAGAGAAGAGGAAGAAGGCCAAGTATGAGCCTAAGAGGTTTGTTAGTAACAAGCCCAATACCAGCTTGAGTTTCAAGCCACGGTATAACAACAACAACAACAACAACAACAATCAGAGGAGGAACCAAGGATATCGATCCGCAAATCAGATTATATGCCATTCCCGTGGTTTAAAAGGACATGTCATGAAGGATTGTAAGAAACCCAAGATCATATGCTTTGGGTGTCGTCGGGAGGGGCACATGTCGAAGGACTGCCCCAAGAAGAATAGTGGAGGAGGAGGAAATCGAGGAAACACCGGAGGGAATTGGAAGAATAAGAAGCCCTTCGGCAAGCTGAACCGTACTCGGTCTGGAGGAGGTGGTCAACTCGACCGAGCGGTGATAGGTACGCTCCAGATACTCACTCATCCCGGCAAAGTACTTTTTGATACTGGTGCAACCACATCATTCATTTCTCAACAATTCATCATCAAACATGGGATTAGTTGCACTAAGTTAGATACACCCATAACCATACTTTCACGGGGGAACGATATTAGTAACCCATGCCAAACAAAAACAAGTCATTATGATCAATAAGTGCGCGTTTGACGCGGACCTGTTCATTTTACCGATGAAGGACATTGATGTCATTCTTGGTATGAACTGGTTAGAAGCTAATGGAGCATTGATCGATCGTGTAAACAAGACGGTGTCATTAAAAAGTCCCGATGGAAGTAGAATGATCTACCAAGGCGACAAACATACACAGATTGAAGTGGAGCTACAGCTGAATAGCATGAAGGAGGTGAAGTTAGAAGATATACCTGTAGTAAATGAATTCCAGGATGTGTTTCCTGCGGAATTACCTGGTATGCCACCAGATAGGGAGATAGAATTCACTATCGACCTAATCCCAGGAACAGCTCCGATTGCTAAAGCACCATATAAAATGGGGCCTAAGGAACTGAAGGAACTTAAGGAGCAATTGGATGACTTAGAACAAAAGGGATTCATTCAGGAGAGTGTTTCACCATGGGGATCACCTGTGATCTTCGTAGATAAAAGGGATGGAGGAAGAAGGATGTGCGGAGACTACAGGAATCTAAACAACGTCACAATCAAGAACAAGTATCCACTTCCAAGGATACAAGATCTATTTGATCAGGTTAGAGGAGCGGGAGTCTTTTCCAAGATTGATCTAAGATCGGGTTATCACCAGATAAAGATCAAGAAGGAGGACGTTCCGAAAACTGCCTTTGTCTCAAGGTATGGACACCATGAATACCTTGTAGTACCTTTTGGATTGACCAATGCCCCAGCAATATTCATGAATCTCATGAATAAGATTTTCATGCCATATCTAGACAAGTTTGTCATCGTATTCATCGATGATATCTTGATATATTCCAAGAACAAGGCAGAACATGCCGATCATTTGAGGTTAGTATTGCAAACACTAAGGGAACACCAACTTTATGCCAAACTCAGTAAGTGTGAATTTTGGCTAGATCAAGTGGAATTTCTTGGTCATGTCATTAGTAAAGATGGAATCGCTGTCAACCCGAGCAAGGTAGCAACAGTTTTAGAATGGGAAGCACCCAAGACTGTCAAGGAAATCCGAGGATTCCTTGGAATGGCAGGATATTATCGGAGATTCATTGAAGGATTCTCCAAGATAGCAGGACCAATGACAAAGCTGTTAAGAAAGAACACACCATTCGTGTGGTCAGAGGAATGTGAGAAGAGTTTTCAAACTCTGAAGGAGAAACTCACTACGGCACCGGTGTTAGCAGTTCCGGAAGTTGGCAAGGATTACACCGTGTACTGTGACGCATCCAAACATGGATTGGGTTGCGTACTCATGCAAGATCGGAAAGTGATATCCTATGGATCGAGGCAACTCAGACCTCATGAAGTGAACTATCCAACACATGACTTGGAATTAGCAGCGGTCGTGTTTGCATTAAAAACTTGGAGACATTTTCTCTATGGAGCTAAGTGTGAGCTCTATACGGACCATAAAAGCCTCAAATATTTCTTCACTCAGAAGGAACTCAACATGAGGCAGAAAAGATGGCTAGAATTGATCAAGGATTATGATCTGACAATCAATTACACACCAGGGAAGGCTAATGTAGTAGCAGATGCCCTGAGTAGGAAGAGTACCGGAGGAGTGGAACAAGAAATATCACCGGAGCTGAGGAAGGAAATAAGCCAAGCCCAAATACAACTTTGGGAGAAGGAAGCCCATGAAGGATTATCGGCGTTGCAAGTAGCCGATGAACTTAATGTTAACTTGAAGAATGAGATAATGATGGGTCAGATGGACGATCCATTCATTGTAGAGGAGATGAGGAGAATAGATGAGGGAAGACCATCAGAATTTCACCGTGGAGAATCTGGATCTTTGTGGTTCCAGAAGAGGATTTGCGTTCCGGATATTGCTGAAATTAAGGAAGTAATACTCCGGGAAGCTCATCAAACACCCTATTCCATACATCCGGGAAGTACAAAGATGTACATGGATTTAAAGGAACTATTTTGGTGGAATAACATGAAGAGGGAGATAGCACAATATGTGGCAGAATGCCATACCTGTCAGAGAGTGAAAGCAGAACACCAGAGTCCGGCAGGGAAGTTACAACCTTTACCTATTCCAGAGTGGAAATGGGAAGAGATAGGGATGGATTTCATCACCGGACTACCCATGACTAATAAAAAGAAGGACATGATATGGGTAATCGTGGACCGGTTGACGAAAAGTGCACACTTTTTAGCGGTAAACCAGCGAGGATAAAGGAGAGAAACTTATCGATCTTTACATCAAAGAGATCGTGAGTAAGCATGGAGTGCCTAAGAAGATAGTGTCGGATCGAGGATCCGTGTTCACATCAGCATTCCGGAAGCAACTTCACGAAGCTTTAGGATCCAAGTTGGATTATAGTACCGCGTATCATCCACAAACAGGTGGACAAACTGAGAGAACCAATCAGATCTTAGAAGATATGCTTAGGGCTTGTGCCCTAGACTTCGGAGGATCATGGGAGGAGCATCTACCTTTAGCAGAGTTTTCATACAACAATAGTTACCAAAGCAGCATCAAGATGGCACCATTTGAAGCTCGGTATGGGAGGAAGTGTAGATCACCAATATGTTGGTATGAAGCCGGAGCAAGCAAAGAGTTCAACCCTGATTATGTCAAGGAAAAACAACAAATCATTGACATTATCAGAGACAGGCTCAAGATAGCCCAGAGTCGGCAAAAGAGTTATGCCGATCAGAAGAGAAGGACATGGGAGCCACAAGTTGGAGACATGGTTTATCTTAAGGTAAGCCCGATGAAAGGACTCCAGAGGTTTGGAGTAAAAGGAAAGCTCAGTCCTAGATATATAGGACCTTTCAAGATACTGAGTCAGAATCGAGGTTTAGCCTTTGAATTGGATTTACCCGGAAGGCTAGATCAAGTTCATAATGTATTCCATGTGTCACAACTTCGGAAATGTTTGAAGACCCCAGATGAACCAATATCACATGAGGAGCTCGAGTTACAACCAGACTTGACATACATCGAGAAGCCAGCCAAGATTCTCGAGGAAAGCTGGAAACAACTCGGAAATAAGGCGATCAAGTATTGCAAGATACAATGGAAGCACCACCCCGAGAGGGAAGCCACCTGGGAAAAAGAGGAAGACCTGAGGAAAACATACCCCGAACTGTTCAGGTATTACAACCACAACTTCGGGACGAAGTTTTCTTTAAGGGGGAAAGGCTGTAATGTCCCAGGTTTAGAGACGATCGAGGGGTAGATTTTAGAAAGGGATGTGCATTTCCTAGTAAATTCTGGGGAAATTTCGCGCTTTTAAACAAAAACTGCATCGAAGGGGAACAAGTTTCTCTCTCGACACCTTACAGGGTTAGGGTTTCGAGAGTGCGACAAACTTGCAACTCACCTAACTAAATTAGGGTTTTGAGAAGAGAGGAGAGTATTGCATTACAACTTAAGTTGCATGATTGAATTCAAACACAAGAACTTTTGAATTTCAAATTTAAACATCATATGAATATCTCATAATTCAAAATTGAGGTAATTCATTAAACAAATATTAATAATCAAGAATATAAACATTACATTTATTTAGTAAAGCCCATTAAGGAAACTTTGAGCTTTATTAATAATCACACAAGATACATTGTCTTTACAATATCCGAATTGAAATCTAAAATATTACAACACATCACAAGAATTGAATAAATAAAAAAATAGAAAATGAAAATTACAAAGATATTGTAAATGGCTAAACTAGATAAGAAAATCTTCATGATTTTCTTGGACATCACTTGATTGAACTTCTTGAACATTTCCTTAAACCTGCATAGTAAGACAACAAAGACAAGAAAATAGGGATTATGCCAAGTGGTAAAACCACTTGGCAGGTTAGCAAATATGATCAAATTGAGAGGATAACTCAAACACTGCCGGGGTGTCAAGCCAAAGGACCAAGTCCCAACCTATGAAGCACACAGGCAGCTCACAGGGATAGCTGCATGTCTCACAACACACACGAGACCGGGGAGAGTCACCTAAGTGACATGGTTGTGCTTGTCGACCAACGAAGCGTAGTACTGGATGGTATAAAAGCTTTTCCACCAGACAAACCCTAGCCGATCATCGGCAGAATCTCCCGGGGTAAGAACTCAAGAACAGGGAAGAACACATAGCTAGCCAAAACCCACCAGAGACAGTTCCACCAAGAACCGCTATCGCTGAGCAACAAATCATGGAATAGATCAAGCATCAGCTAGCCAGGAGGAGCAGGGCAAGCAACTCAACCAGCAGATCAACACTGAAGAAAAACCTCTACACCAACATCAAAATCTAGGAGCTGGAGTGAGGTATACAACTCAACATGAACAAACCAGATGGTTTTGTTCATAAATAAGCATGTGCATCAAACACACGAAGCAAAGGGTGTGAGTACCCTGTTTGTGTCATCATCCGGCTACTAAGCCATATGGTGCAAGCTAGAGTAGAGAGGCCACTTGGTTAATCATCTAAAGGGAACAACAGCTATGACACTTATTGCATAACTGAAGGAATCCAGACAAGAGATGAGAGCACAAGTTAGCCTAGATACACACTTAGCACCTACAGACTATTCAGAGCCATCAGACTTAGACAAATCATTGTCTAATTTTGATTTCAACATCAAGAGCTACTGGTAATAATCCACTAAATGGATCACCCAGAAAGCATTTGGTGAGCCACAGCAAGCCAACAAGAGGGGAGCTACCCTGGGGCAGCACATGACTACTGCCAGGGTCACCTCAAACCCTAAAACAGCCAAACCATCAAGTCAAGCACAAATATCATCACCCGAATGGGTTCAAAGTGGAGCTAGGGTCCCCAACTAATGTTGGCATCCCTCTAGCTCAATTAAACAAATTATAAGAGTCATCACCGCAAGCAGTTCATCTCATTTATCCAATAAACAAGGATAAGCTTTACGAGATAAATGAAAGAGATAGATCACCAAGAATCGGAACACTTACTCATGATCCAATAGATCACTGGAAGCAACAACAATTGCTTGAGCCAACCACAGCACACACCAGCACAAGGCCTGGTGATGCACAGTCACCAGACTAAGCCAGACAGGCAGAGGCAGTAAATAAAGCAAGCATTGATCAAGCAGCTGTTGATCACTGGATCACCAGAGCTTGCTAAAGCATGCTAGAACCCAATTCTAAGCATTATATTGACCATATAAAATAAACAGACACATTGCCTAAGGAATTGCATCACAGATAATCAATCAATAACCTTATAATTGTATCCAGAAGCACATCAAAGGTTTGATGAACCACTGGATCATAATAAACAAATAAACCACTTAGTGCTCATCCTTTAATCATACCAGTAAGCCAACAGCAATGCCCAGATGAGTATGCTCATGAATTTGAGCACAAGAATTAGCCACAGTAGCTCAGGCACTTGCAATTATGCAAGAACTATACACTATAATCAAGCCATAGCAATTGAAATTAACACACTTGAGGATCTGGCAAGATTATCAACAAGAACAGAGGCACAAGAATGGAATTAAGCAAGCAGTACTAGCACAGCAAGTGCTTAGGCTAGAAATTCTTACACAGAGATAGCAGTAGCACTTAGCAGCATGTGCATCGCAACAGCAAGCACAGCTAGCTAGGCGCAGCAGCAGCGCAGCAGCACGGCAGGCATCTCCAAGAGATGGAGTAGCCGTGGCCAGAGCTAGAGGATGGAGAAGAAGGACAGTAGAGAGAGAAAGATAGAGAGAGAGAGAGAGTGGCGCACGTACCCGAGGCGAGCAGACAATAGTCGCGGCCATGGCGGCCACGGCGGCGCGTGCCGAGTGCACGGTAGCACCTGGCCAGGCCAGGCCACGCTCAGACAAGCGCCGCAGCACCCCGCACCACTGCGGCGAGGCCCACGGCGGCGCCATCACGCCTGGAATCTCTGGAAGCAGCGAGATCGCCACGGAGCCCGTAAACCTAGCCACGGCGAGGGGGTCGGGGACGAGCTGGAGCAACGCCAGTTCCAGATCGACGCGGATGAGAAAGACCGGCGTCACGGGGCGGTTCGATTGCGCCCCATGGCGAGGGCCATGACGGTCGGAGTTCGCCGGAATCGGCCGGCGACGGCGAGGGCGACACAGGTCGCCAGAGAGAAGGGGATTAGGGTTCGTCGAGGCGGCGTGGTGGGAAAGGGAGTGAGCGACCGCTCGGGTCGGTTGGACCCGAGCTGGTCGAACCCAACCCACTGGGCTCCACTGACAGGTGGGCCCAGGGGCAAATTTGGTATTTCACAAATTCTATAAATACTGAAACTTTGAAAATTCATACTAAATGTTTAAAAGCTCCAAAAAAATAATTAAAAATATGAAAACCATTCAGTATAAAAATCTCTATCATAATAAAATATGAAATAGAATTTTTGAAGTTAAACAAGAATAAGTTCAAATTTGATGATTTAAATAATCATTTAAATCACACCTTTTATTTTCAATAATGAAAATAAGTACATAAAGTATTTTGGACTAGAAAAACACCTTGACAACATTTCAAGGTTGTATTTACTCTAAATATAATATCTCCAAATTATTCTTAGTATTAACCTCTCACATGAAATAATAACGACATCGGAAGGGGGGAACAAACCCTAAAAATGGAATCATGCATAATTGCTTCTTTAACCATTGCCCTTATCGGACAATGATGCTATTTTTCAGAACAAGAGGACAAGGGTCAGTCCATACCTTCCAACTCGCAGAACTTTGCGGTGTTCGAGCAAGTTCATCACTTGCTCATGTCATTTGAGTATTTTTATCAAATTACTTGCAAAGTATTATGGTTATCACTATTGCACAAAAATCAAAACCACTACTTTCATAACTATGAATATGACTATGTGGTGGGCAATGGAACCATGGATTGTGTTGATATGGT
The DNA here is from genome assembly GCF_022539505.1 of Lolium rigidum. NCBI lineage: Eukaryota > Viridiplantae > Streptophyta > Magnoliopsida > Poales > Poaceae > Lolium > Lolium rigidum. The sequence goes on from NC_061508.1 coordinate 292,367,962, forward strand.
GGAGGTTCCATTGCATGGGCTTATATCCATCTAGGATTAAACAACAAATGTCGCCAGTGATTCTTGTGCCGTAATATCCGTGTTAACCATAAGATCCGGAGTGGGACGGAGTAGTCAAAAGTGTTTCCACCTCTCGTTCATCAACGGATGCGCTTTACCGTAGACACTTGTATCTGTCAGGGCAAGCGGTAGGCTGGGGAAGCCTTAAGTCCCCACGGCATAGTCCGTAGACACTTGTCGCTCGAAGTACAAGCGGTGGGCTGGGGAAGCCTTAAGTCCCCACGGTATTGCGGTCTATGATGGGTTGCAGCTACCGGCGAAGGAGTTTGGTTAACGAGTCCCAAACTGTTGTCGTGGTCGGGGTCCATCCTTAAGTGGTATAAGAGGACCGACGAGGACCCCGGGTCGGGGTATGCAACAAAGGGTGGGTGTTCGAGGTAGCGGAGGAACATGATTGGCTAGACCTTATACCGGGCCTCACACCTAAGGAAGTGTGGACGGGAAAGCTGCCCGGTTGGCACCAAGGTTAAGATCTCTTATGGGTAAAGCAACACACCTCTGCAGAGCGTAAGAACTGTGACTCGTCACTCCCTGTTCCGGGATTAAGGAACCGCGAACGCGGCCGGAAAGGAGCTCCATGAAGTTCTAGTAAACCGGTGAAGGCCGACGGACATAGCTCTTTGAAATAAAAGCAATCTCTTGAAGAAATGTTTATCAAAATTTGCATTGGTATTAGACTTTCTGGTTTAATATCGTAGCTAGTGCATAAAGCACCTCTTATCTATAATGAACTTGTTGAGTACGCTCGTACTCATACCACTCTTAAATCCCATGCGTAGATTGTCTGAACCATCTGGAGGAGGACAACGACAACCATGATGGAGTCGAGATCATCGGCTACGAGGAACCAGACCTCTCAGGAGGTGTTGAAGGCGTAGACTACATCATCGTCTACGGATCCGGGGAGGCTTCCGGAGGAGAACAAGCCTAAGGATATCAGGAGGAGTAGTAGTAGCCGAGCAGCGCGAACTCTTACTATTTAGCTGCTCGTTTAAATAAATGTTTAGTTTAATGAGACAATGGTATTGTAAGTTAAGTTGGGTTCGCCTCGAACCCAGGAGTTATCCTCTCAGAACCCAAGAGGAGCTCCGAGACGACTTGTGTATGATGATTGTAATAATATGTGAATGAGTTATGGACCCTGCTATGTTCTGTTGTACTACTCTGAGGGATGTAATATTTGCGGAATGGTACTTCGCGAATGTTATATCAACGACTGGCATACTACAACATGCAGTGGTATGCAGGGTCACCACACCAGCCTAATGGATATCTTGATGTAATCGCATGGACATAAGACGAGATCACGTAGATCTTGTCAACTGTGTTGACATGGTTTGAGTAAGACTAACAAAGGATTCTCATATAAGTTCCGAGTTACTAATTCGTGGTTAATTAAATTAGTCCAAGTGCCACGAGCAATACGTACGTATTGACTGAAAGAGTTCGAGTCCTTGACACACGGCCAGACGGGCCTACATGTTGGTGCACCGACGATGCATACTCATAACATGCAGGACTTTTATGCCTGACTAGTTAGCCACTATGTTCAGAGCTTTTGTTTCCTAGCTCACGTTGGGGTGGCTATATTTCGAATCAGTCTCTACATTAATTTCTAGATCGAGTCTACCCATTGATCATGCATGATGCATGCATGCAGATTTTGCTCGCATTTAAATATGCTTACTCCGTTTTTATATAATATAAGATCATGCATTCATATTACAGGTATCACGAAATCACAGTCTATTGTTCTCGTCTTTTAGGCTAATTAACATGTGCATGTAGTGTCTATTTCTGTATGACAGCACGCAACGTTTGTATTAATGAGTACCATTTTACAAGGCATTATATTTTATACTCCCTCCGTCTATTTTTTTTAAACAGGGGTAAAAGCTTTGCCCCAATCAATTAATTAAGAAGATAATTTTGACAAGAAAGTGCGAACCAAAGATACAACAACGGGACTACTCTCCTGGCATGATATTACCCAAACACTTTGCACCCGCGGTAACCCACAAGCGGGCTAGATACCGATGTATCTAGATATATTTAAGTTAGAGATACATCTATATTTAGTTAGAGATACATAGGTGTCTAACCAACCCGTTTAAAGTAGGTGTCTCATTTTTGTCTAGATACGGATGTATCTAGATATATTTTAGTTAGAGATACATCCATATCTAGATAAAGCTGTGACACCTATTTTTAGACGAACGATGTATATAAAACAGAGGGAGTACTCTATTCTATACAAGTTCAGCCTTTGGCTGGCCTAGAAGCTTGCGCAAGCCTAGGCAAACATATCTAAGATGTCCCTTTTTAAGTACGAAATCATTGCAAGTATCAAAAAAGTAAGGCATTGTGCGTCGTTAAGCCTAGGCAACTGCCCGTGCTAAAGGGGCGGGAGATTGGCCCATACTTCGGCCACCCAAGAATTTACTCTTTCCGTTCTAAAATAGTGTATATTATAGCTCTAAAATTTATTTTGAAATAAATTTATATTATAGCTTTTAGGCAACAACAACACTAAAAACAAAGTGATTTTACTCTCTTTATTAGACGTTGTTATTTTCATTGTAGCTTGTATTGATTATTCACGTACGTATCTAAATAGTACTAATAAATGAAACATTTTTTATTTTTTCTAGAATGTAGACTAAATTAGAACGGAAGGAGTATCTCTCAAGTAAAAAAATTGCACTGATATATGGATAACTCAGTAATACACGCTAAAGCAGGTGCTCATCTTGAGTGAAAAGTGTAATTTAGAGTGTAAAAAGTCCGACATGTGTTCCAAATTCTTATATATTTGCAGATTTCCATGAATTAAAAAAAGGTGGTAACTCTGTTTTCTTGTGCAAACAAGACACACTTAGTGATTGAATTTGCTTGTTTAGAACAACGAATTTGGTTTTCCGTGAACTGTATAAAATTGTTTCCCTTGAAAAATATAGGCATGTGTAAAGGACTTGAACAATTGTGTGCCTTTCTTGTTAAGATTGTATTGACAACCGGAAAGTTATTCTACTATTCACTGGGGGAGCATGTCTGAAGATGAGCTCAGGAGCTCACTTCCCAACTACCACTAATTGAGCATATTCTACTAAATGAGCGACAACTAATATAAAATGAAGGGAGTATTATATGTCTTTTTAAGAAATTTACCTCTGTATTTGTTCAATCAAGTTACTAGCTATCATATTTGTTATTAATTAGTTTGTGGAATAAATAACGGCTCAACTTCCTTCACATTTTTTCAACAATGCTGCAAAGTCATGTTTGCCGATGCTGCTTGACCTCTTCTAAACGAAAGAAGTGACACTATGACAGTCAAATAGAGTACTAGAAACGTATGAACTGGTGTCCATTAGTTTTTCAGCGCTCGGCACTATGGCTAGCAACACGAACAAATGAGTTCACTGATAATATGGTCTGACTAATGTCTTTCACTTGACCTGGTCTCGTATGAATATTCTTGGTGATGGTGCTCTAAACTATTTTTGTTTCAAGAATTAGAACAACTGCTATATATTAAAATCGTTAGAAACATTCTTATTAATTAAATACAATTAAATATTATGGCAACAATATAAGAATAACTAACGTGTGTATCCATTTGAGCTTGGATGGACAACACGGTAAACACGAATTTAAGTTGGAACTTGAATAGTTGCCTCGTGATGGCTTTTACTATATGGTAAAATAGGTGTGGGAAAAACTTTTATGATAAAATTATACGTCATAAGAAAGATATAATCGCCATGGTTTTGGGGCATCTCTACCAAATGTGGGGTTCAAATAGGATTTAATTGGCCATGGGATTGTGGCATGGAACGCTCTATTAGGATGGTTAGGAATGTTCAAATTATCTCAAGTAACGGATGAAGTCCGTTGGAGTCTACATGAGAATGAAGTTTTTTAGTTGATTCTATGTATGGATCACTCATGCACCCAGAAATGCGAGCCGGTAACTACTAAAAAATATAGTAAATGAAAATGCTGCTGGAAAATAAAAAAGCATTGGGTGGCACCTTCGCGAAGGGGTAATTGTTACCAAGCATAACTGACAAGGTATCGGCTTGTCAATTCCTACAGATTGTAGACTAGGGTTTTCAAGGAAGTAAAGGGCAAGTAGATCTCGAAGGTTCAGCCGGAAAAGTACTCGACTGTTCTGAAAACTAGGGTTGTGTTCACAATGAAATCGATCCTCTCTTTGTCCCTCGACTCCCCTTTATATAGGAGGCGGAGCCGACGGTTTCGTGATGTACAAGTTACAAAGTCCGGGAGACTTTTGGAGTTCGTCCCGTAATAGTTACAAATCAATATTCCTAATACAACTCTATCTTTCCAAAACTATCTCTCGACTGGGCTTCCGGGCTTCATAAACTTCAGGTCATGGGCCTTCAGTAAACCCCGAGTACCATCTTCGGCAGGCCCATTGGGGATGCCTATGTCAGTAGCCCCCGAGATTTTGCTTGAATCGAAAAATCAGGAAAAATCTCCATCTTTCCAATTATCGTATAACTTCTTCGAGTCAACAAATAATTTTCATAAAACAGTCGTATATTGTATAGGGATAACGGTAATTGGGGCTGGTTCATCTGACGGATCAGGTACCAGTTAACTTCTCTTGTGGCAATCCGCAAAAACCTACTTCAAAATCATGTCCCTGGACATGATCTCGGGATACTGGCGTAATTCGACATGTGCCGCTTAAGGTCTTACCAGATGCCGAATTCCAGTCATGTTTTATCGGGTACCTAACGCGTCCGTTAGGATTTTTCTTCGTATCTGCTGATATGGAAAAAGTAGCAAAGCGCCGTCAGAGGCGGTGCCACGCCGCACAGGACGGATCCTGGGGACTTACCTTCGCAAAGTATTGCGGCATTCAGAGATTAATTCGCGACTGAGGCGTTCTGAGAATATATTGTCGAGTGCCTTTTTCGGGTGCTGGAATAGCACATTTATTCGAGTCAACGGATGACTTGTATATTTTTATCTTGTCCTCCCAATGGTAATATATGAAGAATTATTTGTATAACTCGAAATATGCTCACCATGCCTTTTTTTATTTCATCGGGCACGCGAACAGCGTTCCCGATGGGAGTAGCCCCCGAGGCTACAGCCAAGTGCATGTACTTGGGTGTAGGCTCACCTTTTTAGCATCTTTGTCGCTATATTATCATCTTTTCGAACTCTCCCATATTTATCGGGTGCGCGACCAGCGCTCCCGATGGGAGTAGCCCTCGAGGCTACAGTCGAGTATGTATACTTGGCTGTAGGCTCAACTTGCTTTACTGTTGAATAACTCTATATTTTAACCTCCGCCATCCTCTTATCAGAAGGATAAAGAATACTTCTAATAAGAGTAGCTCCCGAGCATATGAACAAATACTTGTATTTGATCATAGGCTCTCGCCTTTTCTTTGTTGCAATACTCGAAACTTCCATGTCGACATTCTTGATGAAACTCCTCGAAGTTCTCTTTTAGTAACGTTGTTGTTGATAACGGCTGTAGACGAACGTTTATCTTTCTGAATCCACTCCTTTACCAAACCTCTTTAAAAAGTATCCCCCGAGCATTTGAACAAAAACTTGTAATTGATCAAAGGCTCCCGAAAGTATCATTAATCCTCTCTGTCACCAATCCTCATAGCACCGCAGTCGAAGTTTTCTTTAGAATGACATCAGTGCTGACGACAGCCACGACCGTTGTACCGGGAAGACGCGAATTTTGTCCTGTCACTGACCTGTGGGCTCGAAACTCCGTGATTTTTGACACGTTACGCAAGTGGGGTACACACGTCCTCCGCTTTTTCTGGCACGCGCGCTGTAGCGTCTGTCCAGTTCCGTCACAGTAAAAAGACCTTTTTACCCATGGAAACACGTGTAGGGCATCAAGTACATTCTTTTCACCATCCAACGGCGCGGCGATTCATTAGCCCACTATAAATAAACTTCTCCTTCCTCCTGTTATCCTCTTCGCCCGCCACGCTCCTGCTCTTTCTCTTTCCAAAATCCGCCATTGCTGTTAAAAAAGCTCCCCCGCTCGTCCTCATCCTCCATATCTCCAGTGCCCACGTTGATGCCACCGCGCTCGAAGCTCACGAAGCATACCGCCCCAGAAACAAGCATGGCGTCGCAAGATCTGGAAGTTTCTGAGTGGGAGAGATCCAAGATCTCGAACCAAAACCTCAACCTGCTGAAGAAGCTCGGGTTGACGAAGAAAGAAGAATCGCCGACCTTTCCCATCGAGGAAAGCTTCCCTACTCCCCCCATTGAATATCGGGTAACTTTCGTTGACCATCTCATCCGCGGTCTTTCCCCTCCAATCCATGAATTCCTTCGTGGATTACTTTTTGTTTACGGGCTGCAGCTGCACCAGCTGACCCCCAATTCAATCCTCCATGTCTCTATCTTTATCACCCTCTGTGAGTGTTTCCTCGGGACCCATCCAAATTGGGTCTTGTGGAAACGCATTTTCTGCATCCGCCGCAATAGCTCCCGCTACGTCGCTTATAATATAGGTGGTGTTGTTATCTGTGTCCGTCCTGACGTCGATTATTTCGACGTCAAATTCCCCGACTCTGTCCAAGGGTGGCGCCGTAAATGGATGTACATCCGCGAGGAGTATCTTGGCTCCCAGGAGTACAACATCGCGCCTTTTAACGGTAGCGCCAAAATCCTTCGACGCCGATCCTGGGATGCGGAAGCTACCGAAGAAGAAAAAACAGCGACAGAGGCGCTGATGAAACGCATCCACGAGCTCCAGAAACCCGCGGTAAGGAACTGTCGGGTGTTCAAATTACTGCGTACTTCCTGAGGATTAGGGTGCAGCCTCTATAGGCTCGTAAACACCCTTTATGGTTGTATGCTGGCAAGAAAGATGTCGACCGCCTATCCAAGGATCTCTCTGTGAAGGATTTGGAGAAGCTGGTCCGACGTGTTTCATCGTTGATCAAAAAAGATGCGATTCCAACGTCGTGTCGCATAGAGCCATATAGCAGCACCAACACTCTTCCCAAAGTAAGTAACTTTTGCCTCTCGAGTTTTTTAATACTTATATTGGTTGACTTACTTTCTTGACTGTTCTCTTGTCGATCTTTTTTTTAACTATCCCTTTCTCCTGTTTTTCCTTCCGCAGAACCACCAAGTTATCTCTTCTCTGCCTCCCTTACCTAAAGGTGGGGAGGTCGACGAAAGAACTATCGGTACCGACGATTCCCAGGGTACTTCTCGCCCTGAGAGTGAAGTCGCGGCATCTAACAAATCTGCGGCTTCCTCCGCAAGAGAGACTGAATCTGAGGCGTCCGAGTCCGTACACTCTCTCCTTTCCGCTGCTTCCCCAAAGAACAAAAGGAAGAGAGGTGATGTCGAAGACTCCGGCACCTCCAAAGCCGGCGAATCCCCTGTCGAGGAAACTTCCCCCGAAGAGGAAGATGCCTTCAACCCTTACAATGATGCTCTCGTCAGCTCGTAAGTTACACTGTCGTCTTTTCCTTTTGATATATTGCTTTTTGAGTATTCTCATACTATCTTTTGCACACAGTGGCGACGAAGAAGAAGAGCCTACTGTCAATGTGACTGCTCCCACGAGCACGTCACAAACTTTAGTTCTTTCAGAGACTCGCCCTGCCACGGAGGAAACCTCGCCTCCTCAGCAGGACATAGGACAATCGACTCCTGTCGGCAGCCCCCGTGCCCCTTCGCCGAAGAGAGCAAGGGTTGGGCTTGGCAAAAAACCATGCCTCTTGGCCGGGAGTTCGGCAACTCCTTCTATGGACGATGTAAGAACCCTTACCACTATTTTGTCTTTCGTCGAACTTTTCTCCTTTTTGACCTTCTGAGCCACTTTCTTTTTTCAGCCTCTGATGAAACAATTTATTTGTCTTGGTACTCAATTTATTGGGTACCGTGACACTGTTGATAATTTGAAAGGTACTCCTTTCCCTCATCCCATCCTATCGAGTAATCTTTCTTTTGCTATTTTGTCTTGACATTGTCATCCTCTCTCTTGCTAGAGGCTCTCGCCAACGCTAATAAGCGTGCCGATGACCTTGCCCTCAAGCTGGAGCAAAGAGAAAAAGCTCGCGAAAAGGCCGAGCTAGAAGTTGCCTCTGTTGGGAGTCTTTGAAAGAGACTCCATGAAGCTGAAATTGCTTTAAGCGACAAGACAGCTCAGCAAATCGCTCGCGAGGTGGATGTCATCGCCCGCTTGGAGTCGCAGAATCGGCGTTTTGTCAGTAAGTTCGCAAATCACTTTGATCAAGTTGCTTCCCACATTATCTTCTCCTTATACTTGTTGCTAACCCGAAATTTGTTTCAGCAGGGAAGATGAGCCAAGATTTTGAACTTGAGAAGCCTGAAGATGACGTCTTCTCGACGCTTTTTCCCTCCTCGAAATTCATGGGGATGAGGTGCGCCGCAGTATCTTTGATGCTAAGACGGCATTTTCGCGCCTTTTCCCCTACTTCTTCCCGAAGAAAGAACAGCCCGACACCTTCGCTGCCCTTACCAAGCACTTCGTTCCTGAAGAAGATCTTGGGCTGACTCTCCGGCGGGAGAACTTGAAGATTGCCGTTGAAGGCACCATAGCTTTGGTTGCCGAAAGCCAGCAAAGCTGGTGAGGTGAAGAGGATGAAGACAGAGAAGTGGCAATCCTTGATTAGGGCTGCCAAACCACACTCGAAGAAGATCCTCTCCTTCCTCGGATACAAGCCAACTCCTTCCCCCAGTTCTGCGAAGCCGGAGGTCAAGTAGACCATCTTGTCCCTGTTTTTCTTTTTTCTTCTTCTTTTGTTGCAGTCGCCTTAGTAGTCTCTTGCGATAGCCTGCCATTGGTTCACTAGGAACCAATTCTTCTAATGGTCATGTAAATATCCAAATGAATTAATGGAATGTTATTTTGCCAAATGATTGATGTCAGGATTTTCTTTCCAGTTGGTTTTTGACAACTATACCGCGACTCCTCGTTCCTCGGATGCCTTGCCCGCTTCCTCCTACTCGAGGAAAACTTCCGCTGACGATTTCATCGAAGGTTCTTCAAACGCTGATCCAGTACAGGATTTGACCAAACTTCGATAGCAACTCCAAGAAGCCTTAGCTTTAAAAGAGGCTGTAGTCGCTGAAGCTGCACAGGCTAGTTCCCGAGAAAATTATATGCTTGAGTTGATGACTGACGCCAGCCTGGATATGGTGGGTATGCTTCATATCTTTGAAACACCTCTCTACTTATATTTACTTGTTTTTCCTCTCTTACTATGATACTTCCGTCGAATAGGTTCCTTTTTGGATGCTACTGCTGAAGACCAACAAGTTGATGCGAGATCAAATTTGCTTGTCCAGCTTGCTCTGAACCATGGTTCCAATTTTTGGGCAACACCAGATCGTACTCGAGGAATCATCAGATTTCAAGATCGTGCAAGTCAAGTCCGTGATTATCTTGATTTCTGCACAAGGACATTGGCTCTGGTTTACAACACCATGTTTCCTCGAAACTCCCAGCCGAAGACCCTTCCTGATTTGATGAATAAATTCAGAGATGCTCCTAGAATCCATGATTATGTGAAGGCGCAATTGACTGCCGGAGCTAGGTTTGCTATGATCATGTTGCAGATCTGCTACCCGAAGTTAGATTTGACCAAAATCGTTGAATTTTGCCATGCCAAACTGAAGAGACGGAGGAGTAATATCGAAAAATCAACGAAGTCGTAACACCCGTGGCTGAGGAAATGATGGATGATTTACTTCGGATGGATGTTGAGTTCTTCGTGAAGGCCGCAATTATGCTGATCACCTGAGTGCCACTGCTGACGATCAAAGAGTGAACATAGATGACCTGATGGGTCATGAATGAGAGTCTTCTTCTCCTGTCGAATTTTTTCTTGATGAAAGGTCCCTGTATATTGTAAGCACTATGTATATTGTTAAACAACTTATGTGTTTTTCTTTCTTTCTAGCTCCCGAGCGTTTCGGTGGCTAGTGTTTTTATTTTTATTGGTTTGCGAGGTGTTTTAGACCAAGGCAAATAACTTTGTAGATTGTATATTGTAAATACTTGTGTATATATATTGAATTTGTGGGTTGCAAGCCCCCGAGCCTGTCAAAGAAAAAGATGCATATCACCAATATCTTTACTATATTGCAGCACCGCGAGTCCGCCTCATTAAAAACCTTCCAGCCCCACTCGGTGCCCTGAAAGGAAAAGATTGTGTCTGAAAACTCGCGGGCGTTTCAGTACATTGTATGTTTACATGTGTGACTATATTTCGACTTACGCGTAGAAACGCCTAAGCTGCGCCACGTTCCAGGGATTTGGCTCGGCGATCCCTGTCTTCTTGTCCTTTATCCTGTATGCTCCTCCTTCAATTACTTCGGTGACGATGTACGGGCCTATCCATGGCGACTCGAATTTTTCGTGGCTATCTTGCGTGAGCCGAAGAACTAGGTCGCCCACTTGGAAAGACCTTGGTTGCAAACGTCGACTGTGGTAGTTTTTCATATCTTGCAGGTACTTGGTGACCCTTGAGAATACCTCGTCTCGAGCTTCGTCGAGTGCATCAACATCATCAACCCGAAGGGCATTTTCTATAGCAGAACACGCCATAGGGTGTTATAAAAGCTGTTTTGACCTCATCTTCTTCTTTTAAGCGAATCTGATTGTAACCAAAATACACGTCCAGGAAGGAAAAACGTTCACAGCCTGCCGTGGAATTGATAATTTGATCGATCCTTGGGAGGGGAAAGTGATCATTTGGACAATGTTTATTGAGACACGTGAAGTCGACGCACATGTAGCTCTTTGATAAATCCGACTTCTCTGAGTCGATTAATTTCCAACATCATAGCTTTGCGGTTTGGTTCCGAAAAACGCCGCAAAGGTTGTCTGATTGGCCTGGCCAATGGATCCAAGTTAAGGGGGTGCTCGGCAAGTTCCCTGGGTACTCCTGGCATGTCTGCTGGACACCATGCGAAGATTTCCCAGCGCTCACGGAGGAACTCGACGAGCGCACTTTCCTATGCAAGGTCCATATTTGTGGCGATAGCTGTCGTCTTCTTGGGATCTATCGGGTGAATCTGCACCTCCTTTGAATTTTTGGTTGTGTTGAAGGTTGGCTCCTTTAGCGACCTCCCTCCATCAGGCAACACGTCATAGTCAGTTGTTAGCTTGGACGCCATATACTCCGCTTGCATCCCGAAGGTTTCTGACAGTCGATGAAAATCCTTGTCGCACTTATCCGCTAGCGCGAAACTGCCTTTTACTGTGATTGGGCCTCTGGGTCCAGGGAGTCTCCACAACAAGTATGTATAATGTGGTACCGCCATAAACCTGGCATACGCGGGTCGTCCCAGTAGAGCGTGGTACTGTGATGGAAAATCCACGACTTAGAACTCCAGCCTTTCTATCCTGTAATTCTCTCGGGTTACAAACTGAACGTCGAGATTGATCTTTCGCAGCGGATAACTTGGCTTGTCTGGTGTGATACATGGAACCGCATATCGGTTGGTTTCAAGTTTGCCAAGGATATGTTAATCTTTCTCAATGAATCTGCGTACATGAGGTTTAAATTGCTGCCTCCATCTATGAATACTCGTGAAACGTCGAATCCTGCGATTACTGCTGGTAAGATCAAAGCTGATTGCCCTGGTCGAGGGACTTGCTGCTGGTGGTCCGCTATGATGAAGCCAATGTCATGTCCGGACCAATTCAGGTACTCGATTGTTGGTGGAGGCATCTTTTCTGCCATGAAGACTTGTCGCAAAATTACTTTTTGAGCCCTGTTGGATGGCCTGGACTTCTAAATCATCGAGACCGCGCCATTGGTGTCGATATAAGGAGGCGGGTGTAGAGCTGCCGCTATTTGTAACTGATGTCGATTTTCGTCCGTGATTGCGGGAGGAGGTGGAAGGTGGATTTCACTCCTTGGCCCCTGAGGGTTTCTATGTGCTGCCTGTGCGTTGGCAGACGGCGCCAATTGACAAGGTATCGACTTGTCAATGCCTATAGATTGTAGACTAGGGTTTTTAGGGAAGTAAAGGGCAAGTACATCTCGAAGGTTCAGCCGGAAAAGTACTCGACTGTTATGAAAACTAGGGTTGTGTTCACAATGAAATCGATCCTCTCTTTGTCCCTCGACTCCCCCTTATATAGGAGGCGGAGCCGAGGGTTTCGTGATGTACAAGTTATAAAGTCCGGGAGACTTTTTGAGTTCGTCCCGTAATAGTTACAAATCAATATTCCTAATACAACTCTATCTTTCCAAAACTATCTCTCGACTCGGCTTCCGGGCTTCATAAACTTCAGGTCATGGGCCTTCAGTAAACCACGAGTACCATCTTCGGCAGGCCCATTGGGGATGCCTATGTCAATAACCATGCAAAAGGAAATTGGTGTGGAAGTAAGAAGTGTCTTTTCTGTCACCGTGAAGAGATAGCTAATCACTTATCCTTACAATATACATTTGCGTAATCTATATATTCAGTCTTCCAAGTAACTTCTGACTTGTATCTGCAACACACTGCAAATATTTTTTGGCAACTGGTTACATTGAATTGATCACAAATTTAGATTCCCTATTAGGGTGGGAGCGATTGCCGTAACATGGTCGTTTTGGATATGTACGGAAGACATGGGTTTTTAATGGTAAGAATTTTTCTCTTATGAGGTCGTCTAGCACTGTAATCATTCGCTCCATTCTTGTACAATGGGTGGAGAATTGATACATGTTATGAATATGTCCATACGGTTGGATGATATGTTGAGGGATATTTTTATCCCACGTGAATGATAGAGTGATCTTCGGATTTCCCTCTAACACCATCGGTGTTGTCTGAGCTCCACTTGATTCTTGCATTTCTCTCTGAGTGATACTATCTTTGGGTAATAGTCGCTCTATTTCGAGAAACTAACTAACATGTGTCTTCAAGTGCATAAGAGGCCATAAAGGGAATCCAAAGCAGGACATGAATCATGTACGCGTTGTTCGAAGTTATGACCAATGAGTAAATCATAGTAGTCGTAGTCTTTGTGGCAACAACATCAACATACTTTGCCAATGGTGAACATGAGCGGTCCTGATAGCTCGAAATTTAGCACTATTTACTGAGGTTTTTAAGTATACTATTACTCATATTGGCACTCATTTCATGCTCCAGCTAGATACACCTATGCATATTTTGCATACTTATGAGATCTTGTTCGTTTTCATATGAGCTTCGCATATTTATTAGTTTTAGTAGGATTTTTTATGTCTCCCTTATCTTTGACATGTATTCAGATGTTATTGGAGATCATGGAAAAAGGAAGCAAAAGGGACTAAGAGGGCACAATGTGGAAGAGTTACAGGCACCAGACTTAGCCATCTGAGGTGTGGGAAAATTGATATTTTCCAACATCTTATATTTACGATCTAAGGCCATGATGTTGTAGCCCTCGTCCATACGAGTTCAACGAGCCGAAGAACACCCAAATTGGAGTTCATATGAAGAAATGGCGTCGAGATCGAATAGAAAACCATCTGCAAGTTTAACGAGCACCGGTACGGGCGGGTCTGCCCGTACCGTCCGCCCGTACCGGTCTCCGTCGGCTCCGTTTCGTCAAACGGAACATATGTGAATGCCCGATGGGCATATTCGGCCCCAGTCTCCGTCGGTTCGCGAAACCGGCCTCCAGCGCCTATATAAAGAGGGGTCGACGCAAGGAGAGGCATCACTTCATCATCCATGCCCTAGGGGCGGAGCCCTGCTGCTCCGCCGCTGCAGCCGCCATCTCCACAAGCCGCCGCCTCCATCACCATCTACACCAACATAGAAGAGGAGGAGGAGGATAGGATCTTGAAGGGCAATGCATCGATCTCCATCATCATCATCATCATAAACGTCTACATCTTCGATCCCCTTTGTCTACTTGGTTGTAATCCGAACCATATTAGGATTTACACTTGTATGCAATTGAAACTTCATATTCATATTGCTTTGATGTTGATCCCCTTCATGCTTGAGTAGGTCCTTTGTTCTTGATGAGATTTGGAGAAACTCTAGTAATATTATGATGTGAAATATAGATGTTTTATACCTTTGTTCTATCAATATGTGTTAGTTTTCTCTCTTGATGTTATGTGAAGTGGGCCACATAATATATGCCTTATGGTCTAGAGAGGGAACTACCCTTAGACGTGTGGTAGAGTGAACGGCGGGAAGTGACATGCCCGTATCGGTGCTCTAACACATGGATGAGGCGGATAAGGAGGGATTCACTAAGCTCATATCAATAACTATGGGAAAACCCTTAATAGCAATAGTCAATATGTGGCTTGCAGAAAACTAGCTGCTGTGGTTATTTAGAGATGAGATGACCGATGGTTTTATGGATGCAACTTATTATGGAGCTCTCCCCACACATAGCATGGAAAAGATGTACGTCATCTTAATCATAAGTAATAGCAATACTAGAGGTGGAACCTACAATCCTTGAGAACCCTTCAACCATATCACAAAAACGCTCTCTTGCTTTATCTTACTTTTATTATTATTCATCCATGAGTGATTGATTGATGCGGTTCTAGGTCGAGGTATGACCTAGTGCGCTAAACTAGAATGTATAGTTAGTATTTATGTACATGAGTTACAAAGATGAGTTCACAAAACCCTTTGACCCGGAAATGTACCTCTGCCTTGCAAGTGACATGTAAGATTGTGCATAGTACACATTGTGCCGCAGCCTGGTAATCAAATGGGGAACATTTATTTGTCTACGGAATTTCTTGTAAATAATGGATCACACATATATTCGTCCATCTAGTACTAGTGAGACCGAAGCGTAGAAACTACCTCTCATTCCATTCAATGTTATATATAGCTAGAATACCTTTTAGTTTACTTTGTTCTTGTTTAGTTATTTATTATTAGTTACTTCAAACCACCCTCAAATCCTTACCATCTTATCACCTTATACTATAGGCTATTTCTAAACCATGGTTTGGGTGCGAACGTGGTTGTGCCTGACAACGGAGTTGCAGGGTTATGTTTATTGCCATTTGCAAAGCTCCTTTAATTGGGATGAACTTGATGGGATTCGTAGCATAGAAAACAAAAAATGTCCTACTGCAAGAACGAATAACAAGCCAAGATCCAATCTAGAAGATGGTAGCAACGAGAAGATCATGAGACTAACCCTCGAAGATTTCCAAAGCCTACGAGATTAGATCTCGTTGTTGTTGTAGTAGATCACTTGCCGCTTTCAAAAGCGCGTAGAAGATCTTGACGGTGCCACCGTCGGGCAGCACCTCCGTACTCGGTCACACGTTCGGTGTTGATGATGACTGATGGCACGTGAAGCACACGTCCGTTGGGAACCCCAAGAGGAAGGTGTGATGCGTACAGCAGCAAGTTTCCCTCAGTAAGAAACCAAGGTTCTCGAACCAGTAGGAGATGAAGGCCACGTGAAGGTTGTTGGTGAAGGAGTGTAGTGCGGCGCAACACCAGGGATTCCGACGCCAACGTGGAACCTGCACAACACAATCACAATACTTTGCCCCAACTTAACAGTGAGGTTGTCAATCTCACCGGCTTACTGTAAACAAAGTATTAAACGTATGGTGTGGAGAATGATGTTTGTTTGCGATGAACAACAAAGAACAAAGATTGCAGTAGATTGTATTTCAGATGTAAAAGAATGGACCGGGGTCCATAGTTCACTAGTGGTGTCTCTCCAATAAGATAAATAGCATGTTGGATGAACAAATTACAGTCGGGCAATTGACAAATAGAGATGCACATACATATATCATGATGACTACTATGAGATTAATTAGGGCATTACGACAAAGAACATAGACCGCTATCCAGCATGCATCTATGCCTAAAAAGTCCACCTTCGGGTTAGCATCCGCACCCCTTCTAGTATTAAGTTGCAAACAACAGACAATTGCATTAAGTACTGTGCGTAATGTAATCAACACAAATATCCTTAGACAAAGCATCGATGTTTTATCCCTAGTGGCAACAGCACATCCACAACCTTAGAACTTTCTCGTCATCGTCCCGGATTCAATGGAGGCATGAACCCACTATCGAGCATAAATACTCCCTCTTGGAGTCACAAGTATCAACTTGGCCAGAGCCTCTACTAGCAACGGAGAGCATGCAAGAACATAAACAACACATATATGATAGATTGATAATCAACTTGACATAGTATTCAATATTCATCGGATCCCAACAAACGCAACATGTAGCATTACAAATAGATGATCTTGATCATGATAGCCAGCTCACAAGATCTAAACATGATAGCACAAGAGGAGAAGACAACCATCTAGCTACTGCTATGGACCCATAATCCAAGGATGAACTACTGTCAACACCCGGATTTTTAAGTCCAGATGCCTGTTATGCCATACATCGCAATCCCAGGAATATTGTTGTTGCGAGACATAACAGTTGAATATCATAAGTCATCATTCATTACATACCATAGTCGTCTTACAAATAGAGATCACATGATCCATATTACACAAATAGTTGATCTATCGATCAACATACACAAAGTTCATAGTTTCATAGCGGAAGCGTAAATAGAAGGGACTCTCTAGTCCACAGGCCAACGTCTGACGTCA
Source organism: Lolium rigidum (assembly GCF_022539505.1). Taxonomy (NCBI): domain Eukaryota; kingdom Viridiplantae; phylum Streptophyta; class Magnoliopsida; order Poales; family Poaceae; genus Lolium; species Lolium rigidum. Next base: position 292,384,641 of record NC_061508.1, read on the forward strand.
GAAGATTCCCTAGTTGTCGTGGGCATCCTGGTGGTCGTCATCTTGATAGTTCTGCTCCTCTTCATAGTCTGGCCATTTGAATAGCCAGGGACACAGCCGTGAGTACTTTAAAGTACTCGCAAACTAATACTAATGTAAGTGCTAACAATTCTAGTAAGGGGGTGCTAAGCTCTAGTTTATTTTGCATAAAGCCAATTTTAGTTCACAAAAATTTTAGTAAACAACTCTTCATGTGCTAACTAACTCAAGTGGGAACATTAGTGTCATTCCCACAACTCCGTTGTGATTCCAAGTCAATGTCACCTTTCACCATTCATAGTTTTCGAAAAGTTCTGATGACGGAACAGTATGGCCTTTCCAACTGTCCATAACCGAGGACGCGGCTATTCGAATAGGTTTAACTCTGCAGAGGTTGTACACTTGTGCCACAACAATTGCAATAGCTCGTCAGGGGTAACTGGCCCTGATTTATCGTACGCATTACGCGAACTACCAATCATAATCTTTCATTTACATACCCTAGTATAGGAACCTCTCCCCATGAGCTTGGCCTCCCAGTGAAGACAGACGGTCAGCCTGGGAACTGCACAGGGCTTGGGCCGGACATTCACCTCATTTCGCATCATATCATATCATCTCATTTCGTTTGTTGTAGAGGCAGCTTTCGGCATAACCCCGATGACGCTTGTTTAGAGGGAACCCATACTAAGACACACAAACTTCCGGTTAAGCCCTACCCAGATTCAGGTATTGTGGGGGTACTGGTAAAATTGGAATGGTATTGCATCCGAACCCAACCATCAGTGTTTTTTTGTAAAATTCACCAAGTCATTCAGCAGTCATATTCACCTTCAAAGTCTCTCAATAGAATGACGCATCATTCCAAGGTTTTCAAAGTCATTTCAATTCCCAAGTTCCCAAATGGAGTAGTCACTTCCAAATTAGCACTAGCATCTATGTATGAGGGGTGCTAAGTATTTTGCTTTGCTTCTAGGCTAACTTTGATACTCTTGTACTAATCCAATACTAACCAAGTGAATCATGCATCAAAAAGTACTTTGATAAAACAAAAGTAAATAAAGATTGTAAGGTAAAACTGGGAAATAGGATCATAAGCATAAAGTAAACGGGGTAATGCCTTGCTCATGGTGAGCTTTGCACTTTGCAAGAGTATTATCTTGCTTTGCTTGAGGGAGACTAACTTTACCACTCTAGTAAATTTCTCTACTTTGACCCAAGTTAACTATAAAAGGAACTTCTTGAGAAACAAGTAAAAACTTGTAAGGTATAAACTTGGGATAGGCTTAAGTAAGAAAAGATAAGGTTCATGGTGCCTTGCCCCAAGGGGCTTTGCACTTTGCAAGAATATTAGCTTGCAATAATATCAGCTTGCCTTGGTTGAAGTGGGGGTCCAAGTTCTCTTCTCCTTCCTCTTTGTAGAAGTCCTCCTCCTCCTGATAGTCTCCGGTACTAGCGTCTAAAATACGAATACGGGGTACACAATCATCATACCAAACTTACATACTAAACTAAGCACACACAAGCTTTACATAACTTAAACTAGCATCACACACTACTATTAAGTGGGTGGAGGTGTTCCTCTTATTTAAGAAAAATAATTTCTTCTCATACTAACTTATGTGTTACTTTTAATTTCTTAGAGAAAATAATTTCCTCTCATTATCTTATTAAGATTTAAATTCTCTCATGAACAATATATGACCTAGGTTGACCAAAGTCAACCTCTTCATACTTATCATTCAAGAAAATGATTTAAATGAGGTTCCATACCTCATACAATTTAATACTAGCATGGTAGTTATTTAATGTCACCAAATACTCAACATGAGATTATATAGACCATGGTCACTACCTCATGTTGAATTACTTGAGACCAAGATTTAAATGAGAGGGAAACCTCTCATATGATTTAACACATAGTTGTAACTAGGTTAACAACTACCATTGAGGTGATTTAACATCTTCAACAATTCATTTGCTATTCTAACATTACTTGTATTTACACCAATTATTTTATTCACACAAATACTACAATTGGGGTGCATTGGTTGTGTTGCTTGAGGAAAATAATTTCCTCTCCTTACATATATAAATGATAATTTTCATATGGTTCTTGAGAAATACTTTTCTCTCATTGAAATCTTCTTAAGATTTAATTTCTCAAACAATCATACATGAATTCATGTTGACCCAAGTCAACCATTCATCATCATCATTTGAGAAATTGATTTAAATGAGGTAGAGTACCTCATACCATTTAATAACACTACATATGATTTAAATCCCTAAGTAATTCATATAAGTGAGTTTGGCCAGGGGTCCAAACATCACATGAATTCATTTGGGAGAAGATTTAAATGAAGTATAAGACTTCATATGAATTACTTAATAGTTTTGGACAATATCAACTAGTTAAACTAGCCATATTATCCACTACTTAAACTAGGGCATGATCATGCAAAGTGACCACACCATTTTCTTGCATAAACAATTAGTGTAAGTCAAATGTGAGCTATTGGAGTTGGAATTGACTCAATATCTATTTTGGTTGATTTTTAAGAATTATTCTAAGGCAGAAAAGTCCCTGCCTTGTTTATTTTGCTACATTAATTCTACAAATAAGTTTGAGATGGGACCAGTGGCATTTGATAGATAATTTCACTAGCTTTCCAACGGTATAAAATTCATCAAATTTGGATAAGCCAAACAGATTCTATTGAATTTTGAAAACAGAGTCAGTATTCAATTTGGTTTAACAGAAAATCAAAATTTAAATGATTTGGGCTGCGCGGGAAAGAAACTGGGCCGAAAGATTTAAATGCCAGAAGGGCCAGCCCAGCGAACGCTGCGGGCCTGCTGACAGTAGGACCCACCCATCAGTGACCGCTACTTACCGAAACGGTACAGAGGAATGTGGGCGGTTGGATTAGATGCAGATCGTGCGGTCGAGGCGTCGTCGTCGTCGACGACGAGAGGACCTTGCTGCCGCGGCGGCGGTAGGGGGTCGACGGCGAGCTGGGACTCCGGCGAGGATCAGCGACGGTGCAGGGCGGCGTTGTCGAGGACGAGGAAGCAGATGGCGCAGACGGCGGCTCGAATGGTGGCCTGAATCGACGGCGGCGATCTCAGGTCCGCCGCGGGCTCCGGCGTTCGATTGGGCGGCTCCGGTGGTTAATCAAAGAGGGGAAGAGGTCGAGGAGGATCAGGGAGAGGAGGGGAGGAACTTTGATGTGGAGGAGATAGCGCGGGGACGGCTCTATTTATAGTTGCGGGGGTGTGCTGCGGGGCAGTGGTGGTGGCGACATGCGCGCGGCGTTGCCGGCGATGGAGAGGGGTAGGAGGGAGCAGGGCGAGGTAGGTGGCGTCCAGGCGGTGCTAGTAGGCTAGACGGCGAGGTGGGGGACGGTCTGGTGGCGGCGCATTGCGTCCAGGTCTGCGGCGGCGTTCGCGGGAAAACGGCGACGGTGTCGACGGCTACGGCGCTTGCGCGGGGCACGGCGCGTGTCTGGCGGGTTCTGGTCGCGGCGGCGAAGCTCGTCGTGCAGCGAGGGGGTCCAGGGGAGGTGTGCTGCGGCGAGGCGACTCGTGGCCAGGGCATGTCCATGGGCGCGCGCACGACGTCCTCGGCATGGCCCTGGGCTGATCTGGGCGCGTGCGTTTCGGCCGCTGTCGTCGTTCATCTAGACAGGGGCATGGCTAGGGAGGTCTAGGGAGGTGAGGTGGAGCTCCAGGACATGGTGGGCACGGCTGGTGAGGGAAGGAGAGGAGGGATGCATGTCCATGTGTGACATGGCCGGCATGGCCATGCACACACTTGGTTTTCTTGTCCCCTTAGGTTTTCTTTGGGTTGGCTAGGGTGAGAAAGGTCAAGGGAACAAGGTGGAGAGATTTGGGGCAGGGTAGGGTTAGCTAGGACACTATTTGAAATAGTGTCAAATAGTTCCCTATTTGTATTTCACAAATTTTGTCCAAATTTGATTTAGTTCAAAAGGTTGACCAATTTGAAAAGGGTGTGTTTGGTTTGGTTCTAAATGACCAGAGGCAAAGAGAGGTGGTGGTGGAATTTAGAAAATCAAAATATTGCAAAGCTCACTAAGTGGGAGATTGTTCCACTTAATTAAAAGTTGCAACTTTGCATGAGCATAGTTATTGATCAAAGATGATTTTGGCAGGGTGCTCTTTACAAAAAGAGTTCACCTTGATGTCGACTTTGAAATGGTGCAAAGAGTTAGCACGAGTTAGTTTGAGAAAATTGAATGGCAAGGGCTCATAGTAGTGATCAGACTAAAATTGGCAGATTTGACCATTATTGTATGTGAGCCTAATTTGAGTTTGAATTTGATTTGAATTGTGTTTCTTTGATTCCAAAAATTGTAATAAGTGTTTAGTATCATATTACAACTAATGGTGAAGGCCAAAATGGTCTAGGGTCAAGATTTATAAAAATGGCAAACACCATATGTAAGGGTTTTGGGATTTTCTAGCTTTTATTCTTTTATTCCTCTTTGCTTCATTTTGACAAGAGTGAGGTTTATTTGGTGTTAGATTGAGTTAGGTGAAAGGTTCAAACCATTTTGAGGCAATGGAGGTGGCTAGGTCAAGATTTGATAAATTGGCCCTATGTGTATGTGAGTGAAAATGGAAATATCTCACTATTTGATTTCTCTCCATTTGATTTGACTTTTCTTGACTCCAATGTGATTCTTATTAGTTTAGAAACATTTTCAAACCATTGAAACCATTCCAAAAGGTCTAGCTCAAAGATTTGTAAAATTGGCCATAACACATGAGAGGTGATGTGTCAATTTTTCTTATTCTTGTAAGGTGCTCCCCTTGCTTCACTTGGGCAAGGTTGAGGGTCAATGTAGGGTTAGATTAGGTTTAGAGATGGTTTCACACCATTTGGTCAAGGTAGAAGTACATAGGACAAGAATTGGTGAAAATGGCTATGTGTCACATATGCTTGTATGCATATGTGGCATTTGATTTTTAATTTGACTAGGCTTGACCCAATTGAGGTTGTTGAGTGCTGAAATGGTATATAGGAGTGATCCAACCATTCACTACAAGTCTTAGGGTCAAGATCCTCAATCTCACAAATTTGATATTTTGCTCTCATATGCCTCTATGGCATTATTACTTTCTTTTTAAAATCTTTTGTTTCATTTTGGATTGGGTTGGAGAAGTACTAGATAAGGTTTAAGAAGGTTTTCCAATCCTCTAAATAAAGTAGAAAGGCCTAGGGTAAAGTTTTACAGAAATAGCCATAGGCACATATGCCTCTATGCATATGTTTAATTTTATTTTGTTTCACACTTGAATTGGTTGGTAAGTGCTTTGTTGAGTGGGTTGAGGTATTTCAATTCATCTACTCAAGGTAGATAAGGCAAAGCTCCTCATTTTCCACAAGTATCCATAGGCTTGCATATGCCTTTTTCTTAAATAAGATCTTTCCTTTTTATTTTATTTCTCAAAGATTGATGACAAGAGGGATGTGGTTTAGGGTTTAATAAGTTTTGC
>NC_061508.1:292390281-292408596 GCF_022539505.1 Lolium rigidum
GAATTACTACATGTAGCATTTCCCGATTCCAACCATATAACAATTTAACGAAGAAGATTCAACCTTCGCCATGAATACTATGAGTAAAGCCTAAGGACATATTTGTCCATATGCAACGACGGAGCGTGTCTCTCTCCCACACAATGAATGCTAGGATCCATTTTATTCAAACAAAACAAAAACAAAAACAAACCGACGCTCCAAGCAAAGCACATAAGATGTGATGGAATAAAAATATAGTTTCGGGGAGGAACTCGATAATGTTGTCGATGAAGAAGGGGATGCCTTGGGCATCCCCAAGCTTAGACGCTTGAGTCTTCTTAAAATATGCAGGGGTGAACCACCGGGGCATCCCCAAGTTTGAGCTTTCACTCTCCTTGATCATATTGTATCATCCTCCTCTCTTGATCCTTGAAAACTTCCTCCACACCAAACTCGAAACAACTCATTAGAGGGTTAGTGTACAATAAAAATTAACATGTTCAGAGGTGACACAATCATTCTTAACACTTCTGGACATTGCATAAAGCTACTGGACATTAATGGAACAAAGAAATTCATCCATCATAGAAAAAGAGGCAATGCGAAATAAAAGGCAGAATCTGTCAAAACAGAACAGTCCGTAAAGATGGATTTTATTGAGGCACCAGACTTGCTCAAATGAAAATGCCCAAATTGAATGAAAGTTGCGTACATATCTGAGGATCACGCACGTAAATTGGCATATTTTTATGAGCTACCTACGAGAGGCAGGTCGAAATTCGTGACAGCAAAGAAATCATTTCGTGCGCGATAATCCAAATCTAGTATGAACCTTACTATCAAAGACTTTACTTGGCACAACAATGCACAAAACTAAGATAAGGAGAGGTTGCTACAGTAGTAAACAACTTCCAAGACTCAAATATAAAACAAAAATACTGTAGTAAAAACATGGGTTGTCTCCCATAAGCGCTTTTCTTTAACGCCTTTCAGCTAGGCGCAGAAAGTGTATATCAAGTGTTATCAAGAGACGAAGTATCAACATAATAACTTGTTCTAATAATAGAATCAAAAGGTAACTTCATTCTCTTTCTAGGGAAGTGTTCCATACCTTTCTTGAGAGGAAATTGATATTTAATATTACCTTCCTTCATATCAATGGTAGCACCAACAGTTCGAAGAAAAGGTCTTCCCAATATAATGGGACAAGATGCATTGCATTCAATATCCAAGATAACAAAATCAACGGGGACAAGGTTATTTTTAACGGTAATTTGAACATTATCAACTCTCCCCAAAGGTTTCTTTATAGCATTATCAACAAGATGAACATCCAAATAACAATTTTTCAATGGTGGCAAGTCAAGCATATTATAGATTTTCTCAGGCATAACGGAAATACTTGCACTAAGATCACATAAAGCATTACAATCAAAGTTATTGACCTTCATCTTAATGATGGGCTCCCAACCATCCTCTAGCTTTCTAGGAATAGAAGTTTCAAGTTTTAGTTTCTCTTCTCTAGCTTTTATGAGAGCATTTGTAATATGTTTTGTGAAAGCCAAGTTTATAGCACTAGCATTAGGACTCTTAGCAAGTTTTTGTAAGAACTTTATAATTTCAGAGATGTGGCAATCATCAAAATCCAAACCATTATAATCTAAAGCAATGGGATCATCATCCCCAATGTTGGAAAAAATTTCAGCAGTTTTATCACAGGCAGTTTCAGCAATTTTAGCAGTTTCAGGAAATTTTGCAGGCTTTGCATTAGAAGTGGAAACATTGCCAACACCAATTATTTCACCATTGATAGTAGGAGGTTCAGCAACATCTGAATCATTAACATTACTAGTGGTGGTGATAGTCCAAACTTTAGCTACATTATTCTCTTTAGCTAGTTTTTCATTTTCTTCTCTTTCCCACCTAGCATGCAATTCGGCCATCAATCTTATATTCTCATTAATTCTAACTTGGATGGCATTTGCTGTAGTAACAATTTTATTTTCAATATCCTTATTAGGCATAACTTTCGATTTCAAAAGATCAACATCGGAGGCAAGACTATCAACCTTAGAAGCGAGAATATCAATTTTATTGAGCTTTTCCTCAACAGATTTGTTAAAAGCAGTTTGTGTACTAATAAATTCTTTAAGCATAGCTTCAAGTCCAGGGGGTGTGTTCCTATTATTGTTGTAAGAATTCCCATAAGAATTAGCATAACCGTTACCATTATTATAAGGATATGGCCTATAGTTATTACTAGAATTGTTCCGATAAGCATTGTTGTTGAAATTATTATTTTTAATGAAGTTTACATCAACATGTTCTTCTTGAGCAACCAATGAAGCTAACGGAACATTATTAGGATCAACATTAGTCCTATCATTCACAAGCATACACATAATAGCATCAATCTTATCACTCAAGGAAGAGGTTTCTTCGACAGAATTTACCTTCTTACCTTGTGGAGCTCTTTCCGTGTGCCATTCAGAGTAATTAATCATCATATTATCAAGGAGCTTTGTTGCTTCACAAAAAGTGATGGACATAAAGGTACCTCCAGCAGCTGAATCCAATAGGTTCCGCGAAGAAAAGTTCAGTCCTGCATAAAAGGTTTGGATGATCATCCAAGTAGTCAGTCCATGGGTTGGGCAATTTTAACCAAAGATTTCATTCTTTCCCAAGCTTGAGCAACATGTTTATTATCTAATTGCTTGAAATTCATTATTCTACTTCTCAAAGATATAATTTTAGCAGGGGGATAATATCTACCAATAAAAGCATCCTTGCATTTAGTCCATGAATCAATACTATTCTTAGGCAGAGATAGCAACCAATCTTTAGCTCTTCCTCTTAATGAGAAAGGAAACAATTTTAATTTTATAATGTCACCATCTACATCTTTATACTTTTGCATTTCACACAATTCAACAAAATTATTGAGATGGGCCGCGAGCATCATCGAGAACTAACACCGAGAAAATTGCTCTCGCATAACAAGATTCGATAAAGCGAGGTTTAATTTCAAAGAATTCTGCTGTAGTAGCAGGTGGAGCAATAGGTGTGCATAAGAAATCATTATTATTTGTGGTTGTGAAATCACACAACTTAGTATTTTCAGGAGTGGCCATTTTAGCAGTAGTAAATAAAGCAAACTAGATAAAATAAATGCAAGTAACTAATTTTTTTGTGTTTTTGATATAGGGTGCAAGAAAGTAAATCAAGTAAAGCTAGCAACTATTTTTTTTGTGTTTTGATATAATGCAGCAAACAAGTAAGTAAATAAAATAAAGCAAGACAAAAACAAAGTAAAGAGATTGGATTGTGGAGACTCCCCTTGCAGCGTGTCTTGATCTCCCGACAACGGCGCCGGAAAATATGCTTCGGCGTGTAGTTGGCGTGGGAGTTAGAAATCTTCGTGGTGTAACTTTTCTTCGGTTCCCCGGCAACGGCGCCGGAAAATATGCTTGATACGCGTACGGCACGCGTCCGTTGGGAACCCCAAGAGGAAGGTGTGATGCGTACGGCGGCAAGTTTTCCCTCGAGAAAGAAACCAAGGTTTATCGAACCGGGAGGAGCCAAGAAGCACGTTGAAGGTTGATGGCGGCGAGATGTAGTGCGGCGCAATACCGGGGATTCCGGCGCCAACGTGGAACCTGCACAACACAACCAAAGTACTTTGCCCCAACGAAACGAGTGAGGTTGTCAATCTCACCGGCTTGTCTGTAACAAAGGATTAGATGTATAGTGTGGATGATGATTGTTTGCAGAGAACAGTAGAATAAGTATTGCAGTAGATTGTATTCGATGTAAAGAATGGACCGGGGTCCACAGTTCACTAGAGGTGTCTCTCCCATAAGATAAATAGCATGTTGGGTGAACAAATTACAGTCGGGCAATTGACAAATAGAGAGGGCATGACAATGCACATACATGATATGATGAGTATTGTGAGATTTTATTGGGCATTGCGACAAAGTACATAGACCGCTATCCAGCATGCATCTATGCCTAAAAAGTCCACCTTCAGGTTATCATCCGAACCCCTTCCAGTATTAAGTTGCAAAACAACGAGACAATTGCATTAAGTATGGTGCGTAATGTAATCAATAACTACATCCTCGGACATAGCATCAATGTTTTATCCCTAGTGGCAACAGCACATCCACAACCTTAGAACTTTCTGTCACTTGTCCCAGATTTAATGGAGGCATGAACCCACTATCGAGCATAAATACTCCCTCTTGGAGTTAAGAGTAAAAACTTGGCCAGAGCCTCTACTAATAACGGAGAGCATGCAAGATCATAAACAACACATAGGTAATAGATTGATAATCAACATAACATAGTATTCTCTATCCATCGGATCCCGACAAACACAACATATAGAATTACAGATAGATGATCTTGATCATGTTAGGCAGCTCACAAGATCCGACAATGAAGCACATGAGGAGAAGACAACCATCTAGCTACTGCTATGGACCCATAGTCCAGGGGTGAACTACTCACTCATCACTCCGGAGGCGACCATGGCGGTGAAGAGTCCTCCGGGAGATGAATCCCCTCTCCGGCGGGGTGCGGAGGTGATCTCCAGAATCCCCCGAGATGGGATTGGCGGCGGCGTCTCAGTAAGGTTTTCCGTATCGTGGCTCTCGGTACTGGGGGTTTCGCGACGAAGGCTTTAAGTAGGCGGAAGGGCAACACGGGGGGCCACACGAGGGCCCCACACGCCAGGGCCGCGCGGCCAAGGGCTGGGCCGCGCCGCCCTGTTGTGTCGGCGCCTCGTGGCCCCACTTCCTTTCCCCCTCGGTCTTCTGGAAGCTTCGTGCAAAAATAGGACCACGGGCGTTGATTTCGTCCAATTCCGAGAATATTTCCTTTGTAGGATTTCTGAAACCAAAAACAGCAGAAAACAGCAACTGGCTCTTCGGCATCTCGTTAATAGGTTAGTGCCGGAAAATGCATGAATACGACATATAATGTGTATAAAACATGTAGATATCATCAATAATGTGGCATGGAACATAAGAAATTATCGATACGTCGGAGACGTATCAGGGTCTCAACAAGGAGGACATTCACAAGTGAGATGTCGGGTGTTACCACCACCTTGCCAAGACCCAATACCTTTGAGCACGTGTTGTCGCCATAAGAAACGGTAGAGAGAGAAGGCGCGAGGTCGACAACAATATCCTTGCTTCCGGTCATATGACTTGTGGCTCCACTATCAACCACCCATTTAGCGCCACCGGAAGCATAGTCCTACAAGGAATCAAGTCTTGGTTTTAGGTACCCATTTTTCAATGGGTCCTAGCATGTTAGTAATAAGGGGTTTGGGAACCCAAATAGTCCAATCAACATTGTCCTTTTGAGGACCAATAAAGCGAGCACGAATATGTCCATAGTAATCAACAAAAAGAACATGAGAAGGGTTATTAGAGCCGGCGAAACCCGTCGAGGTGGAGTTGGGTACCCCATCCCTTCTTGAGCTAGCATTGCTCCCTTCAAGGTTGGTCTCCATGTTCTCCTTGTTCTTCTTCTTCTTGGTCCTCCTCTTCCTCTTTCTCTTTGGCTTGGTAGCCACTCCTCCTTCATTGCAAGAGCCCTCTTTGGCTCCATCTTTAGCTTCAATGATTCCTTCCAAGTACTTGGCTTGAACTTGGAGTCTATCAACCTTGGCCTTCAAGCGATTGACTTCATCTTCATGCTCCGGTGTGGATGGCAAATATCAAACACTTGGACCTCCTTTGCCTTGTTCACCCGGAAGTGTTCCATCAAAGCTTCTTCTTGGAGAGCGTTCATCTTCATGAGCATGCGCTTGTCATTCTCCATCTTGGCAATGTCACTTTCATGAGTGCAACATGCATGGTCCTTGGTCAAAGGAAAGTACTCCTTCAAGGTTTCTTCTTGCATGGAGTTGACCTCCATGAGCTTGGCTTCCCTTCTCTTCAAGGCGGCACTTTCCTCCTCATGATCACAACATGTGTCCTTTTCCTTGCTCATGCGGAGACATTCCACCAAAGACTCTTCTTGCTTGCTACTCAAACTCAATAGCTTGGCCTTGGTGATCTCAAGAGCGGCAATTTCTTCTTCATGGTTGCAACATGAGGTCTTCTCTTTGAACAAGCGATAGTACTCATCCAAGGCTTCTTATTGAAGAGCATTGACTTCTAAGAGGAGAGCATTGTGTCTCCTCAAGGAAGCAACTTGATCCACAAGTTCATCATGGCACGAATTGGGGTCTTCATCATCTTTCCCTTTGTTGGCTTCCTCGAGCGAGAGCATCTTCTTCTTGAGGTCACCAACCAACTCAAGAGCATGGTCTCGATCCTTGGAGAGTTGCGAGACAATAGCTTCATTCTTGTCCTCAAGCACGATGACACTAGCTTCAAGAGACATGTGAAGATTCCTTTCATCATCAAGTTCCTCCTTGAGATTGGCAAGCTCAAAGGCCGCTTCCCTTTCCAACTTCTCCCTCTTCTCAATAAGATCTTGTGCCGCACCAAGTTGGGCTAAGAGATCCCCAACATGAATCTTGGTATCCCCCTTCATGTTAGCGAGAAAAGAATCCAAGGAATCCAAACCCATAATCTCACGTTTAACAGCGAGACTAGTGGCATCATCAATATATAAGGCATTAGTAGAAGATGATGGTTTGGAAGGGGATTTTACCTCCGTGGATACCTTTGCCATTAGGCACCGAGCATTGTTGGTGACGAGGTTCTCATTAGGAGAGTCAAAGAGAGAGTTGGAGGGAGTGGAAATGGCGATGGCGGCCACTCCCTCTCCTTCCTTGTTGGAGCGCTTGTCCTCATGCTCCCCATCTTCATCGGAGGTGTACTCTTCACGAATGATGAAGGCTCTAGGCTTCTTGTTGGAGGAGAACTTGTCGTCATCGGACCTTGGGGAGAACTTGGAGAATCCTTTGGAGAGAGGCTTGTACCTATCCTTTGGGATAAGCTTTCCACCATAATCTTCTCTTCTCTCAAACATACAATCCGCGACAAAATGATTCTTGTCACCGCAATTGTAGCATGTTCTTCTTTTGTCCCTTCTCTTGGGCTCTTGGAGAGTCTTCTTGGAGAATCACGTGATCTTCTTGGTCTTGTGTTTCGGACATGTTTCCATCCCAAAACTTCTTGGCGGCAACAGCCATGTGCTCATGGTAGTTGACCTTGAGATCCTCCGATCCCCACTCAACAGGATCCTCATCGCTCTCACTAGCTTCATGCACCTTCATCTTCAATGCAAGGTTGGGCTTGCGAGAGTTGTGGGTGCGAGCAACAAGATCCTCCGCATTCTTCTTGGAGATGTCCAAAGCGATGACTTCGCTAAGGACTTCATCGGATGTCATAGCACGGAAGGAGGCGTTTTGGCGGATGGCCGTCAACTTCACTTCCTCATAAGGGAGGAGAGCATTGTAGAACTTGCGCTTGATCCAATGGTCATCCACAAACGTTGCTCCAAGATCTTGCATTTGCACGACAAGAGCGATGAGGCGCCGATACATTTCTTCGGGGGTCTCTCCTTCAACCATGACGAAATTGTCGGCCATATTGTTCACTTCATCAAAGCGGGAGCTTTGGATGCTTGCATTGCCGAGGAAGAGCTTCTCAAGTTTGTCCCATGCTTCCTTGGCGGTCTTGAGCGAGCGGATATGAGCGCGGTCCTTGGGGGTGATGGCCATATGAATCATGTTGATTGCGGTGGCGTTGAGTTGGTCATCCACCACATCTCTCCTTGTCAAATTCTTGGGATCTCGTGGTGAATAGCCCTCCTCGATGATACGCCAAAGCTCGGTAGAAGCGCTGCGCACATGTGAACGCATTAAGAATTGCCAATTCTCAAAGTTGTTTGACTCAAGAGACGGTGGTGAACCATGCGACAAGATATGCGGCATCGGTGTCAGAACGTTTATGGTGTAATCATTTGGTGGTGGCACCGCATGATAACCCCCTAGACGTTCCGATACTGGTGTGTCATCAACCTTCCCTTTTGTTGAAGTGCCGGTATCCGCAAGCCCTTCATTTTGTGGATCTTTTGTCGCTTCCGCGACAAAATCAACAAGAGGAAGGGGGTTAGCTTTTGGTGGCGGATCCTCGGCACTTGCTTTTGGTGGCGGGTTTGGTTTTTGTACCATCAACTCCATCATCATCGCCTTCATTTGAGAAACGATGGATGACTCCAATTTCTTGAGGTCATCCAACATAGCCGTCGTGGAATCGATGGGCGATGATGGAGCGGGTGGCACAAGGGAAGGTGACCCATTCTTATCCGCCTCTTGTTCGGCCATTTCTTAGGCGGTAAAGCCCGAGCAAGAAAACCTCGCTCTGATACCACTTGAATGGATCGTAGCGAACAAGAGGGGGGGGGGGTGAATGGCGCTACGGCAAGTTTTAGTCTTTTTCAATTTTTAGGCAACGGAAGGTAAAGGTGTGAACTTTAGCAATAGGGGTGATCCTACAATGAATATCGGACAAGTGCAACAAGTAAAGGAATCAACAAGATAATGAGAGTAAGGAGCGAGACAACCGGGGCGCGAGGCGAGTCGAGGTTTGTTTCCCGCAGTTCCTTCCACTAAAGGAAGTACGTACTGCGTTGAGGAGGTGCTAGTCTCACACAAGAGACTAGACGGCCACACCACGAAGGAAGGCCTCACCTTCTTCCTCGAGAGAGCTCCACGAAGGTGCTCTCCCTCTTCCACTAAGGCACCGGTCGAGGCGGTGATTCCTTCACAAGGTTGGGGTGAGCTCCACACACAAGGATGCTCCCAACACCCTATGGAGCTAGTACATCACCAAGCTAGACTCCATAGCTGCACATCTCCAATGCTCCACCATAGGAACCCATCTCCAATGCTCCACCAAAGGAACTCTTCCAATGCTCCACCAAGAAGCTCCTCCAAGGCTCCACCAAGAAGCTCCTCCAAGGCTCCACCAAAGGAACTCTTCTCCAATGCCCCACTAAGGAACCCTACCACCAAGATCCACTAAGGAATAGCTAGTATTGGTGAAATCTCTCTTGGTAGAACTATAGATCGGGGTCTCCTCCACCCTTCCTCAAAGTTTGGGCAAGATTGGTTGGATGGGGAGGGAGATCCTCAAGAATTAAGCTCAGCAACAATGGAGGAGAGAGAGGGGGAAGAGATAAAATAGTGTTGGGGAAGAAGGGGCCCTTAAATAGGCTCCTCCAAATCCAACCGTTATGTCCAGATTTGGCCTAAGCGGTACTACCGCTTCTGGGAAGCGGTACTACCGCTACGAGTTCGAAATCCTCCCAGATCTGGTCAAAGGACGCAGAGCGGTACTACCGCACGAGGTACCGCTTGAGGTACCGCAATAGGGTCCAAACCTTACTGGATCCAAAGCGGTACCAGAGCGGTACCAGGACGGTACGACCATAACTCGGTTACGGTACCTAAGCGGTACCGTGAGCGGTACTACCGCTCTTAGCGGTACTACCGCCCCAGGTACTGCAGGGGTACCGCAGCGTGTTCTTGGAGACGAAATCAGCGCAGACTCAGAGCGGTACCGAGGGCGGTACCTATAGGGGTAGCGGTACTACCGCTACAGGTACCGGTAGTACCGGCCTGGCTAAATCTGGTTTTCTTCCCTTTTTCTCTCCAACCATGTTACCTCACTAAACACACACAAAACCGAGAAAACCTATCAACTACGCTTCTGTCTTCCGATCTTGGCGCGTCCGGCGAGGTCACCGTGCTCTTGCAAATCTAACAATGATACTCAAGGCACACAGTGAGATATCTCACTCATCAAACACACAAAACTTGGGGTTTAAAGTTTGCTCTTACAGCGCCCCATCAGGAACACCCACGAGCTCTGGGCCATGGCCAACCTCTGCTCTTTGGCGGAGGAAGGACGCCTGGCACCGGAGGACGTGGCGCGCAGGGCGGCTACTAGGGTTAGCCCTGGTGCCATGCACATGAAGAAGGGAGGGTCGCGCAAGAGTGGACCTCCACAGATCCTGGCCGTCGAGCCTAGCGCTTCGTCCATGGTCACCCAGAAGAGTCGGGGTGCCGAGGAGGTGGCGGTCGTCAAGACCGCCACCAAGAATGGTGCCCCGTACACGAGTCCGACGACCACGACGCAAGCTACTGCCGCACAGTAATCAACTACACCGAGGGACGAAAGAAGTGATGTGCTGAGCAAGTAGCAAGCGGGGTTCACGAACTGATTCCGCTGCAATTAGACCAGACATCCCGCCAAGAACTGCACCGCGCAAGTCGGCCTTGGAGCCCCCGTGGTGGAGCGCGGGGGTAACGGGGGCGGCAGACGAGGAGGGCTGCTCAAGGCGCGTGACCGGGGCATGGGCGGGGCCGCGGAAATGCAGCCCCTCCTCCGTGAATGATCGGCTCCCTGAGGCGGATCGTGACAAAGATGATGATGAGCGCGGGGCTTACCCGCAGGTTAACGAACGCGCATGTGCACACGAAGGAGCTTACGCCATAACTTCCCACGGAGAGTTTAAGCGTTTCTCTTGTGATCTGTGCGTTGTGCAGCCCAACCCGGAGGAGCAGCGGCCGCTTGGGTGGTCGCATGTGCCCATCACCTTTGATGCAAGTGATCATCCCGATCGCATCATATGTGTTGGCACACTTCATATGGTGGTCTCGCCCATTATCAAGAACGTCAGGGTATCCAAGATGCTGGTGGATGGAGGGGCTGGCCTCAACATCCTCTCAGCTAAGTTGGTGGACAAGCTGTAGATCACGGAGGATCAATTGTCCCCCACCAAGTCCTTCCTAGGTGTGAATCTGGGTGCGACTCAACCGTGGGGTAAGATTGTGCTTCATGTGACCTTTGGCTCCAAAGATAATTACCGCACTGAGAACATCATCTTTGATGTTGCGGACATTGCCCTGCCGTAGAATGACATCATAGGGCTGCCAACATTGGAAAGTTCATGGTGGTTACCCACCACGCTTATCATGTGCTCATGCTTCCATCCGCGTGGAGGACCTTGACCGTTAATGCTGATACCAGGGATGTCGTACTCTGTGCTGAACAGATGTTCAAAACAGTTGCTACCGCCTCTCCCTAGCTCCCCCTCGTCCGACTCGAAGCACCCTTGCGCCCCGATTCCCGACTCATCCGGGAAGAGGCTGCGCCCTTTTCCGGAACTCAGTTCCGATGGGATGTGACATACTAGGCTGAGGTGATGTTCCGAGCGGACTAAGGTTCCTGCGGATTAAACCGTGCCACCCTCAAAAGCCCGAGAGTGTGTTAGAGTCTCCCGGCACCCCCAAATTCCGGGAGCATCTTAGAGTCCCGGCACCCCCAAAGTCCGAGAGCGTGTTAGAGTCTCCCGGCAACCCCCCAAAAGTCCTGGAGCGTATTAGACTCTCCCAGGACCCCCCAAAGCCCGTGAGCAAGATGTGCTCGCAGCAAACATGATGTGAACATATGTATCTAGCCTAACTAGCCTATGAGTAATCTGCATGTGTTGGAACGGAAATCATGTTGCTCATGCTTCTTCTGCCTGATTTATTTGTCAAGCCTTTTTGGGGGTATTGCGTTCCTTTTGATCTTTCTCGGGTCAGGGTGATAGTGCAGGAGTCTGTCAACGGCGGGAACGTGAAATCTCATTATTGGCTCTGAGGTATGAGCGTTGTGCGACCAGCGTAGCCAGAAGCACTAAATCGCATCGGCATGTCTCTCACGTCCGACCTTATGTGGGTAAAGAATAATCATTGCCAAGAAACGTCATACTCTCATGATTCGCTCTGAGGTATGAGCGTTGTGGGACCGGTTTGGCCGGGGACACTAAACCGCGTAGACTTACCTCTCATATCAAGCCTACAATCCATACATAACCGTGCACCCTGATCAAGCGCACAACGCTTTTATTTCTTAGACCCGAGGCATGGGAAGATTGCGTAAGGTTTGATCTTCGCATTTCAGAGGCAAAGGGAGGTGAAAGCCGATTAACAAAAGGAAAAGGACTTGAACATGAGTTGCACGTTGAGTGTTGGCATCTACAAGACTTTGCTGATCGGAACAAGTTGCAGTACTGAAGAATGAACAATGCTCCATCAGGCCGATCGACCAAGGTGAAGTAGAGAAAAACATGCGACGAACAAGGAGATAAAGCAACAAAGGTAATTTTAATATTATAAAGCTAGTGGCATTACATTTCTATGGAATACAATGCAACAGCTCGCTCTAAGGGATAAGCGAGGAGGAGATCCACTTGACGGAAATCAACAAGGACAAGCTCAAGGAAGGAGCATGTGCAGCCATCCAGGTGCCCGGAGGAGCGGGAGCCAGCCAACGCGCTCGGGGGAAGGGAGTTCAACCACCTTCTACAAACCCCGTGCACCGCGTCACGCGCTCGACTCGGAACAACATCAGGCCTACGAAGTGATGGGGCCGAACTCATCCTCGAGTGGAGGGTAGTATGTCAACACCCGGATTTTTAAATCCAGATACCTATTATGCCATACATCGCAATCCCAGGAATATTGTTTTTGCGAGACATAATAGATTGATATCCAGAACATCATTCCTTACAAACCATAATAGTCTTATAACACGGGATCACCTGATCCAGTCTTACAACAACAGTTGATCTAGTGATCAATTACAAAACACACACAGCGGAATAAACGTAGTAGCGGTCCATCTGTTCCACAAGCAACTTTTGACGTCAGGAGTAGTCCTAGTTATCATAGACGTCCTGCTGTCCATCTTCTTGGTACTGGAGCTCCTCTTCATAGTCTGGCCATTTGAATAGCCAGGGACAAAGCCATGAGTACTTTAAAGTACTCGCAAACTAATACTAGTGTAAGCACTATCAACTATAGTAAGGGGTTCTAAGCTCTAGGTTCATTTGCATAAAGCCAGTTTTATTTCATAAGCACTTAGCAGTAAAAGACTCTTTATTTGCCTAACTAACTCAAGTGGGAACCTTAGTGTCATTCCCACAACTCTGTTGTGATCATGTCAAAGTCACACTTCAAGTTCAAGTCACCAGTCACATTTTTGAAAAGTTCTGATGACGGAACAGTATGGCCTTTCCAACTGTCCATGACCGTAGACGCGGCTATTCGAATAGTTTTACACTCTGCAGAGGTCGTACACTTGTGCCACAACAATTGCAATAGTCCGTCAGGGGTAACTGGCCCTGATTTATCACACTCAGTGTGCGGACTACCAATCATAACCTTTCATTTACATATCCTAGTACAGGCACCTCTCCCCATGAGCTTGGCCTCCCAGCCATGGAAAACCGCCATCCTGGGAACTGCACATGGCCTGAGTAGGACATTCACCTCATTTCACATCATTTCACTTTCAACGGAGGCAGCCTCGGCATAACCCCTATGACGCTTGTTTAGAGGGAACCCATACTAAAGCACATAAATTTCCAGTTAAGCCCTACCCATGATTAGGTATTGTGGGCATACTCAAAAATTGGAATCGTATCGCATCCGAACCCAACCATCAGTTTTTGTAAAATTCACCATGTCATTCACAAGTCATATTCACCTTCAAAACTTTCAATAGAATGACTCATCATTCTAAGGTTTTCAAAAATCATTTGATTCACATGTTCCCATCTAGAGTAGTCAATTTTAGTTTTAGCACTAGCAACTAGTCATGAGGGGTGCTAACTAACTTGTAGTTCTCTAGGCTAAATTTGATGCTCTTGTAGTACTTCATATCTAGACCAAAGTGAACTATGAACACCATAAAATTTGATAAACAGTAGTAAAAGCTTGCAAGATAAAAACTTGGGATTGGAATTCTTAAACACAAAATGATATTGCAATGGTGCCTTGCTCTAGAAGAGCTTGCACTAAGGTTGCCTGCAAGAGTATAGCTTGCCTTGGTTGGTGTACTGATCAAAGTGTTCTTCTTCTTCTTCGTAGACTTCTTCTTCCTCGTAGGACTCGGTACTAGCATCTATAAATGAATACGAGGTACACAATCACCAAACAAATACTTAGGTATTCTATTTGTCACACAAGATGATCTATTATCATCACAATCATCACCCAACATAATACTAGGGTTTTCCATTCATTTCTTTTGAAAAGTAATTTTCTCTCATTGAATATTACTAAGATTTAATCTCCTCAAATAATAAAGTATGAAGTCATGTTGACCAAAGTCAACACTTCATATTTACCATTTGGGAAAATGATTTAAATGAGATACTACATCTCATGCAATTTAAATACTACTATGGAAATGATTTAATATTCTCAAATAATAACATATGAGGTCATGAAGTCTAATGTCATCACCTCACATTGAATTACTTGGGAAAGTGATTTAAATGAGATGCTACACCTCATAGAATTTAAATACTATTTTTGAAACATTTTAAATGAGCTGGAAATGACTACATAGCCATTATTTGAGTCTATCCCATGATCATTTGAAACAACCATGTCATATTTTTACATATTCAGATAGACAATATGAAATGTGATTTTTGAGAGTTGGAAACAACTCAAAATAATTTATGGTTGATTTTTAATAAATGTTTGAATTTTGAAATGGTACTGACTTGTTATTTTTACTACATGAGTTCTACAAGGAATCTAGGTTTGATACTAGTGTATTTGGTAAGATATTTTCATAAGCTTTCCAACAATATCAAATTCATAAAATTTGGCCCAGTAGATTTTGTTTTATTCCAAGTTGAAAATGGCACCAGTATGGAATTCAAACTAAATGAATTAAATCAAATTTGAATAACTGGGCTTGGCGGGAAAAGGAAATGGGCCTGTGAGAGAAAAACACGAGAAAGGCCAGCCCAACAGTGTGTCTTGCACACGCGGGCCGCCTGACAGGGGGCTCCACCTATCAGCGACTTATAAACGCCGAAACGGTAAGTTTTAACGTGGCCCGCACGATTAGAGATGGATCCAACGGCTCACAGCCACCGTCGTCTCCGACGAGAGTGTGTACTGGCAGCGGCGAGGGTAGGGGGTTGGCGGCTCACCAGAGCTCCGACGGTCGACGGCGAGGAAGCAGGGCGACGTTGCGGTCGACGGCGGTTCTCCTGGTACAAACGGCGGCTCCTGAGGCGACGCCAGTCGTCGTCTTCGTCTGCGGCTGCTCCGCGGACTCCGGCGAGAAATTGAGGTGGCTCCGGCGGTAATGTGGAGAGGGAGGTGGTCGATGAGGCTCAGGAGGGAGAGGGGAAGCGACTGGTGTGCTCAGAGGATGAAGGGGAGGCTCCAATTTATAGGGTCGAGGGGTGGCCGAGGTGCACGGGGCAGGTCATCGATGGCAACGTTGCTACAACAGCGGAGGGGCGTGGGCGATGACGCGGTGGAGCTCCTGGCGTCACGGCGAGTACGACGGGCGTGATGGCATCGAAAAGGGTGGACGGTGGCAGTCGTCATCATCATGCGACGGTGCTGTATCGTGGTGGAGGACGGTGACAATGGCGACAGGGCAGGGGAGCGAGAGAGGACGTGTCTGGGAGCTTCCTGGTACCGTGGCGAGGCTTGGTGCAGAAGCTGAGGTCAGGGGGAGGTTGGAGGCGACGAGGCGACGACGCGCTCTGGCGTGCTCTGCGTGATGCCCGTGCATGCTCTGGCGTGTCTGGGCTGACGTGGGCACGTCCTGGCCAGGGCTTCGTCGTGCTCTCCTTGGTCGAGTGAGTACACCAGCGTGATCAGGAGAGTACAGGGAAGCTTAAGGATATGATGATGTGAGCTAGAGAGGAGTGGATAGAAGAATGGCATGGTGAGTGACATGCACACCTCGGCATGGTGTGGTACTTGAAGAAATCATGCCTGCTCATGGTCTCTGAGGCTTGGCTTTGCTCACTGGGTGCAAGAGGGTGTTGAGGTTGACCAGAGAGGTGAGGGTGTGGGCTTAAAACCTCTGGATATAAGAGTGTGTGGAGTTGGTAGATTAATGCACACAAGGTGTTTGACATAATGGCCGCATGAACAAATTGTTTTGAATTTTGCCAAACTTTTGCATGGATGTGATCCAAATAATGTTTAGCTTCTAATGGTGGTGTTGGTTTGCAAAATGGAGGTGGTTTGAGAAAATCCAAAATGTGTATGATCTTGAATCTGATTTGGTGTTGCCACTTTGCTGGATTATATTAAGCAATTGAAAAAGAATTTGCCATGTTGGTCTTCACCAAATGTGTTTATCTTGATGAGGTCTTGGATGAGGTGCAAAGAGTTGAGAGAGTTTAGTTTAAAAATTTCTTAATACAGGGGCTCAAAGTGAGTAAGATGTTATAATTGGCAGATTTGACCATTATCACATGTCACTTGGTTTTTAATTTTCTTTTGATTTGATTTGCATTTCTTTGATTCAAAAGTGATTCTTATTAGTTTAGTAAGGTTTCCAAAACATTTAAACAAATTAAAATTTCCTAGGTTAAGATTTGGCAAAAATAGCCATAGGCTCATATGTGATGCCAATTTTATTTTCCCTTTCTTTTTATTTGTTTCTCTTTGATCCAATATGTATTCATTTGGGTTCATTTAGGGTTAGGTTGAGTTTAGTAATGGTTTCACTCCATTTAGCTAAAATAAAATGGCATAGGCCAAGAGTTGCAAATATGGCTATATGCTCTCATATGCCCCTTTTTCTTTTATTTTGTTTTTCTTTTGCTTTGTTTCTTTGTGACTCCAAAGAGCAAGGTTTAGGGTTTAAGATCATTTCCAAACATTTCACACAACAATCATGGCAAGGATTATCACATGCATGCATGAGCACTATGCACATTATAGAACTCAAATAAAGTTTTTGTTGGTTCCAATTTTTGGAAAAAGGAAATCCATTTTCTTCTTTGTTTTAAAATTTGGGATGTTACATAGTAGGTCCGGCGGCACAGGGTGTCGTCGAAGATCTTCACCGATAGGCGGCCACGGCCGCAGTACCGGAGCTTCAGGACGTAGCCAACTTGCAGCTCGTAATGAGCCGCAAAGTCCTCCCACCCCTGTTCAAAAACATGTTCCCGTGGTGGTCCTGCCACACCTCTAGGTCCCAGCTGGGCTGGTCACCTACCTACTCCCGTATCCACAATTCGCAGGAGGGATACTTGCGGAGTTCGCGGACAAACTTGCACGACAGCTTGAGCCACGCGCTGCCAACCCCCCTGCTACACGAGCTCCACCACGACTATCGCGGTGGGCCGGGGCCCTGCCATCCCGGACCGGAGGATCTTCGTCGGCCAGACGAGCACCACGGCGGCCGCGGCTGCGGCGCCTCCGCCTGCGCCGTGGTCCCTCCCCCAAAGGATGAACCGGGTCGTCCCTAGGGACGTAGAGCTCGTCCCCGTGGCCGTCCTTGGAGCTCTCCGACACCATCGTCGCCAAGCAAGCAAGAGGAGAATAGGAGAAGATGATGGAAGGAAGTGGGGTGGATGCGGCTCTGCTGCCACTCAAGCCTCACCCCTTTTATAGCAGGGAGAGGGGGAACGGTACACTTGGAGTGTGCCGAGTTCCCTCCCACGTTTTTCTGTGTTTGTGCAGGAACCGAAGCAACATCAGTTAATGAGGAATCACCGCGGAAGATGAGGCGAGGTGTGTCGCATGCGCTCGCACTCGAGTACGGACGCCTGCACACGTCGGACTTGGCGCACCGTCCCGTCGCGTCATGCCCCGTGACAGGCTGGGCCCGCGCGCCTGTAGGGCGAAGCCCGGCAACGAAACCTTCTGAAGAACACAAGACCAAGACTGTTCGTGGGCTACTCCGTGGCGTTGCTGGCCCTCGCCCGGGGACTTCTGTCGGCGTCATGGTACCTAGGGCCCACAAGATTATCACGCGGCACGCGCGGGCTCCAGCCCACGACTTCTATGATGCTTCTATGGCAAGCCACCCAGGTATGACTTGTTGTAAGATCTGGGCAGCTGTGCTAAAGTTTACCTTGTTACGTAGGACAACCAGGGGAGAAAAAACGCTCCCATACAAAGGCGAGTCTGGATGAGCAGACAGGACACAGAGAACATGACAAACGGAGCCAGGAGCTGCCCTTGCCCTCCTCCCGAGAGAATCTCACGGAGAGAGACTAAGGGCATAGAGGCAGAGCCACCGAGCCAAGGCGTGGCTCGGGCGGCCCCGGGAAGGGCTCAGGAGCCTCCTCTCCTTGGCCAGGCGAGGCCAGGGAGTAGGGGACAACTAAGGATCGATGGGACGCGTCAGAACTTGCGTGGGGAACAGGCGAGGCGCTTGCACCCCTGCGCGCCATCATGGTGCGGACCGACAGAGGCCTGCCCCGCGGACATGAGTGATAACTTTCGGCCCGAGCTGTCACGCCATCATCAAGAGCGCCAGCGCATGGCCATCCATTGACCGCGCGCACCACCCATCTTCCCATCGCCCT
>NC_061508.1:292408696-292528278 GCF_022539505.1 Lolium rigidum
GGCCGGTACAGCTTTTTACCAAATAGATCGATACATACATTAATAAGCAAGTAAGTTGGAGCACAGCTTGCAAGTACCCTCCTTGAAGGTGTCATCTAGGTGGTTCGTGGACTTCTCGACGCCTGTTTGACGTGTGTCAGCCGCCGCCTAGAGCGTGGACTTTTAAGGCGCTATGTAAATCGTTGTCGGCACTTATTGGTCGTCGCCACCTCCGGTCTAGTTTGGCCCTACCGCTCTCTCGCTCACCCTTACGCGCTTATGGGCAGAAGGTTGGTTGGCTCGGGTCATCTTGAAGTTGGAGTTGGCCTCTCAAGTGTGACACGGCCTAGAAGTTTAGTGCATCTCATCCTCGCTACTCTTAGTGGGTGACCAAGCAAAGCAACTACTTGCCAGTTGGCTATTATGGATAGTGTTATCAACCGTGTGGCGATGTGTTTGTATTGGATTGCCCTTTGGGCGTTGTGTCTGTTGTCTTGGCCTCTTCTTCTATGAGATAGATACACGTTTCATAGTGTATTCTAGAAAAAAAAAAGGAGAGATGAAGTGGGATCTCGTCCAAATTTTATTTCTAGTTTATGTTAGCATTTCGAGTGTAAATTTCAATCTTAAAATTTGCACTAGAAAAGCTAAAAAGAACTTTAAGAGAGATTTAAGAGGTATTCCACTTGATAACTTAAGACACGCTTACTGATCTACGGTTCTGCTTGTGTGTCGTCTATGGGTACATAGGTACTCCCTCCATTTCTACATGTAAAATATTTTTGCAGTCCACTTTAAGCAATGAAAAGGTGTTATATTTGAAGACGGAGGAAGTACATGTGCGTCTGCGCTCTCCTTGAGATGTGATAAAGGCATGTGTGTATGTGTAGTTAAGTAGTTTCTAGAAGAAGGGATATGGTTGTGCGATAAATAACTTGGAGATAGTGGCAAAATGGTTCGTCCCGGTTGTCTACCGCGGGCGACGCCAGGGCGACTACCCAACCCTATCTTCTAGCGTCCCACCTTCCCCTCCCTCTGCCACCGCCAGAGCGGCCTCGCGTAAAGCTCGCGCGGTTCCGGCAACGATAGACCTAACTCTACCCATGCGTTAGGAGGGAGGCGCAGGGTCTCCCGACCGGCGACGGAGGTTCGGCTTCAACCGAGAAATGATGGCACGGTGGCACGGTCGGGGTGTTTTGGGGCAGCGCAGGATGGCAGGTGGTAGTGGGGCGCAACCGGCCAAGCCCGTTCGTCCTAGATCTAGCCCTTTGAGCCCCATCTAGGTTGGGGGTGCGCCGGGCTGCCCTGTGTACCGTATGTTCGTTGCGATGAGGTTGCTTGTGCTAGGGTTAGCGATGATGGTGGCCAAGATGTTGCAGCATGGAAATGGGCTTGATGAGCATGGGCTAGGCCTGGCCGGACTCTCTTGGGACTGGTGTGCCTCCATTGGGGCTTTACGGGCCTGCGGGTCCGACCGGACACAACTGGGACGTGTGTGTTTGCGGCAGCGGCCGATCGACTACCGCCTTTGGAGGTGGAGGTAGTCTCCTCCCACGAGGTTGCGGTGCTGCTGGAGCTTCCCGCGCAACCCCTACCTTGCAGGACTCGTGACGGTAACCGCGGTGAGGCGATGGTGGTGACTTTGTGACAGTAGTGCTGCATGTTTGCAAGCGGCGAGTTTGGTGGTGTCGAGGCCTCATCATGTCAGGGCTCCAGCGCGACGTATCATCTGAGGGTTGTTGATAGGTTTTTTTGGGAGAAATCCTTGTCGGCTCGCCCGACACTAACGCAGCGCCACCCGTGGGTGGCACCATTCCTTCCTAGAGAGTGTCGTGGGTACCCTTCATCCACTTCCCTTCGTGTGTCGAGGGAAACCCTAGACCATCTCGCCCGAGCAGAAGCATCGTCGCTTTCCTTCTTGAAGGTGTCGTTTGGTACTTGGTACGTGATGATCCGGTGGTTGGAGCGTGGTGGAACTTTTCCGGAGGGTGCAGCGGTTGCGGGATACCTTCGCTTAGTTGGTCCACATGTGTCTCATTTTTTATATCTTTTTTACATGTGTTTGCTGATGTCCCACAATTCTCTTTCTTCTGAAGACTCTGGTTGTATCATGGGGTTGCTATATTAATATATCGCGGTAAAAGACTTTTTCAAAAATAAATAGGTTGGAGGGTACACTAGTGACGAGCCAGCATACTTTTGCTTGCAGAGAGAGAGAGAGATCGAGTGAAAAGATGCAGGCTTTACAGATGCCAAGGAAAAAGGATATGCGCGCGTACCGTGCGAACTTTGTGCAGAACAGATCGATCTCTCACAGTCGCAAAAAAAAAAAAAAATCGATCTCTCACGTACATGTACGCGAGCCATGCATGCACGTGCTTACAAGCCTACGCGAACGATACGCCCCCGTTCCATCAATCACGCCACAATCTTCCCCAAATCATTTCCAGGGTGTGTGTGTGAGGGGTGGCAATGAAGCTTCATAGTGGCCGCCCACGAAGGTACAGGACATGGATGTTGAGAGGTTGTTGAATATAGTTATAGTGCGTTGCCCCTTTTCATCACTTCGGATTTTTATGATATTTAGCTGGTGCGTCAATTTCTTATGGTATTAGAGTTAAGAGGTTTCAACTCTAAACTCTTAAGTTTAAGATTCTGCACACGCCAGTTTTATATAAAAAAAGGTTCCACGACCTGCAGATTAAAATAATCTAGACGTGAGGAGAAATGTGGAATATAAATACATGCCTAGCTGGTTAGTGCATCAATCTTTTCATCCTTGTTCGCCTCATGAAACTCGTGACGGTAACCAGCCCTCCGTTATCGGGCCAGATACTGCTAGTATGCTTAATTAGAGAGTGCACGGAAAGTCGTGTAGAATATTCTTGCAACACGCACGTCTATCCAGGAAGCGGCATCATTAACCAGGTAGCTTAGCTAGGCTAGCAACGTACTCACCCATGAAAGAGAGGCCTCACTGGCTCACTCACTGATCAGGTCTGTCGCGCGCTAGCTAGGCATCTCCCTCACACACTGCAGGGTGCAGGCAGGCTGGCTGGCTGCGCACGTACGCATGCATGCATGTCCCTGACACGATCGATGCATGCGCAGGCGCAGGCGCGGCCGACGTGCGTGCGTGCGTGCTCGAGATGGACGGGATGCATGAGACGAGATACCTTCTCTACATGCGCACGCAAACGTACGCGCGCCGGCCTGCCCTAGCCACGCCAACGCCGACCGCCACGTCGAGTCGGCAATAATTGGGAGAATGTCTGATGCGCGTGCTCGCCGGAGTACGTACTACGTACAGCGTGATTCGTAGGAAGACGAGCAGGTACGGTGGGTGATCTGAGGCCAACACAGCTTGTAGCATCTCACACAACATGTCGCAATATGTGCCCCTGCCCGCCGGCCGGAGCGCGTCCGCGACCGACCGACCGCCGGTACCGATTTACAAGGATGCCGTGACATTACATCGCTGCGTCAGAGTTCACGCGAGCACGGCCAGGCGGCACGTACGTACGTCGTCCGGGCTTGGATGTAACAGAGCCCCGGCGGGTACCAGAAATTTCTCGGCGCGCCATGTTTTCGGTTGCCGGTGTGGCGCGTTACACGCCCGGCGCATCTGCAGGTTCACCTCCGGGTGTCGGCGTCGTCGACGACGACGACGGACACGATCTCGTCGCCGTCGGACACCGCCGCCGGCGCCAGCATGTTGCGGGAGCTCCCGAACCGCTCGTTGGGCTCCCGCGCCACGGCAATCTCGTTCCTACCAGCACCCGCACCCGAACCGCCGGGGACGGCGGCGGGGTCGGTCTTCTTCGCGGTGAGCGAGTTCCGGAGGCTCGTGTCCGAGCTGCCCTTCTTCCGGGCGCCCGTGGCCCAGTTCGCCACGGACTCGTGCAGGCCCGACCCGAGCGCTTCCAGCTTGATGTCTCCGCCCATCTGCCCAACAGTTTCAGCATATCAGTCTCGCCCTAAAACAACTGTATGTATGAGCAAAGGTGAAGGAATATTTCAGGGAGCTTACGTGAGTGACGATGGCGTATAACGGCAGGGTGATGTAGCTGCACACCACTTGGATGATCAAACTGTAAACGGAGCACACAAATCAGTCTTAAGATGGACTGATGGATTAACAAGCAACTATAACCAAAGTACGCAAAAGCCACGATATATCTGCAAGAACAAACGGCAGCTTGCTCTAACATGATCTATGCATCTGCATCTGTATCTGTATAAGCAACAGTGCGTGGAACAGTGCATATTTTGCCTGCAGTTTGCTGGATCGGGTGGTATTCGGTCGCGCGCACCCATGTTTTTATTCCGACCGTTTGGTTCCGGAGGGAGCGCCGCGAAACTATATTCTGTGTTGACATCTGGTGACTTTTTGGTCCATGGTGAAGTCAGAAGAAGGAATATCATGAAGGCTGGATTGGTGGACTGACTAAAGGAGGTTCGAGTCAACGTGATGCTGAGGGATCTGCTTGGCGTTCTGGGCTTGCAGCAGTGGTATGCATGTGGAGGCGGCAGCACAAGGGAAGTTCGGAGTCTTACCTCTCAGGGTGAAAACCCAAGGTCTGACCTTAACTGGTTGTGCCTGGCAATGTTCTTGTTGGAGGCATTGTTTTGAGAGTGGGGACTATCTTCAGGGAGAAATCCTAAGACCTTTGGTCGGGCGACGACAGCGCTAGTGCACTGTTTCCTTCTTGGAGGCGTCGCTTTTGGAGAGTTGTACTTCAGGTGTTGTCACGGTGGTGGTTGTATTGCTGTTGCTAGGTCTAGAAGGCTGTAGCGGGACTTTTATTTTTTAGTTTTCTTTTCTATTTTTTGGCTGTGTGTATCCGTACTGCCATTAGGGTGGGGCGTTGTTGCAGAGGCTAGGTGTAATTGGTATCTTTTGATATTAATATATTCCCTTTATCGAAAAAAAAGCTAACAGCTTGTTTTTTGCAGGTGATATACCAAGAGTTATTGTTGTGCTAACAAAGCTCCTTCAGGTCATATTAACTCGTGGATGTGATAAAGCTAAATAAATTTGTAGGTGATCAGAATTTTACTGACCCAATAACAAGTCTAGAAATGGCGTAAGCCTTCTGCTCCATAATGCATGAGTTGAACCCGTATGTTATCTAGAGATCACAACTTTGTTAGCTCCAGGGTCTGATTAATGAAGAAAAAAAGGAAACAAAATGCTTAAGGGAGTGAGATACCAAGACCCAGAAGAAAAATCCAATCTCGAAGGCGTTCTGGAACAGGATGAAATGGATCAGATGAAGGACAATCGAAGGTTTGCCAAACCAGAAGTGCTCCTTGGATGGCTTTATTTTTGGGACTTGGTTCGTTTCGTCGGCTAGCGATGCTGCTGCCTCTTGAGCTAACCGAGTAATGATGTGCTGTAGCTTTGCGCCAACAACAAGCAAGAGCTGCAATTTAGCCCATCATTAAGAATTCTTTTCGTTCCGATAGATAAAGTGAGTTAGAATTGAAAATGTAAACTAGGATATTTGACTCGCTTAGCAGTGAAATACTTACAAACAGAGGCAGGAAAGCTAACCAGAAGTATGTATGCCATCCTGCATTTTGGCAGCAAGAAGTAAGACAAGAGTGTACACAGCATAAAAACTGTTAGATGCACGCATACCCTGATCAACAAGAGGACTGATACTGATATATATAACACCCAAAGATAACAAGAATTATCTTCATTTAACAGATAAGTGTTTGGTGACTTTTTGAGCCCCCGCGTCGCCTAGCTCTGGGCGACACGGGGGGCGACCCCGGCCGCCGGCGCTCAGACTCCCCTCACCTCGTCTCCTCCTCCTCCGCCGCCGCCGGAGGACCCGCCGGGCGAAGCCCAGGCAGCGACGGCGGCGGCGGGGGCCTTCTCCTTCGCGCGGTGGTGGCGTTTGCTCCTCTGGCGGCGGCGGCATGGTTCCCGGCGACGTTCGGCGGCGAGGCGCTGCGGAGCTCGACGGTGAGCGCGCCATGGCGTCGGCTGGTGGGTGGCGCGGCCTCCCCGCGGTGGAGGCGCCCCCGTTGCCATGGCTGTGAGCTCCAGCCCGCTAAGCCCATCTGGGCCTGTGCGGGCCTGTAGATCTGGCTATGGTGGCGGGCATGCGCGGTGGCGCCTTCGGCATCGGTTGCTGGGCTCCATGGTGGTGCCAGCGGCCGGCCAGGCGACGGCGGGCTGGGATCTCGTCGGCGGTCGTCGTGGTGGCCGTCCGTCCTCCAGTGCCGGTGGTGGACGGAGCTGTTGCTCCGGTTGCGGCGGTTGCCTCTTGCCCCGATCTGACCATCTCGGTCTCGGTCCGGCGAGCGGTGGCTGCTGCGGTGGCTTTTGGTGCGTTTCGCCCTTCTCCGCCGACCCCTAGTTGCCTCCTGCTACGGTGGTTCAGGCCGGCATTTGGCGCGTCCCCATCTTGCCGTTGGGCGGTCTTTGGCCCGGGTGAAAACCCTGCTCGGTTCTTCCGTTGCGGACCACGGTGACACCTGTGGGTGCCATCTCCCTCCTTGGAGGCGTGGTTTTGGGTCCTAACCGTTCTACCCTCGACGCCTGGGGAAACCCTAGGTCTGACTTGCCGGACCGGGCAGCGGCGGCGCAGCAGCGTCGTCCCCTTCTTGAAAGCGCTGTTTTGGCTGCGAGGGATGGCTCTCGGTGATGGTAGCCTCGCCGGTGTCTGCTACTGCTCAAGGTGTGAGTCTCTGGAGCGCAATGTACGCCATCGACAACGCGCTTGTCGACCCATTCCCAAGTTTTGGCCACACCCCGCCAATCGCGCGCTTCATCTTCTAGGCGTATGATGTGGTACGTTGGTCCGGGCAGCTTGGGAAGTTGGTCGTGTTGTTGGAGTTGGTTGTGACGCGGTTTGGAGACTCTATGCCCCGCCGCCTCGCCATTCTTGGGTTGAGGTTGGGCAAGGTGTGCTTGGGCGTCGGTGTTGTAGGAGTGTGTTGTAAGCCAAAAGGCATGTGTGGTGTTGTAGCCATTCTTGGCGTTTCTTGTCAGCTTAATACAATGACGCGCACGCTGTTGCGGGTTCTCGAAAAAAAATAAGTGTTTGGTTCACGTTATTCATCATATTCGATTAATTCGAGTTCAAAGGCAGCATGTATTGTAGAGCATCAAGTAAGATCGCTAGTTCATTGCAAACTATTGCACGGAAAATCAGCCACCTAAAAAGGACATCTGTTGAGCGATAGCTTCACCTAGACTTACCATTTATATTCAGCAAAAGGAAAAGGATGACAAACAGCCACAGGAACCAGCTGCATGAAAGTTAATTTCTTAAGGCCACGTAATATTCAAGTCAAAGTTAAAACTTCTCTACAACGATACAAACCTGATACCAACAACCCTCTTAAAATCATGTTCAAGGGCACGGGTCATGTACTTGTGGAAATCAAAGTCTGGGCGCCGTGGGTAGTGTATCTGAATGAAATGGAAGAAAGAAGGAATACCTATTAGCTTCTTCATTAGCAGTACAGAGAAATATATGAAAACAATATGCAAGGCTTAAGCCAAACGAGATACCTTACCAAGACAAATGCTGATCTAAGGGCTACATAATCTGATTTACTCACAGAATCATGAAACTGCTTCAAGAATGCAATCTGCAATGTATGAATTGAACCTTCAGGGTGAGTTTCTAGATACAGACTAGCAGGCACACAACGGCACACGAATTGAAGACACTTCAAATAGCAAACTATTGCAATAAGTAAGGTATATGCCGTGCTTTGAGATTTGGAAGATGTGTCTTCCAGCAAAGCAGTTCATTATGGAAAAGTATAAATTAAAGTTTTGTGAGATATTGATCGGTCCATGACAAACATCATATACAAGCACCTTGAGTGATGGTGTAGCAATGCTGCTTTCTGCAAATAGTTTCCATACTTTGAGGACAAGTTTGTTCAAGCCATAATCTTAGCAAAACCAGCAACCTATCGGCTGATTGACCTGATTTACTTTCTCCAAATCACAAAACTGTCTACCATCTGTGGGTAGACAACTAAAATGATCTTACTTTACATAGTTAATAATTTGGATAAATCCATGCACATAATCAAGCTTGCAGAGAACATTCTAAATAACTGAATTCAGCAATATGACAGGATGGGCAGATGACTTACAATCCAGCTTACAACAGCCAGCTTCGTCCAAAATCCCTTTGTTCGCTCAGTAACAAATTCTCCCTGGTGTTCACGATGCAGCAAAACATGCGGTGGTGTAACTTTTCCTGGATGCTCTGTTTGCTGTACTGCAACTATTTTTCCGGTAAAAAACAAAACCTTTTAGGCATGAGGTAACTTTTTAAGACCAGTATTATTATCCAATTAAGAAGACACACATATCTATTTCATACAAAACTTACTAACATGTATAAAATAAAACACACACAACACTCTTACCAAAATAAAAAAGGCTAATAGAAAAAGGAAGCAATATTGTATTGGCAATATTAGGATTCCATACAAAACAGGACACTCAATTGCCGTCAAATTGTGAAGTTTCCACTTGCTCTAATATATCAGCGGTTTGTTCATGATGTGGTTTCCCCTTGTTTTGTAGATGAGGAATCTTGAGCAATTACAAAGAGACTAACAGAATAGACAGAAAGTGAAGTTGCATATTCTTGCTGACTATGACAAACGGTCAGGATATGGACACATGGGAATGGCGTGAGGAAGAGACCGGCCGGCGGGGTGCGCCGGCATCACAAGAAAGTCTGATACTTTTTCAAGGATTGATTATATATAGGTATGTGGCTCAATGTGTAAGATGAACCAAAAATTCGGGCCCAGGTTGCCAGCTCACCCCACCTCTATGCTCTCCCCTCGCTAGCCCAGTCCACCAGCTACCAACATAGGGCTCGCATTTCACGTATCTTGGTGAAACTTCCTTCATAATTTATTACTAAAAAATGCAAAATGATGAGTGTTTAAGGACCTAAGGAATATAGGTGAGCTTTCTATTGAGCATTCAGGAACACAAAATATGAGACATACAAATTCTTGGACTTTCTTCGCAAATTGGTATTGGTCTAAACAGTGGCGACAGAGGGTATGGAAATATTAATGTTCTGCATGGAATCTTGCTAAGACCAAGTTGAATGTTTCCGGGGAACAAACATGAAACATGTGAAATTGTGAGCTGTATTGCTACTGTGTACTCTTATGTCCATGTAGACCCCTTGTTTGAACTGTTTAATGAACTATTTACAAATTCCAAACACATTTGATTCGGACCTGTGAAATTGTGTATTAATACAAGAATTTTAACTTGTGCTTGTAAGTTGCAGCTAGACCCTTGTTCAAAATTTTCTAATACAATGAAGCTGAGTTTGAAGAACAATGGTTTAAGACCAATCAAAAGGTGTTTGATTGCATCCAAGTCATGCAGCAACATATGTTTCTGTCTTAACACGTCTTAAAGTCCAAAATGAAGGCAGGAAATAACCGATACAAACAGCTTGAAGAACCTTGTAGAATACAATTTAAAATCGAATTTAACAGTGAACGTGGAAATAGTCGCTAGTAAGAACCGACTCTTTGTACTGTTGTTGTACATGTTCAAAGTTAAATATATATCAACATCCACTGTAAGTTTGTAACTATACTATCATAAAAAACAAATTTGAAAATCTCAAAAAATTCTGAAGAAATATTTCGCGTGTACATCCGGACATTCTATGTTCTCACACAAGTTTTCGGGAAGAAAGAACATTTTATGTGGCCTGTGTAAAAAGACAAAAAAATGTACTGTCAATAAGTCATGTTGTAGCATCAAAATTTGTCTTTTTTACATGGGACACAAATAAAATGTTTTTTTTCCAAAAACTTGTGGGCGAACATAGAATGTCCAGAGATACATGCGGATTTTTTTTTACATTTTGAAATGTGTTTTCAAACAATGGGTTCATATGTACCCGGGAGCCAAATTGGATTTCCGCTATGGAATATACTGTAACATAACATAAGGCGGCAAGCCTGCAGCATGTACTTCTTAAAATCAATCAAGGAAACAAAAAGTAGGGTAATAGCAGAACATAAGGAATGGAGCCTGTATTATGTACTTAAATCAATCAAGGAAACAAAAGATAGGGAATACGCACATTTCTGTTGTATTTCTCTGTGAATTCTGGTCTCCCAATGCTTCCATTTTCTTATCTAGAAAATTTTAGCCACAGTAAGTTTGTGATCCACAGACATGATCATACGTAGCATAACGTTATATTTGCAGACAAACCTTTGCTCCACCAAGCAATATTGTTGTCGCGCAGAAAACAACATGGACAAATCCAAGTACAAATATAAATATGTGCAGCTGATGCAATGCCTCCAGTGATAACAAGGGAACATCACCCTGAAACAGAGAAAGCCTATATTTGATAATGATCATTATAGAACACATTTCTGCACAGTACAACTTAAACTGCTTTGTTTTTTAAGGACACCACTTAACATTTCTTCCTACCACATATAAATGACAAAAGGTTTCGCTACCCAGCATAAAAGTATCTGTATCTACTTCCAAGCAACAATCAGTTATTCAATTCTAAGAAAGAAAGAAAGAAAGAAAGAAAGAAAGAAAGAAAGAAAGAAAGAAAGAAAGAAAGAAAGAAAGAAAGAAAGAAAGAAAGAAAGGTTATACATCTCTGCAAATATAGTTCTCCTAACCTTTTTCTTGCAAACAATGCCACCTTTTTCTGCAACTTTGTGATTCTCTCTCTTGCATGGAAGCATGAAACGCGTAGCAGTTTCCGGAATGCAAATGTGAACAATAAAACCCTGAGAGAGACTCAGGACGAAGGAAATAAATCCAAGAAGCATTAACTCTGCATATGTAGCCATTGAACTAGATAAGACACAGAAGAAGAAGAATCCAAAATCATAAACTAACTGTTACAAAATATTTGAGAACCCTTTATCTGGTTTCCTTTTTACCATTTTCTAAAGTCAAAGGGCTCCTTAAGCTATGTAACCTTTTTCAAAAAAAAAAAATTATGATCAACAAATTAAGTTCTACAACAGATATTCCCAAGAGGCAATAGCTAATGTACAGTTACAAATGAGGGATCAAACTAAATGATCTAATTCTCAGGCACGCTGATATGCTACATTGATAAGTGTTCCCGCAGCTGTTGATATATTCATGAATTAATGGTACCTTCTTTTAGTCTCTGTAGAGCTGAAAACAGCGTTTTCTGCTTCTTATGCTTTAGTGCCTGCATGATTGTAGAATAAAGCATAAGTAGGAGGTGGAAACCATTCTCTTTTTAGCGCTGTTTGGCTACTAACTGAAAGTGTCAGTGAATCAGTTGATTATCATAACTTTCATGAGGATTTAATAACGGATTACATGCATGCTTTTCTGAAATGTGCACCGTACATCAAACTATATACTGTATATCATTGTTCTGCACAACTTTTTTCATCACTGCTAATGATTCAATGGAATAATACAAAATGTTAGCTTCCTTAGAAGTCTTGTGACCCAAAACAACATCCTGAGAAGTCAAGTAATAGGAGACACCGATAACACAATTTGGGATGACAACAGGGAAATAACTGGGTGAAAGCCAATCTGCGTCAGTCAGTGGTAGTCAGCAGAAGCTGGCAATGAAACTGTCTCGCTAAAAGAAAACTTCCTAAGCCCTCCCACATAATTCACCAGAAATCAGAAGATGTACTGTGGCCACGATTGAGTTAATAGCTTGGCCAGCGCGCGCAAGAGCGCATACTGAACTTAGTCTGAAGAAGAAGCTGTGCTAGTAAACGGAACCGATGCGCAGGAGGAGGTTGGAAGGAGGGGGGTCGTGCCTTGCCGAGGTAGTGGAGGAAGCGCTCGGCGGCGAGGGAGACGGATACGATGGTGAAGCAGACGGCGGCGACGACCCAGGTGGGCGTGTGCTCGAGCGACGCGTCCTCCATGCCTCCTCCTCGTCGATCTGCTGCTGCTGCTGGTGGTGCGGCGGCTCGGAGACCATGGCTGCGGGGTCTGGGCGAGGTGGCGTGCGGTTAAGGGGGAGTCGAGCGGCGGCGGCAGCGGCAGCGGCACGGAAGGAATCGGGGCTGTCGCGTCGCGGCGCTGCCTTGCCGACCGCGGCCACCGGCCGGATTCCATCCCCGCCTCGTGCGCTCTAGCTGCTGCTAGCCCACTAGCTAGTGCTTTCTCCTTGCACGATGCGCTCGCGTGGGGAAGAGGAGGGTGAGGGCCTGAGGGTGCTTTGCTTCGGCCGCCGGTTTCCTCGCGGCGCCACCGCGCCATTGCGCCAACGGTCTATCCCTTCCGGCGGCAGAAGAATGGACGACCTGTGGGCTGGATCTGTCTGCGGCCTACTACGCGATGTGACCCGGCCCATAGGGGTGCAATGGGGCGGCCGTCCTGGGCCCTCCAGAAGCAGGGTTTCCGGCCCAGGTAGCAGCAGACCTGCACCCATGGTTCTTCCCCCTCGGAAAAAAAATGATCTCCACTTCTCCTCCGAACTCGCACTGTCGACTCGTTTCCTCTTGGCTCCGGAAATCCTATACACCGACCAGGTCGGTGCCTACCAGGCACCGCACACCCTGGTTGGGTATTGGGCCTGGCCAATTTTGATCTTTTTTTTTTCTTTTTGTTTTTTGTTTTTGTTTCTATTTTTTCTTTTATCTTTTATATGTTTTCTTTTTTGTTTCCTTTCTTTTCTGTTTATTTTTCTTTTTATTCAAATCGAAAAGGTTCAAATTTGAAAATAGTTCAAATTCGAAAAAGTTCAAATTTTGAAAAGTGTTCAAAGCTAAAAATTGTTCATATCCGAAAAATGTTCATAATCGTAAAATGTTCAAATTTAAAATATGTTCGTTTTCGAAAAATGTTCAAATTTTGGGAAAAATCGAATTTTTGAAAAAATGTTCATTCTAAAAATTGTTCAAAATTTATTCCAATTTTAAATTTGTTCCAATTTGAAAATTGTTCCAATATGAAAAATGTTCAAATTTTGAAAATAGTTAAATTTCAGAAAAAAACTAACATACTTTTGAAAAAATCGGGTCTAAAAAGAATCGGCCGAAAAAAATAAAAAGATACGAAAAAAGAAAAACTGTATTACCTGATGTTGTTGGGCCGCGGCCTAGCTGCCCACTTTGGGTATGCGCGGGGTGTGCGGTACCCTGGAAACGCCGACGAGGTTGGTGAATATCACCTCCCTCCTGGCTCCCTCGATTTCTCCAATCAGAACAGTTCGTCCACACTTCCAATTTTGATGTCCCCACAGCCCATTAATGGAGATAAACAGTGTTAGTTTGTTCCCCAATCACCTCCCTTTCCATCCTTAACATTCCATGCAGTACAACATCAGAGATGTGAGATGGTACATCTCCCTCATACCCTAATCCCACCTCAACTGATTTGTTGTTAGTCTGTTAAAGAACATGTATCCATGGCTCTACCCGCTTCACACATCTCCAATTCTTCTCTTCGTAGGTCTCTTATTGAGTTCTTCAACTCTTCAAGGTTTCATTGGAACTGATCTAAGCATGAGCTGTAAGCACATAAGGAGAACAATAAGAGGCGGCTGAGTGTTGTAGACCGCAGATCAACGAACCTACATCAACAGTTCAACATCAAGCCATATGCCTGTATCCAGGTGCTATCGTGGATGGAGCTGCATGCATGGCAATGGTGTCATCCGACATCAATTGATTCTGAAATTCCTTCAGTAATTTTGCACTAATCATTGTTTATTAGTAAAGATCACACCATCAGATTCTTTTTCTAGCTTCGTCCCTGGGTGCTATTGTTCCTTGTATTGACTGTTTCTTGCAAATTGTTTTGGTCATTTGGTGACATGTCTTCCAAAAAAAAAACTGACAATGAGAAAAGAAGGAGAAAAAACAGAGAGATGGACTTGTAGAATCTCAAATATTTTTCAATAGACAAAAAGAATTTAGAACTTGCAGATGAATTGATGGTCTTTTTATGGCACATAGAAGATTGATATTTTGTAAAACTACATTGTTCTTTACTATCATGATTTAGTTCTTCGACCGTTAAAAAAAATGGTGGTGTGAGTTTTGTAATTCAGAGACCATCAATATATGTTATGTAATTGATTGCTTTGGAAATACAATGCATTCTAAAATATTATTTTTTGTCAACAAGGGCCCTTTTTCGTAATCTCTCCTTAGGGCCCTGGATATGTATGGACCGGCCATGGCGATGTCACTGCACGGCAGCGGGCCGGTTCTAGAGTCCAAATAAGGCCGAACAGGGTAAGACTGGAATTGGGATGATGGTTCCTAATCAAAAGACATTTCTTTCTACGCCCCATGAGGCCTTGACTCCTACCAACACGACTGCTTACTAAGTAATTGTGGATAATGCAAAACCTCTAGCCAAAGCATAAGAAGCTAATTTCAGTAGTGAGATGACATAGGTGAGAGTGATCCACTAAAATAAGAGTGAGCACCACAAGCTAAATATAAGTGAAAAAAAGAAGAGCGTGTTCATAGCCATTAAAAGTAAGTTGAAGGTAGTAGTATAAGACAACCCAACCACCATGATGCTCCCAGTCGGCCCGGGCGCTAACAGGCCAGACATGGCCAGTGTGTCCATGACCCTTTTCAAAAATAGATTTTTTTTTACAATCAATATAATTGGATGTTGCTTCCAACATGGATGATCTCAGTGGAGCCGCTGGTGCTATCATCCGAGATAACAAATGTGATTTTGTATTTGCCACTGCCAATTATATCTCTTATTTCTTCTTATTATTTCTACGTAGTCAAAGCTATCATATTATGGCAAATTCTTTCACCCTAATAAAAATTCTAAATTGGGATCAATTCCATGTATGCCAAACATGTTAGCAACACTACATGATAGATGCGGCTTGGAAGGTAGTTGAATGTATACCATGAGACAAACTTTTAATAGAACTATAGAAAAATAAATGTTTTTTTTTCTGATTGGCAGAATACACACATTGTATCGTCATGCATGTTACCTTTGACAAGGTTATCATTGGTAAGGATTAATTACACCTTTACTGAAATACAGCACAAATATTTTAATTTTATGTCAAAAAGTGGTGCCTACATTTTCCGTATTTTCTTATTGTATCGGCTAGGATTTGTAGCTAAACTATCACTCTTTACATGTAGTTCAGCGAGAGTCCGAGAATTCAGCATCCTCACGTGGATTCCATCGAAATTCTTCCGTCTCTGACGACAGTTCAAACATTGACAACCGCTCTAAATGAGCATTCGCTTAGAAAAAAAAAAAAGGCGAGTCTCGCCACCATGATCGTGCATGCTATTATCCGTGAAGTCGTGAAGATTGTATGCGCCAGGTCGTTGTTGCGCACTCGCGTACTCCAGCGACGACTGATATTGCCTATTGGCGCGTGTCTTAATTAACCTGGCCGAGATCTGGCCGGCCAAGGATGAGGCGCCGTGGTGGCATGGAGCCTAACGAGCTCTGGTGCTACGGTCCAGACTGAGCGGAGGAGACCTGCAAAGACAAGCAATGTAGCAAGTGTGAGCAAGTGCGTTGTAGCCAAGCTGAAAGAGCGAAGGTTCCATTCCGGCCGCAACGCCGACCGTTGCATCCCAATGGAAGGAACCGGCCGGCTTGGACAGACGAGCAAGCTACGTTGACAGACAGCTGCGTCATCGTTCCACTAATCCGTGATGCGGTCGAACCAAATGCGTAGAGCTACTTGCATGGCGTGGGGAGAAGATGCATGCGTAGACGCTTCTGCTAGTGGTGTTCCTGATGTAGCAACGGCTTGGCGGCCAATATTCTCGAGAAAAAAGGCGCCGATGACCGAATGCAGATGTGCGGTTATGCATGCACGCTGATCATTGTCGTTCCGTGGTCAGACTCCAGAATGTAGGACTTCAAACCTGGTGTGCCTCGGCCATGCATGCTGCCTTATTATCTGGAAAATTCTACAGAGAGAAGAAACTGTTCATGGGGCGAACTGGTAAGCGTAGGCAGCAATCATGCAGCTGGCAGGGATGGAACCACTCGATCAGGATGCAGAGGAAATTAGGATGATGTTGGTTGCGCTGGCCCCGGCACAACGACGTCAAGTACGGCCGTTGGCGCGAGAGGGACATGCGTGGATAGTGAAGTTTACGCATCCCAATTCCTAAAGCCCACACGCTAGCTGAACTTAGCACGAGTTCGTGACAAGATTTTTAAACAGTGTGGGGGCAAATATCAGTGAATAGGACACCAACAGCAGCGCCAATATAGCGGTTAGATAAGGCTGAGTTGAGTGCGTTTCTGGAGCGCATTTCCTCAAAACAGGGTTTAGACCCACTATACTAATATAGCAACCACACGATATAACTGCTTGGATCTCAACAAAGCAAACCAAAATGAAACAGGAGAGAAACTAATGTTAACCGCATCGGATTGACAGAAACGATGATGATTCCCGGCCTCTAGTGAATTCTCGCAATGCTCTTATCATCCCTAAGCGCCGCATATCAAACAACACCTTGAGAAACAAAAGGTGTGAATTAGATAAGTCTGAGTTAAGTGTGCATGGCCTTGGTACGGTTGCGTGTTAATATAGGCAGTCACTAAGGACACGCACGAGTTGTACAAAGTTTAGGAATCGTGTCCATACACAATACGTTGTATATGGTACACGTACACGATCAAACCGGCCTAGCTAGCCTAAACAATATCTAACACTTGTGACGCGCATTCCGACTTCGCAAGGTTAAAAACAAGGTTGAAAAATGTAAGAGGAGTATATATGCAAGGTAATGAATAGATTATTTGGATTAGCCATAAGGATGGACTCGACTGTAACTAGTGTGCCACATGTAATGACTTAGTTACTAGCTTGCCAGGCACGGAAACAGTCGTTGGCCCTCTCGTGAGGCTAGTGTGCCTCCATCACCTTTATTGTTGCTTGGAAGATTAGGAAGCAGGGAATGCTCGAGGCTTCAAGCACACTTTACTTATGCCCTCTCGCATTATTATGGTACCAAAGAGGAGGCAAAGTTACACATCATCGACAAAGTTTGCTGAATTTCATCTCAGAAAGAGAAATCCACTCTTGCGGTATTGCTAACGCTCATGTTTTCAGGTTTTCAGGAGCAGCTAGTTCTTGAACGATCAAGAATTAGCTGAATTCCCGGTCAAATGCAACTCACCGCTAACAAGAACAAGGATGCAAATCAATAGTCACAAATTTTGCTAAGTTGCAATCTACTTGCAGCGGTTAAAAATCTCATTTCTAACCCACTTATAGCTTACATAATGTATGAATCACGATATATTCAGAATAAAGCAGACGGTTTCACTTGGAATCTGGTTGCTGTGTATGGTGCCACCCAGGACACTTTTAAGGCTGACTTTTTACGTGAGTTAGTAAATCTTACAAAAGATAATCCTTATCCGATTTTGATCGGAGGGGATTTTAATTTATTGAGATTTCCTCACGAGAAAAGTAAAGGCCGTTTCGATGGATATTGGCCTTTCTTATTCAATGTTGTCATTGATAGCCTTGATTTAAGAGATGTGTTTATGTCCGGTCGATAATTTACTTGGGCCAACAGCTTGCCTGAACCCACATACGAAAAACTAGATCACGTGTTGATGGATACCGAATGGGAAGATAAATACCCTATGGTGTCAGTCCGTGCACTAGAACGAATCGAAAAACTGTCTGACCATGCTCCTATCCTCCTTCGTCCTATTTGTAAACGGTCGTTCAAATTTGAACTTGGCTGGCTACATCGAGAGGGATTTCATGAGATGGTTAAGATGGTTTGGGAGAGACCGGTCGGGGGCAGCACTCCAGTTTTGAGATGGAATAATAAGATGCGGACAATGCGCAAACATCTCTCTAGTTGGGCTGCCCATATGGCTGGTATCCTTAAAAAAGAGAAGGCTCGCTTATCAAATGCGATTGATGAGCTAGAGGCTGTAGCGAAGGTAAGACCGCTGTCTACGCAAGAGATTGAACTTAAAAATCAGCCCAATGCACAGATGGTGAGTCTTCTTCGCGAGGAGGAACTCAAATGGTATCAACGTTCCAAAGCTCAATTCATATTGGAAGGAGACTCAAATACGCGATAGTTACATGGCTTAGCCAATGTGAGACATCGGAAAAAACGTATTAACTCTCTCACTCAAGATGAAGGGTTGATTGAAGGCCATGAGCAACTCAAATCCTACATTACTAATTATTATAAATGTCTGTTTGGTCTTCCGGAGGAAAGTACCTTCTATCTTAACGAGGACTTAACGGATGATACCCAAAGTTTCTATGGAAGAAAATGGCCAACTAACCGCACCTTATACTGAGGAAGATGTTCAGAAGGAAATTTTCTAAATGGAATGCAACAAAGCATCGGGTCCAGATGGTTTTCCAGCGGAGTTTTATCGAACTTTCTGGGATACTATTAAACCGGACCTTCTAAATTTGTTCAGTGCCCTTACACATTGGACAACTAGAATTATTTCGTCTAAATTTTGGTGAAGTAATCTTGTTACCGAAAGTTAATGAGGCAGAAAGGATTCAACAATATAGACATATTTGCCTCTTAAATGTAAGTTTCAAGATTTTCATGAAAGTGGCCACCATTAGACTTAATACAATTGCGGATCATGTTGTTCAGCCATCACAGACAGCCTTTATGCAAGGAAGGAACATCCTTGATGGAGTGGCGGTTTTGCATGAGACGGTACATGATGCGTGTAGTTGACACGTCCGTTGGGAACCCCAAGAGGAAGGTGTGATGCGCACAGCGGTAAGTTTCCCTCAGTTAGAAACCAAGGTTTAATCGAACCAGTAGGAGTCAAGAAGCACGTTGAAGGTTGATGGCGGCGGGATGTAGTGCGGCGCATCACCGAGAGATTCCGGCGCCAACGTGGAACCTGCACAACACAACCAAAGTACTTTGCCCCAACGAAACAAGTGAGGTTGTCAATCTCACCGGCTTGCTGTAACAAAGGATTAACCGTATTGTGTGGAAGATGATTGTTTGCGGAGAAAACGAGTAAAACAAGTATTGCAGCAGATTTGTATTTCGGTATTAAAGAATGGACCGGGGTCCACAGTTCACTAGAGGTGTCTCTCCCATAAGATAAAAGCATGTTGGGTGAACAAATTACGGTCGGGCAATTGACAAATAGAGAGGGCATAACAATGCACATACATGACATGATAAGTATAGTGAGATTTAATTGGGCATTACGACAAAGTACATAAACCGCCATCCAACTCGCATCTATGCCTAAAAAGTCCACCTTCGAGGTTATCATCCGAACCCCTTCCGAGTATTAAGTTGCAAAGCAACGGACAATTGCATTAAGTATGGTGCGTAATGTAATCAACAACTACATCCTCGGACATAGCGCCAATGTTTTATCCCTAGTGGCAACAGCACAACACAACCTTAGAACTTTACATCCTTGTCCCGGTGTCAATGCAGGCATGAACCCACTATCGAGCATAAATACTCCCTCTTGGAGTTAAAAGTAAAAAACTTGGCCAGGGCCTCTACTAGAAACGGAGAGCATGCAAGATCATAAACAACACATATGTAATAACTTGATAATTAACATGACATGGTATTCTCTATCCATCGGATCCCGACAAACACAACATAGAGTATTACGGATAGATGATCTTGATCATGTTAGGCAGCTCACAAGATCCAACAATGAAGCACAATGAGGAGAAGACAACCATCTAGCTACCGCTATGGACCCATAGTCCAGGGGTGAACTACTCACTCATCACTCCGGAGGCGACCATGGCGGTGTAGAGTCCTCCGGGAGATGAATCCCCTCTCCGGCGGGGTGCCGGAGGAGATCTCCGAATCCCCCGAGATGGGATCGGCGGCGGCGGCGTCTCGCAAGGTTTTCCGTATCGTGGTTTTTCGCATCAGGGGTTTCGCGACGGAGGCTTTAAGTAGGCGGAAGGGCAGAGTCGGGGGCCTGACGAGGGGCCACACCATAGGGCGGCGCGGGCCCCCCCTAGGCCGCGCCGCCTTGTGGTGTCGCCACCTCGTGGCCCCACTTCGTATGTTCTTCGGTCTTCCGGAAGCTCCGTGGAAAAATAGGCCCCTGGGTTTTCGTTTCGTCCAATTCCGAGAATATTTCGTTACTAGGATTTACGAAACCAAAAACAGCAGAAAACGAGAACCGGCACTTCGGCATCTTGTTAATAGGTTAGTTCCAGAAAATGCACGAATATGACATAAAGTGTGCATAAAACATGTAGGTATCATCAATAATATGGCATGGAACATAAGAAATTATCGATACGTCGAGACGTATCAAGCATCCCCAAGCTTAGTTACTGCTCGTCCCGAGCGAGGTAAAACGATAACAAAGATAATTTCGAAGTGACATGCCATCATAACCTTGATCATACTATTTGTAAACATATGTAGTGGATGCAGCGATCAAAACAATGGTAATGACATGAGTAAACAAGTGAATCATAAAGCAAAGACTTTTCATGAATAGTACTTCAAGACAAGCATCAATAAGTCTTGCATAAGAGTTAACTCATAAAGCAATAAATCAAAGTAAAGGTATTGAAGCAACACAAAGGAAGATTAAGTTTCAGCGGTT
Organism: Lolium rigidum; assembly: GCF_022539505.1. Lineage (NCBI taxonomy): Eukaryota > Viridiplantae > Streptophyta > Magnoliopsida > Poales > Poaceae > Lolium > Lolium rigidum. Next base: position 292,429,269 of record NC_061508.1, read on the forward strand.
GCTTTCAACTTGTAACATGTATATCTCATGGATAATTGTCAACATAGAGTAATATAACAAGTACAATATGCAAGTATGTAGGAATCAATGCACAGTTCACACAAGTGTTTGCTTCTTGAGGTGGAGAGAGATAGGTGAACCGACTCAACATAAAAGTAAAAAGAATGGTCCTTCAAAGAGGAAAGCATCGATTGCTATATTTGTGCTAGAGCTTTTATTTTGAAAACATGAAACAATTTTGTCAACGGTAGTAATAAAGCATATGAGTTATGTAAATTATATCTTACAAGTTGCAAGCCTCATGCATAGTATACTAATAGTGCCCGCACCTTGTCCTAATTAACTTGGACTACCGGATCTTTGCAATGCACATGTTTTGACCAAGTGTCACAATGGGGTACCTCCATGCCGCTTGTACAAAGGTCTAAGGAGAAAGCTTGCATTTTGGATTTCTCGCTTTTGATTATTCTCAACTTAGACATCCATACCGGGACAACATGGACAACAGATAATGGACTCCTCTTTAATGCATAAGCATGTGGCAACAATTATTATTCTCATATGAGATTGAGGATATATGTCCAAACTGAAACTTCCACCATGATTCATGGCTTTAGTTAGCGGCTCAATGTTCTTCTCTAACAATATGCATGCTCCAACCATAAAGGTGGTAGATCTCTCTTACTTCAGACAAGACGGACATGCATATCAACTCACATGATATTCAACAAAGAATAGTTGATGGCGTCCCCAGAAACATGGTTATCGCACAACAAGCAACTTAATAAGAGATAAAGTGCATAAGTACATATTCAATACCACAATAGTTTTTAAGCTATTTGTCCCATGAGCTATATATTGCAAAGGTGAATGATGGAATTTTAAAGGTAGCACTCAAGCAATTTACTTTGGAATGGCGGAGAAATACCATGTAGTAGGTAGGTATGGTGGACACAAATGGCATAGTGGTTGGCTCAAGTATTTTGGATGCATGAGAAGTATTCCCTCTCGATACAAGGTTTAGACTAGCAAGGTTATTTGAAACAAACACAAGGATGAACGGTACAGCAAAACTCACATAAAATACATATGGTAAACATTATAAGACTCCATACTGTAATATCCCAGGTAATGGGGTTACAAAAATAGAGGAATTAGATGTGTGCAATGCATTCATGCATAGAAAATCTGGGGAATTTTCGCGCTTTAAAGTAAAACAGATCCACGATGGCGAAGTTTCACTTGACCTTGGTGGAATTGAAGTAGCTCATCAAGTCAAGCGCTATAAACCTCAATGTGACTTTGTTCAAACCTTGTTTTGGGTAGAGATGATTTGATCTAAGGGGTTAGATCAAATGGAACTAATAATCAACACAACAACACTTTACTCAATGATCAACTTGCTTGATCTTATAACGAGATCATAATAAGGTAATCCTTGCCATAGCATATGAACATCAATTCAATTGCAAACCAAGTAACAATAAAATGGAGAAACCATTCTTCACTTATCTTTTCCATGTCTTAAACTAACCCATGATCCTACCATGAACCTCATGGTATTCATTTTACTTCATTCTTGGAAACATGACAAGGAGATCAACTCTAGAAATATATATTATCTCTATATTCCAACTATATATATACATCAAACCTAGAGAGGTGAGAGTTCTATTATAATTATTAGAAAAGCCATAATAAACCTTGAGCTAAGCCTTGGATATACATCCAAGTATTCAAATCATCATCTTCAAGACAACCCTAGAAAGAGATAACCATTGATGTTAAACATAGATCTTGATGATCACATCAACCTCTATGGAGCCTAATATTAGGTTAGCATTGAAGTCCTTCTCAAATGAGAGAGCTCATCCATACTAATCCTAGTCTATCTATTCAAATACCCAAATGGTAAAACCAACATTTCTTGAGAGAACTTTAAGTGAATATCTCAGGCATTCTCCTGGGATATAATCTATAGAGACAACCATAGCCATGACCATCTAAGAAAATATAAGAGAGATATTATGTTTAGTTGATCAAGACAATACTTGATCTTAGAAGTGAGAAACCTAACTCAGGAGAGATACCTTAGGAAGCCAAACCTTGATCATTATAAATTGAGTGATGATCATAAAATCTAAGAACTTGAGGAATTAATATCAAGAACAAGTTGATCATGTCTAACCATGATCATGTTCTTGAGATATGTGAGGATAAGATAAAACCTAATAGGATAAGTAGATATCATTCACCACATAAAATTATGGGGAGATCATTAGTAAGCAATCCTAGACTTATATCCCAACCTTTACTTGTGAACCACTAGGTGATCACAATTAGAATCCTACCATATCTATATTTCCTAAATTAAGGAAACCAAGAGCACCTTAGAGTTAAACACTATACTTTATGTAGTGAGAAACCATACATCAATGTGACCAAAGTTAACTATAAAAAGAACTATAACCAATGTAGTTACTTAAATAATAAATTGAGGTTAATAATAAGAAGCCAATTGGTAGAAGATAACACTAATTCTCAATATCTTAGGAACTTGGGGAGAACATAAAATGTTAAGTAAACAACCATCTTAGCTTGGTTAAGGGAGATTAAACCCTATCACATGCAATATGGTGTCATCTCAACTCTACAAACAAGAATTAAATCTCAACCTTAGTTTGTGTATCACTTGGGTGATCACAAATAAAACCTAAACCACAATTAAGATTCAACCCATGTGTCATTAGGTAAATAGCATTTGAACTCTAATGGTTCATTAATTAAATCCTATGCTTCAATTAAAACATAAGAGCCACCTAATGTTAAGTCCTATAATTAAACCCATGTGTGGTTATCAACCACTTATCATTATAACCAAGACCAAACCATGATGAGAGTAATATCTACTTTAGGCATTTCAAGGTGTATTAAAATATAATACTAGTGTTAACCTTGAAATAGGGTTATAATGAATCTTACAAGACCCTAATAAAGTAGTGCTTACATAAAATTATGTGCAAGTGGACAACACTCCCAAATAAGAAACCAAGACCTCATAATAATCTTTAAAATTCTTTGGGAGGTAATTCTCCACTTTAAATGATTCAAAAAGGAGATATTGCAGGGAAGAAAAGGAATTGCAAAGAAACACACAAACTCATGACTAATTGAAATTTCAATAAAGCTCACATATATTTAATAAATGTTCGGAATAACAAAACAATGTAGTGATTTTTGTTATTAAGTCCTAAATTGAAATATAAAGAAACATACGCAAAGTAGGATTGAATTCAAATTTGAATTCAACAAATGAAATTGAAAACAGAAAATACAAAACAGAAAATGGAAAAAAAAAAGAGAAAACCTTACCTGGCCGAGCAGTCCACCAGCAGCCCAGCAGCACGGCCCAAATGCATCAGCCCAGCACAGCCCAACCTGGCCCGTGGTACCCCTTCGTCCAAAAAAAAAACAGCTGGAGGAGCTCGTCCTCATCCTCTCCAGTACGCATGCCGGCCAGCTCGACGCCGTGCCTCCCTTCTCCTCGCGCTGGCGCCTTCTCCTCGCCCGACGGTGTGACGAGGCACGCCACTGAGCCTTATAAATAACCCTGGTCGACGAATGAGCACCGTTTCCCCTCCTTCCTCTCCAATTGCATCCATGCTTGAAACCACGGCTCCGCCGATCTCTCTACCGCCGGCGAACTAGGCCTTCCCGAGCAGAGCTAAGCCCACCAGCGTGACGACCGTCCTCGACAAGCTCAGCCCACGGAAGGAATTGAGCTGAGGTGCCCGAGATCGACGCCGACGCCATCGTCTTCTCCGACACCGGCAACACCAAATTCCGGCAAGCCAGACTCCCACGAGCTTCGCCGACCATACTGTCGCATTCCTGGTGAGCCTGTGATGGGTTAGAGCTTCATTTCGCATCCGTTAGGCCCCTGTAGCCCATAATCCATCGATGGCCGGAGCCCGCCGCCGCAGGTGGTGAACTCCGGCGATGCTCCGGTGGCCATTTGGAAAAACCAACACCACCGCTGTACTCAGCGTGTCGAGGGGGACCAGTAGAGCCTAGCCGCGCGTCCTGGGGCGCCAAAAATTGGCGGCGCCGCCGCACGTGTACACGCCGGCGTTTAACCGCCGGTGGGTCAAACGCCCTGGTCAATTTTGACCGGTCGCTGCTCGCGTGGCAGTCCACGTGGACCATCGGCCCACCCGTCGCGTGACTATGGGTAGCACTTTGCCGGGTAGATTTAGCTTTTCTTGTGTTTTATTTCAATTCAATAATTACTTAAACTTTAAATAAATCTACAAAATTCATATTAACTCAGAAAAATACAAATGAGTTATCAAAATTCATAGAAAAGTAAACTTTATCCAATAAAAATATAAAATGAAATTTTTATTTTTAATAAAAATTTAAGTATTTAATACTTGTTATTTAAGCCTTATTTATTAATTCTAAATTCAATTAAATTCAATAAATAAGGAAAACTTTAAAAATTAAATTGAAACCAGTAAATAAATAAAGAAAACTTTAAAACTAATTTTTCTTTATTGTTTTATTAAATCCTTATCAAAAGGATTTAAAACCCTGATTAGTAATTACCCTAATTATTAATTCATTTAAAAATAATAAAATGCCAAACCCAACATTATTTTATTTCTAAGTTATTAATAACTTCAACTTTATTAATGAAGTTATTAATCCAAAAATTATAGGGTAATTAGGAAACCCTAGTTCCATAGGATAGAAAACTAGGAACTCATCATTTCATGTGTAATCCTAAAACCCTAATGCCATTTAGACCCTAAATCCATTACTTCTTATGAACCCTAAATTATTCCCAAACCTAAACCTAAGTAACATGTGATTATGTTACTTCACCGATAAACATAGATTCATATCTAGCAACTAAATACTAGTTCAAATCCACATAAAATATGGGAACCCTAGCACTACTAATTAGCATCCCATGTGTTCATCTTCAACAGACCAAGATAATTAAGTAGGGATAACCAAGTGTAAACCCTAGATCCTTCTACCAAAGCCATCGGCCTTATTCATTCCTATTTAGCATCACACCATTGTGATGAACCCTAACAACAACCATACCTACTATTCTGTATTACATTCCCTACTCCACTAAACCATACTAGTGTTGGATACCAATTATCAACCATCCTATTTAGAAGACAATTATTCCTTACTTAACAGAACCAACAGTAAATCCTAGACAACCTCAACCTAATTGATATACTTCTTATTAATTAAGAAGTATGTTCTTCAAAAGTTATTCTTTTGAAGAAAATAAGGAATCATCACCAACCCTACTTATAAGGACCTATAAACCCTAGTCAGCTATCATTAGCAAGATAAACCAACCTTGACAACAACCATGTATAATGAATTGCTTAGACTGCCTAGGCTTATCTTAACCTTACATCCCTAGGTATTGATGAATTCAACTTTGTTGGGATCCATCTAAAACCTATCCCAGCAACTACATTAAGCCATAGTCACCCATAGAACCCCATCAACCTAATTATCATACTTGTTCTTTATTAAAGAACATGTTCTTCAAAAGTTATTCTTTTAAAGTATATGATAATTAATCATTAACCATGCCATATAGTACTAAAACTGACCACTGTTCTTTACTTGCTAACATTATGACAATTATCATCATTTGTGTGCTCAATTGATTACTATGCCTTATTATCTACCTATTTATAATACCAAGTAATTCCACCTGAATAAGAACCTTGTATGTGAATCACTCTAAAAGTGCAACACACCTCGAATCAATTATTACCACTCACTAATCCTAAATCATCGGGGTTAGGTCACGCTTAGAGCGATTGCATCTCATTCCTATGCATTATTGCATCCTTGCCAATCTTTTAAACATCGTCCTTACCGGACGATGATGCTATTTCAGAATTTGGAGTTATTGCGTATCGAAGACCTTGTCTGCATAATCTTGCAGCCAAGAAAGGCAAGTTCATCACTTGCTCATGTCATTTGAGTATTTTTATCAAATTACTTGCAAAGTATTATGGTTATCACTATTGCACAAAAATCAAAACCACTACTTTCATAACTATGAATATGACTATGTGGTGGGCAATGGAACCATGGATTGTGTTGATATGGTGGAGGTTCCATTGCACGGGTTTATATCCATCTAGGATTAAACAACAAATGTCGCCAGTGATTCTTGTGCCGTAATACCCGTGTTAACCATAAGATCCGGAGTGGGACGGAGTAGTCAAAAGTGTTTCCACCTCTCGTTCATCAACGGATGCGCTTACCGTAGCGGTTGTGTACGGCGGAACAACCGGAGGGTGGGGATCCCATTCTAATTCCCCACGGTAAAGCATTGCTTGCCGTAGCGGTTGTGTCTTGCGGAACAACCGGAGGGTGGGGATCCCATTCTAATTCCCCACGGTAATGCGGTCTATGATGGGTTGCGGCCACCGGCGTAGGAGTGTATGGTAAGAGCCCGGCGATTGTTGTCGTGGTCGGGGTCCACCCTGAAATTACGGGAATAATGGGACCGACGTGGACCCAGGGTCGGCGCATGCAACGAAGGGTGGGTGTTCGAGGTAGCGGAGGAACATGATTGGCTAGACCTTATACCGGGCCTCACACCATAGGAAGTGTGGACGGGAAGATCACCGGTTGGCACCAAGGTTAAGATCTCTTATGGGTAAAGCAACACACCTCTGCAGAGTGTAAAGAACCGTGACCTGTCACTCCCTGTTCCGAGGATATGGAGCTATGACACGCGGCCGGAAAGGAGCTCCATGAAGTTCTAGTAAACCGGTGAAGGCTGACGGACATAGTTCTTCGAATAAAAGCAACCTTTTGAAGAAATGGTTATGAAAACTTGCATTGGTATTAGACTTTACGGTCTAATGCTGTAGCTAGTGCATTAAACACCTCTTTCCTATAATGAACTTGTTGAGTACGCTCGTACTCATCCCACTCTTAAATCCCCTGCTTAGATATGGAGGCCATGAAGGAGGATCTCCAGTACAACTCGAAGACCGAGGAGTCAACAACTACTTCAAGGGACATGACCCTATCAGAAGAGTCAAATACTACATCCAACAAGGATAAAACCTAGATTAGCCATAGAAGGGAACTAGCTTCCTAAACCTAGCTCCTATTTAGCTAGAATCTATTCATAGCCTCTATAGCTAGTTAGATACTCTACAAATAGAGTTCGTGATAAGACTAGACTACGAGTCGTTCTTCTGGAGTTTATTTGCAGTTTTACCTCATTGTAAAGTAGGAGGCTGTGATGATCTTATGTAATAGAGTCAATGTTGTAATTCTATAGACATGCCTTGGACCCGCATATGTTTCTGTTGTACCACTCTGAGCGATATAATACTAGTGGAACGGTGTTTCATTGGTGTTATATCAGACTTGCATACTACACCATGCAGTGGTATGCCGGGTCACCACAGTTGGTATCAGAGCAAATGCTTTGACCCTAGGATTAAAACCTTTAAAGGAGACCTATAGGATTGGTAGTGTCTATAGGAAGTTGTCTTAGCTAAACCAAATACTTCTTATGACTTAAGATGGATATTCACTTGAGAATAATCCTGACACACTTAAGTCAACTTTGCTTACCTATCTTTCTTAAGCGAAGTTAGCTAGCTAATCCCAAATATGTAGCACACTATTAAGTCCTTAAAAATAGATGAGTAGATCACAGTTGGTATACAATACCTAGTAGTCCAAAGAGAGGATACAACCATAAGGAAGATATCCTATTGGAAGAGGTGTACCAACACATGTTATGTTTAAGTGAGAATTACTCAGACTCGTAATAAGAGTAATACCAAGTGATGAAGATCTGATTATAAGAAGATATCCTACTAGAAAGTGTAAACCAATACAAGTAATGGGTAACTAAATTATTAAAATTTGTAAAACAATTGCTAGTAAGTGATAACTATAAGTTCTTTAAGATAGTATAGACCATGATGAGTCAATCATGGGAAGTAAGGAAAATAAATAGAAATAAAAACATGATTACTTACAGATTAGAGATAGTAATCATATATGATTCACCTGGGAATCATTATGTGATGTAGTAGAACATCATAAACATTTAGGAGGAGAACAATAAGAAGCCAGACAATAGTGCAGGAACTGTGCTCCAAAAATATGGGAAGTGTGCCAAGCACATCATGACCATAGTCTTATGATAGTATAAACACTTGGAAGTATAGGAGCTACATTTCCATAGTTATGTGTTTAGAGTAGCAATGATAGAACCTAGACATATATCTCTCATTAAATAGTCCTCAACAAAATGGAAGTTAAGCTTGAACTTCCAAAGGAAATTCGGTGAACCTTAACCATCCCAAACCACTTTGTTTCAAGTTTATCTCATTGCAAATGTGCAATTAAGGTAAAGGTTGAGACAAATAGTAGAATTCCCTATATTCGTGCTAAGTATCACGATATAAACCTATATTATGTGGTGTTGTATACTACACATCAGAGCCTGATGTGTAGAGATATCTTACTCAACAATCATATTCAGGCTTATGATGGTGTGTATTATATGCACAAAGCTGAATCTTCTTGGATTTTATTGGATCTTCATTGTTTGACTAGATCCATACATGAAGTTAGACTTTGATATGCAAATGCATGTTGCAATATCAAGTCCTTACTTGATGCTATAGATCTAGAGGGTAATGGTATTCGTGTGAGGAAGTGACGAATTCTGTATATTTTGAAGACAAGATGAAGGTTCACCAGATAAAGGAAACAAAGATGTGGGAAGCAACCACAATATTCAGAAGGAAGTGCCAATTAAAAACTCATGCTTTACCTCAACAGAGGAGTACTTTAGTACATAAGAAGCATGAAGGTGAGAAAGATAATGATTATGGTGAAGCTCAAGCAGATCCATAATTAATATAGAAGAGGGAATGCATGGGAAATCACCTTGGATATTATATTCATAGTGGTTTTCTTGCAAAATAAACCCTGGATGAAGGAAGATGACCTATGAACACATAGCAGATATAAGAAGACCATAGTTGATATCAGAAGACCACAATTGATATAGGATCAATACTGCAAGATAAAGCAGAAGATATCTCGTTCAATTAATCAGAACCTATAATAGAATCCATTTTTAGATATCAAATAGCCACAGTTGGTATAATAACCACCGCTGGTATCAGTTGGTATTACAAATAGTCCACAATTTAATTAGATGTAACAAAAGTTTGTGAACAAATAAAAATCTTGTCAGCCAAATAGCTAGATCTATAATCATTTAGTTGAAGGATTCACATTGGACGTCCACAATTGAGTGGATACACCACAAAGTTTCTTCATAAAACCTTAGAGGAATATAAGTTATAAACAAGACCTATACCAATATTCTAATCATAAGTCCAATAGTTGGAAGAAAAGGAGTGGAAGACCATAAGAAAACTCTAAGGGGTAGAGTAAAGATTGAGTTGGATGTACAATAACTCAATACTTTGAGCATAATAGAAGAAGAAGGTCTGAACTGAGAGGAAGTTCGATATTATTTTCATAAGATTGCTGAACAATACCTTCAGAAGAAGGTCAGACCAGAAGCCGAGGTTCATACCTCGAGGACGTAAGAAGTGGGTAATAACTTGAGCAAGTGAGTAAGATTTACTCAGAAGTACGATAGCTCAAGTCAGCTTAGTTTAATGAAGTTGGACGAAGAAAATACCATAGACCAAATAAAGCTCAAGATGTCCAAAGACCGAAGAAGATTGACTATACCAAAACTAAAGTCCATTAGAATGATTCCTTTCATGGAACCTAAAGAACCCAAAATAATTATAGGTATCAACTAAAAACCATGATTGGATGGACTAAATGAGTCTAATTCAATCTCAGGGAAATAAACCATCACGACCAATTCCATAGTTAGTACCTTATTAAGCACCATTACTGCAATTTTGGAAGTAAGGGAAAACAAAGACCTATTTTATCAAATAGGAGAATGTTATCCAATTAGTCCTCAATAAAGACTGTCAAAACAAGAAGAAGTCTCAATCATTGAATATTCAATGAGATAGGAAACAAGATTATAATAGTTGGAAGAAATCAATGAATCAAAGTAAGAGCCATGGTTCAGAGACATGTATTATTAGATTCCCGGAAGAAAATCATAGAACTGGAGTTAGAAACTAATGTTCAAAGACAAACCATAATGGACTCCAGGAAGAATCTGGACAAGGGATATATTCAATTATATCCAATAAGATCACCACGGAGTTCGAGAAAAGAAGTAGTCTGCACAAGCCAGATCCACATTCCGGAAACGTGAGAGAGATCAAACTTCGAGGACGAAGTTTAGTTTAAGGGGTAGAGACTGTAATATCCCAGGTAATGGGGTTACAAAAATAGAGGAATTAGATGTGTGCATTGCATTCATGCATAGAAAATCTAGGGAATTTTCGCGCTTTAAAGTAAAACAGTCACGATGGCTGAAGTTTCACTTGACCTTGGTGGAATTGAAGTAGCTCATCAAGTCAAGCGCTATAAACCTCAATGTGACTTTGTTCAAACCTTGTTTTGGGTAGAGATGATTTGATCTAAGGGGTTAGATCAAATGGAACTAATAATCAACACAACAACACTTTACTCAATGATCAACTGCTTGATCTTATAACGAGATCATAATAAGGTAATCCTTGCCATAGCATATGAACATCAATTCAATTGCAAACCAAGTAACAATAAAATGGAGAAACCATTCTTCACTTATCTTTTCCATGTCTTAAACTAACCCATGATCCTACCATGAACCTCATGGTATTCATTTTACTTCATTCTTGGAAACATGACAAGGAGATCAACTCTAGAAATATATATTATCTCTATATTCCAACTATATATATACATCAAACCTAGAGAGGTGAGAGTTCTATTATAATTATTAGAAAAGCCATAATAAACCTTGAGCTAAGCCTTGGATATACATCCAAGTATTCAAATCATCATCTTCAAGACAACCCTAGAAAGAGATAACCATTGATGTTAAACATAGATCTTGATGATCACATCAACCTCTATGGAGCCTAATATTAGGTTAGCATTGAAGTCCTTCTCAAATGAGAGAGCTCATCCATACTAATCCTAGTCTATCTATTCAAATACCCAAATGGTAAAACCAACATTTCTTGAGAGAACTTTAAGTGAATATCTCGGGCATTCTCCTGGGATATAATCTATAGAGACAACCATAGCCATGACCATCTAAGAAAATATAAGAGAGATATTATGTTTAGTTGATCAAGACAATACTTGATCTTAGAAGTGAGAAACCTAACTCAGGAGAGATACCTTAGGAAGCCAAACCTTGATCATTATAAATTGAGTGATGATCATAAAATCTAAGAACTTGAGGAATTAATATCAAGAACAAGTTGATCATGTCTAACCATGATCATGTTCTTGAGATATGTGAGGATAAGATAAAACCTAATAGGATAAGTAGATATCATTCACCACATAAAATTATGGGGAGATCATTAGTAAGCAATCCTAGACTTATATCCCAACCTTTACTTGTGAACCACTAGGTGATCACAATTAGAATCCTACCATATCTATATTTCCTAAATTAAGGAAACCAAGAGCACCTTAGAGTTAAACACTATACTTTATGTAGTGAGAAACCATACATCAATGTGACCAAAGTTAACTATAAAAAGAACTATAACCAATGTAGTTACTTAAATAATAAATTGAGGTTAATAATAAGAAGCCAATTGGTAGAAGATAACACTAATTCTCAATATCTTAGGAACTTGGGGAGAACATAAAATGTTAAGTAAACAACCATCTTAGCTTGGTTAAGGGAGATTAAACCCTATCACATGCAATATGGTGTCATCTCAACTCTACAAACAAGAATTAAATCTCAACCTTAGTTTGTGTATCACTTGGGTGATCACAAATAAAACCTAAACCACAATTAAGATTCAACCCATGTGTCATTAGGTAAATAGCATTTGAACTCTAATGGTTCATTAATTAAATCCTATGCTTCAATTAAAACATAAGAGCCACCTAATGTTAAGTCCTATAATTAAACCCATGTGTGGTTATCAACCACTTATCATTATAACCAAGACCAAACCATGATGAGAGTAATATCTACTTTAGGCATTTCAAGGTGTATTAAAATATAATACTATTGTTAACCTTGAAATAGGGTTATAATGAATCTTACAAGACCCTAATAAAGTAGTGCTTACATAAAATTATGTGCAAGTGGACAACACTCCCAAATAAGAAACCAAGACCTCATAATAATCTTTAAAATTCTTTGGGAGGTAATTCTCCACTTTAAATGATTCAAAAAGGAGATATTGCAGGGAAGAAAAGGAATTGCAAAGAAACACACAAACTCATGACTAATTGAAATTTCAATAAAGCTCACATATATTTAATAAATGTTCAGAATAACAAAACAATGTAGTGATTTTTGTTATTAAGTCCTAAATTGAAATATAAAGAAACATACGCAAAGTAGGATTGAATTCAAATTTGAATTCAACAAATGAAATTGAAAACGAAAAATACAAAACGAGAAAATGGAAAAAAAGAGAGAAAACCTTACACGGCCGAAGCGGTCCACCGGCGGCCCGGCGGCACGGCCCAAATGCATCAGCCCAGCACAGCCCAACCTGGCCCGTGGTACCCCTTCGTCCAAAAAAAAAAACAGCTGGAGGAGCTCGTCCTCATCCTCTCCAGTACACATGCCGGCCAGCTCGACGCCGTGCCTCCCTTCTCCTCGCGCTGGCGCCTTCTCCTCGCCCGACGGTGTGACGAGGCACGCCACTGAGCCTTATAAATAACCCTGGTCGACGAATGAGCACCGTTTCCCCTCCTTCCTCTCCAATTGCATCCATGTCGAAACCACAGCTCCGCGATCTCTCTACCGCCGGCGAACTAGGCCTTCCCGAGCGGAGCTAAGCCCACCGGCGTGACGACCGGTCCTCGACAAGCTCGGCCCACGGAAGGAATTGAGTCGAGGTGCCGAGATCGACAGCCGACGCCATCGTCTTCTCCGACACGGCAACACCAAATTCGGCAAGCCGGACTCCCACGAGCTTCGCCGACCATACCGTCGCATTCTGGTGAGCCTGTGATGGGTTAGAGCTTCATTTCGCATCCGTTAGGCCCACCGTAGCCCATAATCCATCGATGGCCGGAGCCCGCCGCCGCGGGTGGTGAACTCCGGCGATGCTCCGGTGGCCATTTGGAAAAACCAACACCACCGCTGTACTCGGCGTGTCGAGGGGACCCGGTAGAGCCTAGCCGCACGTCTCAGGGCGCCAAAAATTGGCGGCGCCGCCGCACGCGGACACGCCGGCGTTTAACCGCCGGTGGGTCAAACGCTACTGGTCAATTTTGACCGGTCGCTGCTCGCGTGGCAGTCCACGTGGACCATGCAGCCCACCTGTCCGTGACTATGGGTAGCACTTTGCCGGGTAGATTTAGCTTTTCTTGTGTTTTATTTCAATTCAATAATTACTTGAAACTTTAAATAAATCTACAAAATTCATATTAACTCAGAAAAATACAAATGAGTTATCAAAATTCATAGAAAAGTAAACTTTATCCAATAAAAATATAAAATGAAATTTTTATTTTTAATAAAAATTTAAGTATTTAATACTTGTTATTTAAGCCTTATTTATTAATTCTAAATTCAATTAAATTCAATAAATAAGGAAAACTTTAAAAATTAAATTGAAACCAGTAAATAAATAAAGAAAACTTTAAAACTAATTTTTCTTTATTGTTTTATTAAATCCTTATCAAAAGGATTTAAAACCACTGATTAGTAATTACCCTAATTATTAATTCATTTAAAAATAATAAAATGCCAAACCCAACATTATTTTATTTCTAAGTTATTAATAACTTCAACTTTATTAATGAAGTTATTAATCCAAAAATTATAGGGTAATTAGGAAACCCTAGTTCCATAGGATAGAAAACTAGGAACTCATCATTTCATGTGTAATCCTAAAACCCTAATGCCATTTAGACCCTAAATCCATTACTTCTTATGAACCCTAAATTATTCCCAAACCTAAACCTAAGTAACATGTGATTATGTTACTTCACCGATAAACATAGATTCATATCTAGCAACTAAATACTAGTTCAAATCCACATAAAATATGGGAACCCTAGCACTACTAATTAGCATCCCATGTGTTCATCTTCAACAGACCAAGATAATTAAGTAGGGATAACCAAGTGTAAACCCTAGATCCTTCTACCAAAGCCATCAGCCTTATTCATTCCTATTTAGCATCACACCATTGTGATGAACCCTAACAACAACCATACCTACTATTCTGTATTACATTCCCTACTCCACTAAACCATACTAGTGTTGGATACCAATTATCAACCATCCTATTTAGAAGACAATTATTCCTTACTTAACAGAACCAACAGTAAATCCTAGACAACCTCAACCTAATTGATATACTTCTTATTAATTAAGAAGTATGTTCTTCAAAAGTTATTCTTTTGAAGAAAATAAGGAATCATCACCAACCCTACTTATAAGGACCTATAAACCCTAGTCAGCTATCATTAGCAAGATAAACCAACCTTGACAACAACCATGTATAATGAATTGCTTAGACTGCCTAGGCTTATCTTAACCTTACATCCCTAGGTATTGATGAATTCAACTTTGTTGGGATCCATCTAAAACCTATCCCAGCAACTACATTAAGCCATAGTCACCCATAGAACCCCATCAACCTAATTATCATACTTGTTCTTTATTAAAGAACATGTTCTTCAAAAGTTATTCTTTTAAAGTATATGATAATTAATCATTAACCATGCCATATAGTACTAAAACTGACCACTTGTTCTTTACTTGCTAACATTATGACAATTATCATCATTTGTGTGCTCAATTGATTACTATGCCTTATTATCTACCTATTTATAATACCAAGTAATTCCACCTGAATAAGAACCTTGTATGTGAATCACTCTAAAAGTGCAACACACCCTGAATCAATTATTACCACTCACTAATCCTAAATCATCGGGGTTAGGTCACGCTTAGAGCGATTGCATCTCATTCCTATGCATTATTGCATCCTTGCCAATCTTTTAAACATCGTCCTTACCGGACGATGATGCTATTTCAGAATTTGGAGTTATTGCGTATCGAAGACCTTGTACGCATAATCTTGCGACCAAGAAAGGCAAGTTCATCACTTGCTCATGTCATTTGAGTATTTTTATCAAATTACTTGCAAAGTATTATGGTTATCACTATTGCACAAAAATCAAAACCACTACTTTCATAACTATGAATATGACTATGTGGTGGGCAATGGAACCATGGATTGTGTTGATATGGTGGAGGTTCCATTGCACGGGTTTATATCCATCTAGGATTAAACAACAAATGTCGCCGATGATTCTTGTGCCGTAATACCCGTGTTAACCATAAGATCCGGAGTGGGACGGAGTAGTCAAAAGTGTTTCCACCTCTCGTTCATCAACGGATGCGCTTCACAGTAGCGGTTGTGTACGGCGGAACAACCGGAGGGTGGGGATCCCATTCTAATTCCCCACGGTAAAGCATTGCTTGCCGTAGCGGTTGTGTCTTGCGGAACAACGGAGGGTGGGGATCCCATTCTAATTCCCCACGGTAATGCGGTCTATGATGGGTTGCGGCCACCGGCGTAGGAGTGTATGGTAAGAGCCCGGCAGCTTGTTGTCGTGGTCGGGGTCCACCCCGAAATTACGGGAATAATGGGACCGACGTGGACCCGGGGTCGGCGCATGCAACGAAGGGTGGGTGTTCGAGGTAGCGGAGGAACATGATTGGTAGACCTTATACCAGGGCCTCACACCATAGGAAGTGTGGACGGGAAGATCACCGGTTGGCACCAAGGTTAAGATCTCTTATGGGTAAAGCAACACACCTCTGCGAGTGTAAAGAACCGTGACTGTCACTCCCTGTTCGGGATATGGAGCTGCGACACGCGGCCGGAAAGGAGCTCCATGAAGTTCTAGTAAACCGGTGAAGGCTGACGGACATAGTTCTTCGAATAAAAGCAACCTTTTGAAGAAATGGTTATGAAAACTTGCATTGGTATTAGACTTTACGGTCTAATGCTTGTAGCTAGTGCATTAAACACCTCTTTCCTATAATGAACTTGTTGAGTACGCTCGTACTCATCCCACTCTTAAATCCCCTGCTTAGATATGGAGGCCATGAAGGAGGATCTCCGATTACAACTCGAAGACCGAGGAGTCAACAACTACTTCAAGGGACATGACCCTATCAGAAGAGTCAAATACTACATCCAACAAGGATAAAACCTAGATTAGCCATAGAAGGGAACTACCTTCCTAAACCTAGCTCCTATTTAGCTAGAATCTATTCATAGCCTCTATAGCTAGTTAGATACTCTACAAATAGAGTTCGTGATAAGACTAGACTACGAGTCGTTCTTCTGGAGTTTATTTGCAGTTTTACCTCATTGTAAAGTAGGAGGCTTGTGATGATCTTATGTAATAGAGTCAATGTTGTAATTCTATAGACATGCCTTGGACCCGCATATGTTTCTGTTGTACCACTCTGAGCGATATAATACTAGTGGAACGGTGTTTCATTGGTGTTATATCAGACTTGCATACTACACCATGCAGTGGTATGCCGGGTCACCACACATACCGTCTTCCTTGTTGTTCAAAACTCAATACTAGATGTTATCTAGACTCTAGAGAAACCAAATATGCAAACCAAATTAACAAGCTCTAAGTATTTCTTCATTAATGGGTGCAAAGTATATGATGCAAGAGCTTAAACATGAGCACAACAATTGCCAAGTATCACATTATCCAAGACATTATAGCAATTTACTACATGTATCATTTTCCAATTCCAACCATATAACAATTTAACGAAGAAGAAACTTCGCCATGAATACTATGAGTAGAGTCTAAGGACATATTTGTCCATATGCTACAGCGGAGCGTGTCTCTCTCCCATAAAGTGAATGCTAGGATCCATTTTATTCAAACAAAACAAAAAACAAAAACAAACCAGACGCTCCAAGCAAAGTGCATAAGATGTGACGGAATAAAAATATAGTTTCGGGGGAGGAACACGATAATGTTGTCGATGAAGAAGGGGATGCCTTGGGCATCCCCAAGCTTAAACGCTTGAGTCTTCTTATAATATGCGGGGGTGAACCACAGGGGCATCCCCAAGCTTAGAGCTTTCACTCTCCTTGATCATATTGCATCATACTCCTCTCTTGATCCTTGAAAACTTCCTCCACACCAAACTCGAAACAACTCATTAGAGGGTTAGTGCATAATAAAAATTCACATGTTCGGAGGTGACACAATCATTCTTAACACTTCTGGACATTGCATAAAGCTACTTGGACATTAGTGGATCAAAGGAATTCATCCAACATAGCAAAAGAGGCAATGCGAAATAAAAGACGAGAATCTGTCAAAAGCAGAACAGATCCGTAAAGATGGATTTTATTAGGCCACCAGACTTGCTCAAACGAAAATGCTCAAATTTAATGAAAGTTGCGTACATATCTGAGGATCATGCTCGTAAATTGGCTTAATTTTCTGAGCTACCTACAGGGAGATAGACCCAGATTCGTGACGACAAAGAAATGCGGAAGCTGCGCGGTAATCCAAATCTAGTACTTACTTTTCTATCAAAGACTTTACTTGGCACAACAAAACATAAAACTAAGATAAGGAGAGGTTGCTACAGTAGTAAACAACTTCCAAGACACAAATATAAAACAAAAATACTAGAGTAAAAACATGGGTTGTCTCCCATAAGCGCTTTTCTTTAACGCCTTTCAGCTAGGCGCAGAAAGTGTAACTCAAGTAACATCGAAGGGTGGTGCACCTCCAGCGGGGTTTGGAGTTTTCTCAACCATGCATAGTATATTGGATACATAAGTTTCAGCGTCTCCCTTTTCATTAGTCTTAGGCTTGCTACTCTCATCAAACAAATTTTCGGGAACAAGCCAAGCATAGTTATTTTCTAGTGCATCATTCATAGCTAGGAGTTTACATGGTATTGGTGCTTTGATCTCCCCACCATCATTAACATTATTAGTGTACCTTATCCTATCCATATCCATTTTTTCAAGGAGACCAACAAAATTAGTATGACAACCAAGCATATTAAATTTAGCAAAGACCTTTCTAGCTTCTCTTGCTAGACCACCAAATTCTCTAAGAAGGGTTTCTAAAACAAAATCTTTCTTTTCCCCCTCTTCCAAATCACCAAGTGTAAGAAACATGTGTTGGATTATAGGATTGAGATTAACAAATTTAGTTTCCAACAAGCGAACTAAAGCGACGGCAGCAATTTCATAAGTAGGAGCAAGTTCTACCAAGTGTCTATCTTCAAAATCTTCAACGGTACTAACATGGGTGAAAAATTCTTCTATATTGTTCCTCCCAATTATAGACCCTTGTCCTACCGGTATGTTCTTTGTGGTAAAATTAAAAGGAAACATGATGAATTAAGTAAAGTAAATGCAAGTAACTAATTTTTTGTGTTTTTGATATAGCAAACAAGACAGTAAATAAAGTAAAGCTAGCAACTAATTTTTTTGTGTTTTGATATAATGCAGCAAACAAAGTAGTAAATAAAATAAAGCAAGACAAAAACAAAGTAAAGAGATTGAGAAGTGGAGACTCCCCTTGCAGCGTGTCTTGATCTCCCCGACAACGGCGCCGAAATTTGCTTGATGCGTGTAGTTGACACGTCCGTTGGGAACCCCAAGAGGAAGGTGTGATGCGCACGGCGGCAAGTTTCCCTCGGTTAGAAACCAAGGTTTAATCGAACCGGTAGGAGTCAAGAAGCACGTTGAAGGTTGATGGCGGCGGGATGTAGTGCGGCGCAACACCGGAGATTCCGGCGCCAACGTGGAACCTGCACAACACAACCAAAGTACTTTGCCCCAACGAAACGAGTGAGGTTGTCAATCTCACCGGCTTGTCTGTAACAAAGGATTAACCGTATTGTGTGGAAGATGATTGTTTGCGAGAGAAAACGGTAAAACAAGTATTGCAGCAGATTTGTATTTCGGTATTAAAGAATGGACCGGGGTCCACGAGTTCACTAGAGGTGTCTCTCCCATAAGATAAAAGCATGTTGGGTGAACAAATTACGGTCGGGCAATTGACAAATAGAGAGGGCATAACAATGCACATACATGACATGATAAGTATAGTGAGATTTAATTGGGCATTACGACAAAGTACATAAACCGCCATCCAAGCTGCATCTATGCCTAAAAAGTCCACCTTCGAGGTTATCATCCGAACCCCTTCCGGTATTAAGTTGCAAAGCAACGAGACAATTGCATTAAGTATGGTGCGTAATGTAATCAACAACTACATCCTCGGACATAGCGCCAATGTTTTATCCCTAGTGGCAACAACACAACACAACCTTAGAACTTTACATCACTTGTCCCAGGTGTCAATGCAGGCATGAACCCACTATCGAGCATAAATACTCCCTCTTGGAGTTAAAAGTAAAAACTTGGCCAGGGCCTCTACTAGAAACGGAGAGCATGCAAGATCATAAAAAACACATATGTAATAACTTGATAATTAACATGACATGGTATTCTCTATCCATCGGATCCCGACAAACACAACATAGAGTATTACAGATAGATGATCTTGATCATGTTAGGCAGCTCACAAGATCCAACAATGAAGCACAATGAGGAGAAGACAACCATCTAGCTACTGCTATGGACCCATAGTCCGGGGGTGAACTACTCACTCATCACTCCGGAGGCGACCATGGCGGTGTAGAGTCCTCCGGGAGATGAATCCCCTCTCACGGCAGGGTGCGGGAGGAGATCTCCGGAATCCCCGAGATGGGATCGGCGGCGGCGTCTCGGTAAGGTTTTCCGTATCGTGGTTTTTCGCATCGGGGGTTTCGCGACGGAGGCTTTAAGTAGGCGGAAGGGCGAGTCGGGGGCCGGACGAGGGGGCCACACCATAGGGCGGCGCGGGCCCCCCTAGGCCGCGCCGCCTTGTGGTGTCGCCACCTCGTGGCCCCACTTCGTATGTTCTTCGGTCTTCGGAAGCTCCGTGGAAAAATAGGCCCACTGGGTTTTCGTTTCGTCCAATTCGAGAATATTTCGTTACTAGGATTTACGAAACCAAAAACAGCGAGAAAACGAGAGCCGGCACTTCGGCATCTTGTTAATAGGTTAGTTCCAGAAAATGCACGAATATGACATAAAGTGTGCATAAAACATGTAGGTATCATCAATAATATGGCATGGAACATAAGAAATTATCGATACGTCGGAGACGTATCAGTACATGAGATGCATTCTAAGAAATTAAATGGGGTTATTTTAAAACTAGATTTTGAAAAGGCGTATGATAAAGTTAAGTGGTCTTTCCTACAGCAGATGCTCAGGATGAAAGGATTTTCTCCAGAGTGGCGTGCTCTAATAAATGATTTTGTGTATGGAGGTAGTGTAGCAATCCAGGTTAATGATGACACCAGCCACTATTTCCAAACATGAAAAGGGTTACGCCAAGGGGATCCGTTATCACCGATGTTATTTAACATTATAGCGGATATGCTGGCTATACTCATAGAGCGGGCCAAGTCTGATGGCTAGATTGAAGGTGTGATTCCACATCTGGTTGATGGTGGTTTATATATCCTTCAATATGCCAACGATGCAATTCTTTTTATGGATCACGATCTTGAAAAGGCTCAAAATCTAAAATTAATTCTGGCGGCTTTTGAGCAGTTGTCGGGATTGAAAATCAATTTCCATAAAAGCGAATTGTTCTGTTTCGGTGATGTCCAAAATGATATGGCTCTGTATACAGAGTTGTTTGGTTGTGGGCAATGCCAATTTCCTATTCATTATTTGGGTATTCTGATTCATTATCGGAGACTTACAATCGCGGAATGTAAAATAGTGGAAGAAAGATTACAAAAACGACTAAGTAATTGGAAAGGTAAATTGTTGTCCCTGGGAGGAAGATTGGTACTCATTAATTCGGTACTAACAAATATGGTACTGTATATTTTATCATTTTCATTCTATCGAAAGGAATTCTGCATAAACTCGATTATTATCGATCCAGATTCTTTTGGCAAGGGGACAGCGAGAAAAAGAAATATCGACTGGTTAAATGGAGTATAGTTTGTAGTCCCAAAGATCAAGGAGGGCTTGGAGTTCATGACCTGGAGGTCAAGAATTCAGCTCTACTGGGTAAATGGATGTTTAACCTACTTACCGAGGATGGGATTTGGCAAACTATTCTTCGGAGAAAGTATATCGGCTCGAAGACATTATCCCAAGTGGTTTGGAAACCTGGGGATTCACACTTCTGGGTTGGTCTTATGGTGACAAAAAATGTCTTCTTTCGCCATGGTACTTTCTTGATCAAGAATGGAACATAGATACGGTTCTGGGAAGATGCTTGGCTAGACAATGCACCCTTAAGTGAACATTATCCTGCTTTGTATAGAATTGTTCGTCGCCAAGGTGATACCATTGCCACAGTAATGGCTACCTCACCTCCGAATGTGACGTTCAGACGGGTTTTACTTGGACAAAGGCTTGTGGCTTGGAATACCCTAATTCACCGGCCCGGAGATATTCAACTATCGGCTGAACCAGACGAATTTAGATGGAATCTTCATGTAGATGGTACTTTTTCTGTAAAATCATTATGCAATGCGATCATTCATTCTGATATACCAGTTGATAACAATAAGAAGATTTGGAAGATGAAGATATCATTAAAAATTAATTTTTTTGGATGGTATCTTCGTCGAGGGGTTATTCTCACCAAAGACAATCTTGTTAAGCGGAATTGGCACGGAAGTACACGGTGTGTTTTTTATCATCAGGATGAAACCATTAAACACCTATTCTTCATGTGCCATTTTGCGAGATCTATATGACCAGTCATCCAAGTAGCGTCTAGCCTGTATCCTTCGACTAGTGTCGCCAATGTCTTCGGCAATTGGCTTCATGGTATCGATTTAAGGTTTAAGTTGCTTCTTAGGATGGGGTCGCTAGCAGTTATCTGGGCGCTTTGGCTATGTAGAAATGACAAGATTTTTAATGATAAAAATTACTCTTTATTGCAGGTCATCTACAGATGTATAGGTATTCTCTGTTCGTGGTTACCTCTTCAGCGAGTGAAGAACCGAGACCTATTTACGGAGGTCTGTACATGGTTGGAGGCTACGGCGAGGGATACTTTTTTCCTACATGGGTGGCAGCATAGTCTACGGATAGAAGCCCCGCCTACACCTTAGGCGTCATATGATTCATCGTTCCGATATGTATCTCACCTAGTTTTTTATATCTTTTGACTTGAGACAACAAAACGGTTGTGTGCATCCTGATTATGCAGAGGCTGGATGTAATTATTTTTTAAAGTAATAAAACATCCTTTATCGAAAAAATGAATCACGATATAAATCTAATTGCTCTGGAAATGACCGAGCTCTAGGATAATTCTCGGCAACTGAGAACTAGCAGAACCGCATTTTTTCATGAGTCAATTACCTGTTGGACTTTATTTGCGTTATTTGCTTTCGTCCCGCAACTATGTTTTCCTCCCATCTTAATCAATCTACTTTTTCATCTTAATTCTCGGTCACTTGCAGCTCGCGGCTAACGTGAACCAGGATGCAAATTAACAGTTTTTCGATAATGGGCACTTTATTACTTTGAGCAATAGACCCGGCCTCTGCATAGCTAAGAGGCACACAGCCGCATAAATATCTGTTACAAAAACAACACTGAAACCCAAAGGCAAATCAACAGTTATATTTTTTTGCTCAATTGCGATTCACTTGCAACGGTAAAAATACTCATTTTTTATCCACTTGTAACTCGCATAATGCACGAATCATGATGTAAATCTGTTCTATATGTAACCGTGTTCTAACCTAATTCTTGAAAAATAATTTTGTGTGACCTCGTCACAAAATCACTTGTGTGGAGCAACTCCAACAGTTGACAAATGTCTCTAGCCCCGTGCTAAATGTTGGAGTTGGTTCCAGGCAAATGAAGTTGTGCAACATGTTCCATAAAATTATTTTCCCTAATTCTCCTTCTAACGGAGAACTAGCAAAAACGCATGTTTTCATGAGCTCGACTATGTGTTGGAGTTCGTTTTTTTTTTTTTTTGGCTTCGACCCTCTATCTTAATCAACGGTAATTCTACTTATAGAACCTGCCTTCGATCACGTTTTCGAACGATGCATGGTGTTAGCGTTAGGTTCTATAAGGAGCGGAGATGTCAGTGGCATGCATACATGCTTGTACGAAATCATTTCACAATCCAGAAATTCAAAATAAAACTTTCTCTCTCACTGATTTTTTTTTATAATGGGCGCTTTATTACTTATAGAGAAGCAATTACACCCGACCTCTCCATAGCTAAGATGCACACAACTGTTTAAAAAGTCTCAAAAGTCTGAAGTGCTAAAAAAGGCGAATTACATATCAGACATGAGCAAATATAAAATGCCTAAGGTAGTGAAGGGGGAGGCCTAGTCCGTAGATTATGCTACCACCCATGTAGGGAAAAAATATCTCTCACTGTGTCCTCCAACCGTGTACAGACTTCCGTAAACAGGTCGCGGTTCTCCACCTTCTGAGTGCAAACCACAAATAGAGAGTAGCGGTACATCTGTAGATAACCCGCAAAAGAGAATAATTTTTGTCATTAAAAACTTTTACTACTCAAATCTTCACTATCCGTCTTCACTATTATGTTTGTATAGACGAGGGCTTTAAAAAAAGATTCCATTTTAAAAGGTTTTGATGAAAAAAATGCTAATTGCTAGATTATATTGTAGCTAACAGGTTACTAGTTAACTGTTACTACTCAAATCGTATATAGTTATCGAATAATTTTTACATGTTTTTTCATAGCAATGATCTAAATGTTGAGAGGGTGGATATTTGATTCAGTCTAATCACGTAAAAGATGGCATTATCATCACGCAAAGCTTACATGGGTGATAGCAAAGTTAAACAACATGTCAATCATTTGATTTTAACCTGGCAACCAATTTTGGTTAACCTGGTGATCAAATGACTGTAATATGTCAACTAGGTTGAAAAATTATAATTAAAAAATATTAATATGATCTAGCTTCGAAGATCTCGTCGCTAAGAAGCTAATCGTGAAAATGAATGTGAATTTCAACTTACGATTCAAGATAAAACATTTTAAAAAAGAAATTATACGTGGCAATGAGCTGCATACATGTGGTGGCATATTAAATCCGTGCCTACAAAACTCTAACCTCGGACAAGTGCCCTAGATCAATCTATGTTTCCATTCTGTCTTAATTAGCATATCTTTCGGCTGGTTTAAGAAACACATGCAGCGGCAGCGGGGCGCGGGGAAATCGACAGCCAGTGTACGGTGGCGAGGCTACCTGCAAGCGAGGGCATCAAGCAGGCTGGTCGCAGCACCATAGATCAGACCTTCAGGGCACGTTAGAAATTGTAATGTGGACAGCGCTCGCCGTAGAGAAGAGTCAGTGTTCTCCAATTACTGTAGCATACAGGTCTGTAGCCATCTGAAAGCAACCCTGCAGCGTCCAATAACTCATCCCTAGATGCAAGGATGACATGCCGTCACGATTTCAGTTTCAATCAGTGGCTGTGGCGACCTCGTCCTTCCAATGTTAAGCTTGCACTTGTTCCTCCAGGTCCACGTACAGAGACGCCGGTCAGCAGAGTCTGCCGGAGACCGGAGTAGTGTGGTAGGCAACGCCAAGCAACAGCCAGTGCGCACGTCTCCTATCGTATCATCAGCAGCCGGCCCCAGGCTATATATATGTGATTGTTTGTGTTCTCCCTCCACTCACCGCCCACCAAGCCAAGCCGCCCCACTACCTGACTGCCACTTGTGCGATCCTGCCATGGCCGCTGCTGTCTTGTCTTCTCGCCGCCGCGGCCATGGCTGCTTCGTTCGCCTGGTCGCTGCCGCCGCCGTTGTTGCAGCATTCGTGGTCGGGGCTGCTC
Organism: Lolium rigidum; assembly: GCF_022539505.1. Classification (NCBI taxonomy): domain Eukaryota; kingdom Viridiplantae; phylum Streptophyta; class Magnoliopsida; order Poales; family Poaceae; genus Lolium; species Lolium rigidum. The sequence goes on from NC_061508.1 coordinate 292,454,402, forward strand.
GTGCTGAGGTGGGGAGCTCCGGTGGTGATCGCGTGCTCCTCAACGTGGAGTCCCTCTTCCCCGCCCCGTCTTGCGCCACTCCACAAGGTTAATTCCCTTGGGTCCAGCTCCACCACATCCATGATCCATGATCAAGTTGGCTGCTTGCTTTCTTCTGTCAGCTGATGTTGATTACTGAACTAGCTAGCTCTTGCACCCGACCATGCTAGAGTAGCTTCTGTTGATTCTTTGTTATCTGGATTACTGAAGTGTGGTTTGATTCTCTAGTTTTAGGTACACATAATGACACAATAGAGTGCTACTGAAGTGTGTTTTTTTCTCATGACAACACCGGTCTTAAGAACTGCTGAATGAAGAACTCATGAAATACAAGAAAATCCATGCAAGTAAATTCACAAAGTTTCTGAGCATGTATGGCAGCTGGTGAAAACTGGAGTGCAACTTCCGAAAAGTCATTCACACCTCAAAGTGGTTACTTGAAAAAAAAACTGTTTAGTGCAGAAAAATAGCTGAAAGTGAGCAAACATACCTGTGCTGTCTTTTACTACCAATTTTTCTTTGTCTGGTCGAACATGACCAGGTAGTTAGAGTCACAAGCTGACAATACAAGACCACTAGCTACATGACCAAGTCTGAGTGTGACAATGACAGATGGTTCGATTTCATGATCGATTATTACAACTCTAATTCAAGATATCATTTTCTAGAAGAATAAGTTCACTGCCATTCTGAATTTTATCTAGCATTCCGCAAGAAAAGGTAAAGTCTGATTCTTTCAGAATTTTCTAACACTAGCCCGAACATGTCCCTGAAATACAGAGCACAAACCCAACGCCGCGACGTCAGCGAGGATGAGGATCGTCCACCGGCACGGTCCGTGCTCTCCACTGGCCGACGCGCACGGGAAACCGCCGTCCCACGCCGAGATCCTCGCCGCCGACCAGAACCGCGTCGAGTCGATCCAGCGCCGTGCGTCCGCGACAACGACCGGCGAACTGACGAAGCGCGCCACACCTGTTCAACCCAGCCTAAAGAAGAACCCTGCAGGGCACTCGACGTCCTCCTCCACCCCGTCGCTGCCGGCGTCATCGGGGCGCTCGCTGGGCACGGGCAACTACGTGGTGACCATCGGGCTGGGCACGCCGGCATCGCCGTACACGGTGGTGTTCGACACCGGCAGCGACACGACGTGGGTGCAGTGCCGCCCCTGCGTGGTCAAGTGCTACAAGCAGAAGCAGCCGCTCTTCGACCCGGCCAAGTCGTCCACCTACGCCAACATCTCCTGCACAGACCCCGCCTGCGCCGACCTCGACCAGAGCGGCTGCTCCGGCGGGCACTGCCTGTACGGCCTCCAGTACGGCGACGGCTCCTCTACCGTCGGCTTCTTCGCGCAGGACACCCTCACCATCGCGCACGACGCCGTCAAGGGGTTCCGGTTCGGGTGCGGGGAGAAGAATAGCGGCCTGTTCGGGAAGGCGGCCGGCCTCATGGGGCTTGGCCGCGGGAGCACGTCGCTGACGGTGCAGGCGTCCGGCAAGTACGGAGGCGCGTTCGCGTACTGCCTCCCGGCGTCGTCGTCGGGGACGACGGGGCACCTTGACTTCGGCCCCGGCGCGGCCCCGGCCAACGCGAAGCTGACGCCCATGCTGACCGACAAAGGGAACACGTTCTACTTCGTTGGCCTCACGGGCATCCGCGTCGGCGGGGAGCAGCTCTCCATCCCGGAGACCGTCTTCTCCACGGGCGGCACTATTGTGGACTCGGGCACGGTGATCACGCGGCTCCCGGCGACCGCTAACGCCGCGCTCTCGTCGGCGTTCGACAAGGCCATGGCGGCGAAAGGGTACAAGAAGGCGCCGGCGTTCTCGATCCTCGACACGTGCTACGACTTCACGGGGGTCAGCGAGGCGACCCTGCCGGCGGTGTCACTCGTGTTCCAGGGCGGCGCCACCCTCGACGTGGACGCGTCCGGGATCATGTTCGCGGTCACCCCGGCGCAGGTGTGCCTGGCGTTTGCGTCCAACGGCGACGACACCAGCGTCGGCATCATCGGGAACACGCAGCAGAAGACCCACGCCGTGCTCTTCGACCTCGGCAAGAAGACCGTCGGCTTTGCGCCCGGTGCCTGCTAACTCATCAATGGTTTGAGCTCCTGCTGATTATTGGACAACTAAGCTGCGTCCAAAACACTAAGTAGACAGTGATTACTATACTACACATAAATAATTAAATACTGCGGCACTGCGATGAAATTTGTATACTTCGACACAAGCAAAGAAACAGACTTTATCGAAAAAAAGCCAAGAGACAGAGAAGTGGTGACTACATGTTTTCGCTCTTTTATTGAACATATTTTTTTACGAATTTACTAATTCTCAGCTAGCTGGAAAATAACTCAAATGCTCAATCTAGTTTACAATCAACTGATTTGTATCGCGATTCGTACGCTTCATTAGTTAGAAGTGAAGTAGCAATTAAGATTTTCATCCATAAATAAGGTCTGCAACTCGAATTTTTTCTGTTGCAAATGGGTTGCACCTAGAATTTCTCAGTTGCAAGCTGAGTTACAGAGTCGTGATTTTTCCTATTGCAAATTGAACTATAACTTAAAATTTTAAATAGAAAGTAAGCTCTAACAGAAAATATGGTTCACATTACAAAATTATGGGATGGCATCACTTGACTAAAAGTTTGTCACGTCAATTTTCTTTTTTAACTTAGGCGTACTTAACAGGGAAGAGCGTGAAAGGATTCACACAAGCAAGATACAAGCAAGTATGTTCCTTCCTGGGCATCTCTGAAATTACACATCTGACTATTAAGTTCCTGAAATGAATCTTAGTTGCTAGTCTAGCTTGATAGTGGGCTTTCACATTGGAGCTTCCGTGGAGATGTGCAAACTTGTTGACCTGAAAGGTGCTACTCACGTAAATTCTTGCAACGAGTGTGGCATGACAGAATCTTAGTTGCTTGTATAGTTTGATGATGGGCTTTCACATTGGAACTTCTGTGGAGATGTGCAAACATGTTGGCCTGAAACATGATGTTTCGCGCAAATTCTTGCAACGAGTGTGGCATGGTCAACCAGTGTCCCGGAGCAACAGTGATGTCGTTACTTTTCGATAAAGAGCATATATTAATATCGCGGAGATACCAATTACACCCAGTCTATGCAACAACATCATACCCTAATGGCATAAAAGATGCACAAAGCCAAAAAAAGAGAGACCCCGCTACAGAGATCCATAACTTGAAACAACAACACTAACACCACCAAGACAACACCAGAAGATCAGCTTCGCCATAAGCGACGCCTTCAAGAATAAAACAGTGCACAAACGCTGTCGTCGCATGATCATAGATCTTAGGTTTTCACCCTGAAGAAAGTCATCTCTCTCAAAACAATGCCTTCAACAAGAACATTGCCAGACACAACTAATTAAGGCCAGACCTTGGACTTTCACCCTGAAAGATAAGACTCTGAACTTCTCCTGTGCAGTTGTTGTTTCAAGTCACGAAGCACCAAGCCAATTCCACCTCACCAGCAAGATCCGACCATCATAGCTATTCCACCGATCTTGGCTTGATGACCTTCTCCGCTAGCATGGCAAGAAACCGAACTCCATGATATTAACAGCCAGCAGAGCTTCTAAGCGCTCCCTCTGAAACCAAACGGTCAGATAAAAAACATGGGTGCGCACGATCGAAACCACCCAATCCAACAATCTTCAGGCATTTATCGCTCAATGAATTTCGCCGGCAGGGCCTTCCGGAACCCGACAATCCACCTAGACTAGTGAACAAGCATCCAACAGATCTTCAAACTTGGTGCGAGAAGAATCCAAGAACCACCACCTTTATTCTTCGACGCGGACGAAACGGCCCCCACGCCGCCATCCGCGGCCTGACAACGACGAAGGAGGTTCAGAAATCAGATCATCGCCTCGCTAAGTCATCGCCGCCAAGCCCATGGTGGCCGTAGAGAAGAAGACTCGATAGCAGTTGCGTACCCCGGCCAGGAATCCGGCGGCGCTACCCATGGTCGCCCGAACGAAACGGCCAAGGCCGTCCTCGCAGAAGGCCATAGAAGGCAAAGCAGCGACCAGCCCTGTAGGCCCAGATAGAACCTAGATTGGACCCGTGCCGCCGCTAGTTCGTCGTGCCACCGTCGTCCAACCGCCGGTATCCAGCACCAAGGCCAGCCCCGCGCGCCCCTGCGCCAAGAGATGGTGCGCCGCCCAGTGCCAAACAGCGGCCGCGGCCCTCAAGTTGACAAGCGCAGGGCAGGATCCGCCCCGGCGCCGACAGCCGCCGCGCCCCTGACAGTCTCCACCGCCGCGGCCCCCGAGGCAGCTCCGCCCGGTCAAGCCAACAAGGCCGTCGCCCGCCCGCCCGTGGCCGCCGCTGCCGCCTGCAGCGCCCCTGCGCCGGGAAACGCGAAGGGAAGATCTTGGATGCGGAGAAGAAACCGCCCCGCCGCCACCATCCTTGAGGCGTGCGCGGCTTCGCCGGCGCCCCTCCAGCGGCAGCGATGCGGGGGAGGGGGGAGGGGGTCCTTGGAGGCAGCGCTAGGTTAGCGGCATGGTTCGCAATTGCCCTATCAGTAGCAGTTGTCAAAGGGGTTCTTTGTACTGTTGATGATAATTACTTGTAATATAGATCAGTGGGTTTTTTTCACACACAAAAATAAACCAGATAGTCAGAGTAGAAGTGAAGCAACTGTAGTTGAAGCCTTGAAGGGCTTTTGCTTTCTTTGTGGCTAGCTCAAGGGTCTAAGCTTTTGCATCTAGGGGAGATGATGTTGGAGGCGACATGGCCGAGACATGTAACTGCTTTGCATGTGGGTTGCGCTTCAACCGGATGAAGATGTCAATTTCTGCTAGAATTGTCGTAGTGTTGTGAGAACTGAGTTCTAGCTCAGTGGCAAGTCTAGGGAGTGCGCAGCCAGCTCATCCGGGTTATCATCCTAGCGTCCATCCGCGGGGAGAGTCTCATCCTACCTAACAACATATAGCATGTTGTCGTAGTGTTGTGCCCTAATTTCCAATCAGCATCGTAGAGAACTGCATCTCCATTTGGCTCAGAAGAGGGTTTGAAAGTCCACCCCCTTTCCTGAACAAGGTCTTCAGTTGACGCTTGGCCTTCAAGCTTCAAGTCCTGCATGATGGCATTACCAACAACAGAGACCTGGCTAGGCCTAGAGAATTTTTTGTAAAAGAAAGCAAAGCTTCTAGCTTATCAGGAACATTATGGTGCACACCAGCAAGAATTTCAGTTTTGATATACCAAGGATGAGTAAACCAAGCTTCTTTTGAAAAGGGGTCAAGAAATAATAAATGAAATTCTTCTTCCAAACATCCACATCTAGAACAATCATGTTCAATATGCTTTGAGAATTTACTTGTATGTGCACCTATAGTAATTGCATCTATGAACTAGCCTACATGCAAAGGTGTGAACTCGAGGCGCCATGTTCGAATCCTGCCGGATCTAATTGTAAAGAGATAACCTGAAAGGGAACTACCTTAGGTTGTTGATCCGCCCGCAAAGGGAGGTTACTGAAAGATTGCATGTATGTGCTCTTGGAGTTCATAGGAGTTAACTTCCACACGAACATGTCCTATCCAATTGAGCTTATAATTGGAGTTTGAAGGTTGGCGTTTGCAGTGTGAGGAGTAACGGAGACATGACTAAATCAACATTCCAAGTTATTTGTTTGTTAGGGAAAGGAGGAGATACATGACCTCACAACCTACCAGCCTGTGTGAAAAAGGTAAATTTCGAGGAGAAAAACAAACACAAGCACACACACACACAAGTGACACAAAAATTTACATGGAAAATCTCCTCAACACGACGAGGAAAAAACCACGGGTGTGGTCCATGCAAGCTTCACTACGACCACTACTAGACCGTCTGAGTGGATCTTCTGATGGACTATCTTGTGCTAGTGCTTCATGTTGAAATGTTGTTCTTCTTCAGCATTGTCATATTCTTGTTGTCGGGGAGCATCTTCATCACCCGCAACACTATGTGACGAGGGTGCTCCTCGGCAATGCCCACCTTTTGGGGCTTAGGGTTGACGGAATCCTGCAGGCTGACACGAGACATCGGATACCAAACAAACAGGGAGAGAGATTTACCCAGGTTCGGGGCCCTCGATGAGGTAAAACCCTTACTTCATGTTTGTCTGATCTTGATTATCGAAATTATCGGGTTATAATGGGGTAGCCGAAGGCTCTGACTATGAACTCGTCGAGAGGCTAAGATTTCTAATGACCTAGCTCTAGACTTGCGGTGGTTTTGGCTGTTATGATTGTGTGTCCCTCGGCAGACCCTCTCCTGGCCCTTATATTGCAGGCCAGGTCTCGAGAGTTCTGTCCGGGTTCGACTAAGTTACAAAGAGTTCTACATCTGAACTTTCCTTGTCTCTTCGTCTTCTTTCCTTGTTCGTCAAGAATCCTTCTTTGGAACCGACATAACGGTCCACCTTGGTTGGTGGATGATCTTCATGGGCCCCTGGTTGGGCCGTAGGAGGTAGCGTAATACTGGTTACCCGAAGGGTAATGCCCACATCACTATGTGAATCATCTTTCAAATCTTCTGCATCATCATCTTTAGCTTGTTGTTGAGCCGAATTTACATGACCTGGGCCAGAATCATTTCTATCTTGCTATTGTCTTTGAGGAGGAACACCCACCAGAATTGACTCCGGAACTTTCTCCTATGTCTTCACAATATCCTCAATTTTTTGATCTTCAACAAACACAATGTCACGGATTCTCATGACCTTTCTTTCTATTGGATCATACTTTGAGGTTACTTTGCCAATCTCCAGGCTGTCGAGAGAATGATCCCCTGGTTCATTTCCTACAAGTTTCTAATTAACTCCTAGTCCACCAAAAAAAATTACGCAAATGTGAGCTCATGCCTCATGCATAAGCTCTTTGTTGTTGATTCATATTTTACACCTGTCCACCAAAAATTTGTGATGATAGATATGAGCTTGTGAGGAACTTCTTAGAAAAAAATGTTGGACATATAGTAGACATGCGTAGAAGCAAACACAAACTTAATAAGCGTAAGCCTAGTTGCATGAAAGTAGCTGCTTGAGAGATAATATTCGCCCTGTACGTAGCTAATGTAGGGACAGTGAAAGCTTCTTCGCTGTAACAACAAAGAGATAAAGGGACATGGAACATCTTTGTCTTATACATCTGATACTTTTGAGCGACCATAAGATTAATCGTTAATAATAATAGAAAAGGTCAGCAAATGCATGAATAAGATTTATAAAATGAGCATACAACCCTTTGATTACATGTTAAGGCGGAATCGACAAGGAACCATTCTAACATGTCAAAAGCTTTTGCCAACTCAGTTTAATCAGGAAACCGTGGCTATCACATGAAAACAAAGAGAAAGAGTGCAATTTCTTGAGCAGCTATGATATTATTTCTAATGGGTCAACCTTCAATTAAAGGTTGGTACGAGGGGTGTATATAACTTGCAATACCATCCAGCAAAGAAACGCCAGTCAGCAGAATCTGCCTTCCAGCACCTGTGATCCACTGCATTTCTTCAATGCAACCAGTGCTGAATTTTGGTCAGAGTGCGGGGGCTGACGACCAGGCACAGGGTAGTAGTGTGGTAGGCCAGTGCGCACGGCTCTTATCGTAACATCTCCTGACTCAATGTATATAAGACAGGATAGGAGCTGTGTGATCGTGTGTGTACCCTCCACTCACCGGCCCACTACCTGAAGGCCACTTGTGCGGTCCTGCCATGGCTACTGCTGCTTCGTCTTCCCGCTGCCCCAGCCATGGCTTCCTTCGTCTGCTTGCTGCCGCCGCCGTTCTCGCGGCATTCGGGTTCGCCCGTGCTGCCGGGAGCTCGGGCGAGGAAAGCGTGCTGCTCAACGTCCAGTCCCTGCTGCCTGGCCGGTCGTGCGCCGCTCCACAAGGTTAATTCCTGGTCGAACGAGCTCATGATCATCGATCATCGATCACATCTACGTAGCTACCTATTGTTTTTGTTCTGTTAGCTGTTGACTGGTAACTAGCTGCAGCCGGCCATGCTTGAATTGTTTTTGTTCTTTCTTACTTTCCAAGAATCTCTCCCTGACTGAATCCATGCATGTCGGTTTTGCCACTTGTGATTCTTTTAAATAAAAACCTTGCCACTTATGATTTGATTCCTCTAGTTTTGGATAGCTAGATAGATATATAAGTGTGGCGATATTCTTCAAACGATCTAGAGTTTGAAAACTTCTGAATTAGAAACTCAGCAAGTATGTGAAAATTCTTAAAGTAAAATTTCTCCCGAGACATGTGCGAAATTCTTGCAGCAGCTAAAAACTGGGAGGGAAGATGCATCTTCAGGAAATTAAGTCGTTTACAGCTTAAAGTTGGTATAATGAGTAGTGCAACACAAAGCTGTTTACCCCAGACCAGCTGAAGTGGACAAAAATACATGTCATGTCTTTTACTGTCCGTTCTTTGTCTGGTCGAACATGGCCAAGCAGCTAGAGTGACGGGCTGACTAGAAACGACCACTGGCTACAACTTTTCTATCATGTCTGATAAGGATGGTTCGATTACCTCGACTACAGCTGCAATTCAAGAAAACGTTTTACTACATGAGCTTACCGTAATCCTGGATTTTAATTTCTGAATTTTCTGACACCAACACGAACATGTCCCTGCAAATTCAGAGAAAAACCCAGCGGTGTTTTACTAGATGAGCTTACTGTAATCCTGAATTTAAATTTCTGAATTTTCTGACCCCAACCCTAACATGTCCCTGAAAATTCAGAGAACAAACCCAGCGGCGCGACGTCAACGAGGATGCAGGTAGTCCACCAGCACGGCCCATGCTCGCCTCTGGCAGACGCCCACGGGAAGCCGCCGACCCACGCGGAGATCCTCGCCGCCGACCAGAACCGCGTCGAGGCGATCCAGCGCCGTGTGGCCGCGACGGCAAGCAAACTAAAGAAGAGGGCCGCGCCTGTCCAGCCCGGCCCCAAGAAGAACCCCGCCGGGATCCATCCGGGGCACTCGTCGTCCTCCTCCGCCCCGTTGCTCCCGGTGAGTTCGGGGCGCCCGCTGGGCACGGGCAACTACGTGGTGACCCTGGGGCTGGGCACGCCGGCGTCCAAGTACACGGTGGTGTTCGACACCGGCAGCGACACGACGTGGGTGCAGTGCCGCCCTTGCGTGGTCAAGTGCTACAAGCAGAAGGATCCGCTCTTCGACCCGGCCAAGTCGTCCACCTACGCCAACGTCTCCTGCTCCGACTCCGCCTGCGACGACCTCGACGAGAGCGGCTGCACCGGCGGGCACTGCCTCTACGCCGTCCAGTACGGCGACGGCTCCTACACCGTCGGCTTCTTCGCCCGGGACACCCTCACCATCGCCCACGACTCCATCAAGGGGTTCCAGTTCGGGTGCGGGGAGAAGAACGACGGCCTCTTCGGGATGACCGCCGGGCTGCTGGGGCTCGGCCGCGGGAAGACGTCGCTGACGGTGCAGGCGCAGTACAGGTACGGCGGCGCGTTCGCGTACTGCTTCCCAGCGTTGTCCACGGATACCACGGGGTACCTGGACTTCGGTCCCGGCGCGTCGCCGGCCAACGCGAGGGTCACGCCGATGCTGACAGACAACGGGCCGACGTTCTACTTCGTGGGCCTCACGGGCATCCGCGTCGGCGGGAAGCAGCTGTCCATCCCGGAGACCGTCTTCTCCACGGGCGGCACGATTGTGGACTCCGGCACGGTGATCACACGGCTCCCGGAGACCGCCTACTCCGCGCTGTCCTCGGCGTTCACCGCGGGCATGGCGGCGCGAGGGTTCAAGAAGGTGCAGGGGTACTCTATCCTGGAAACCTGCTACGACTTCACGGGGATCAGCGAGGCGACGGTGCCGACGGTCTCGCTGGTGTTCAAGGGCGGCGCGTGCCTGGACGTGGACGAGTCCGGCATCCTGTACGCGATCAGCCAGGCGCAGGTGTGCCTCGCGTTCGCGTCCATCGGCGACGACGAAAGCACAGGCATCCTTGGGAACACGCAGCAGAAGACCTACGGCGTGGTCTACGACCTCGGCAAGAAGACCGTCGGCTTCGCCCCCGGTGCCTGCTGATCACAGGATAACTAAGCTGCGTCCACCAAGTGGTCGATCAGTGAATTACACTATATGCAGCATACTGCAACTGTAACTCTTGAAGTGATGAATGTGGTACACTTCGACAAGTAAAGAAACGGAGAAGTGGTGACATCGGTGTGTTCGTGACATAGTAGTGGATGTTTTCTCAAGAGTCGTTGGTCGTTGGATGGAGTCAACTACAACCGTCAGATCTGCATCTTTCCCACCTAAACGCATGCATGCTGCTTTTCACTTGGTAGCATGGTTTCCCAAACGGCCAAAATAAATGAAAACGTCAACGCTTCGTCTTCCCTCTTTTCACTTTGAGGGGTCTCCAAACATCTTGTGTTATTCTCGAATAAGGCTATACTACCTCCATCCCAAGGCTTAAGGTCTATATTTTTTCAGAAAGTCAAACTATGTTAAGTTTGACTAAGTTTTTATCAAAAATTATTAACATGAAAAGTAGAAAATCAATATCATTAGATAGATAATGAAATATATTTTCATATGGTACCTACAAAATATCATATTTGTTCATAATTTTTTTTAAAGTTTGGTCAAACTGTACTTCGTTTGATTTTTAGAAAAAAATGCCTTAAGCCTTGGGATGGAGGTAGTATCACTTAAGCACATGGTTAGTGAACCCTAAGTTTACATTGGTTTTCTGAATAGGCGGTTTAATTTTTTTACGAGATGAGCTTAATATTTGTAAAATAAAACTAGCGTTTAATTTCTCAAGCACAAAACCTATGTAAACTAGAAACCTATGTGCAGCAACAACTGATGCTAAGAAAGACAATCAACTATGTGATATCAATATATATAACTTCAAGTGTGAAGGCTATCACAAAGTAAAGTAAATAAATAAATAGCTCGGGTATAGGAATAACCGATGGGACATGAAGACGACGATGTATCCCAAAGTCCACTTCCTAAAGAAAGCTAATCTCAGTTGGAGAGGTGTGGAAGCACAATGCCCTTCCAAGTGTCGTGATAGCTCACCGTAATCTCCTGGCACTCCTTCACAATGCAAGATGTCACAATCCACTAGGGGATCCTTGACGTGGTCACCAAACCCGTACAAGTGTGTAGCAATCTCCACAACTTAATTGGAGGCCCCAAGTAATCAACCACAAAAGCCTTGAAGCGTGAGGAATCTTCCCAACTTAATTGGAGGCCCCAAGTAATAACTACCAAGGTCATGAGTTGTATAGGATCCAAAGACCCAAGAGGATCAAGCTCCGGGTACAAGCACCCGATAGTAATGATCGCACACACTTTCTGATGAGGGGTGACCTCGACAATGCCCATGAATGTGGACTTGGGGTTTCGGGGAGAAGACGTCGGTGGAGATTCCGGGAGAGAGAGTACTCACACGACGTACCCAGGTTTAGGTCCCCACGGTGGAGGATCGCTACATCCTGCTAGCAATGCAGTATATGACAATAATGTTACAAGGTACCTGTCAGGGGATGACCTCGGGAACACCAAAGTTGGTGATTTAATGATCTAATATAAGGAGAAGAATTTACAAAGAAGTGGATAAATTAGGAGCAAGAGGCGGCCGTGATAGAGCAGCCTCGGCCCAAGAGATAGCATCACCAAAAAACCGGATTAAAAGGCCGACCAAGTCGCCCCCCCCAACATTTCAGGCACTCGACGTTCCTCCAAGCAGGGCACCTGACATTCCGGCAACCCGACGTTCCTCCAAGTTGGTCCGCCCGATTGATGAGCGCAGATTGCACACCGTTGGGGAACCCCAAGAGGAAGGTATGATGAGCACAGTATCAAGTTTTCCCTCAGTAAAAAACCAAGGTTTAATCGACCAGTAGGAGAAAGGCGTGACTTCTGAAGGTGTTGCTGGCTGACTATTGGCAGGGCGCACTACCGGCGTGAGCAACAACGTGGAACCTGCACACAACACAACCAAAATACTTTGCCCAACTTACAGTGAGGTTGTCAATGTCACCGGTTTTGCTGAACACAGAGGATTAAATGTATCGAGTGGAAGGAGATGTTTGCAGTAATTAAAGAGAACATTGCTTGCGGAAAGTAAATAGAACATGATTTGCAGTGGTTGAATTTATCAGTGTAAAGGAAAGGACCGGGGTCCACAGTTCACTATGGGTGTGTCTCCATAAAGATAAATAATATGCTGGGTGAACAAATTACAGTTGTGTAATTGATAGAATACTGACCATACATGACAAGATGATTACTATGAGATTCGTTTGGGCATTACAACATAATACATAGACCGTAATCCAACTGCGTCTATGACTATTAATCCACCTTCAGGTTAGCGTCCGCACCCCTTCCAGTATAAAGTTGCAAGCAACAAACTATCGCATTAAGCAATGTGTGTAAACTAAACAATAGAATTACTCTTGGATAAAAAACTATTGTTTTCTCCCTACTAGCAACAGCACATCTACAATCTTAGAAGTTATTGTCACTCTTCCAGAAAACTAGAGGCATGAACCTACTATCGATCATAAATACCCCCTCTTGGAGTCACAAGCATTTACTTGGCCAGAGTATCTACTAGCAACGGAGAGTATGCAAGATCAGAAATAACATATGAGAAGAATATATAATCGATCTCAACATAGTATTTAATATTCATCGGATCCCAGCAAACACAACATGTAGCATTACATAAGGATGATCTTGATCATGTAGGGTAGCTCACAAGATCTAAACATGCGGCACAAATTGGAGAAGACAACCATGTAGCTACTGCTATGGACCCATACTCCAGGGATGAAATACTCACGCATCACTTCAGAGGCGGGCATGGCGATGTAGATGCCTCCGGCGATGATTTCCCCCTCCGGCAGGGTGCCGAGAAGAGCTTCAGAACCCTGCCGAGCTAGGGTCTGCGATGGCGGCCGCGACGGAACTTTTCGTGGATGGAGGCTCAGGTGTTCAGGGTTCTCCCGAGATCGTGAATAAATAGGCGGAAGGGCGAGGTCGGGGGAGGACAGGGGGTCCCACACCACCCCTAGGCGCGGGCCCAGGCCAGGCTGCGCCTAGGTGTGGTCTGGCCGCCTTGTTGCCTTTCTTCGACTCCCCTTCGGACTTCATCTTCGACTTCGGCTTTTGTTTCGTCCAATTCCGAGAATATTTCCTGTACAACTTTTCTGAAATACAAAATAGCATAAAACAGGGAACTGGCACTGTGGCATCTTGTTAATAGGTTAGTGCCAGAAAATGTATAAAAGTGCAACAAAGTATGAGCAAAACATATATAAATTGGTGTAAAACAAACATGGAGCATCAAAATTATAGATACGTTTGAGACGTATCACCGACATAGACCAAGTCGGTCTATCTGGCATTCCTCCAAGCTAGGCAACCGACATTCCAGGCACCCGACGTTCCTCCAAGCCGGGCACCCGACATTTTTCCAAGGCTGCCCAACGGCTCGTATGACACTCCAGTGCCAGGATACTCCAGCATGCTCCCCCGACCCAGTACTCCTCTAGGCATCGCCTAAAAATGCACTCCCCCTATGCCCGTCTTGGGATGCCCGTTTCTCAGACCGACATACCTTTCATCGAGCCAAGTACGAGAAGATAAGATTGATGATGAGGAGATGTGATAACCCACAAGTATAGGGGATCGCAGCAGTCTTCGTGGGTAGTAAAACCCAATTTATTGATTCGACACAAGGGGAGACAAAGAATACTTGAAAGACTTAACAACGGAGTTGTCAATTCAGCTGCACCTGGAAACAGACTTGCTGGCAAGAGTTTATCAGTAGTAACAGTTTTATAGCGATAGCGATAGTGAAATAACGACAGCAAGAGTAACGAGACAGCAGTAGTGATTATAGTAAACAAGCAGGATTAAAATACCGTAGGCACGGGGACGGATAACGGGCGTTGCATGGATGAGAGAAACTCATGTAACAATCAAGCGGGGCATTTGCGGATAATAATAAAACGGTGTCTAAGTACAAAGCAATCAATAGGCATGTGTTCCAATTATAGTCGTACGTGCTCGCAATGAGAAACTTGCACAACATCTTTTGTCCTACCAGCCTAGGTGGCAGCCGGGCCTCAAGGGAATCTACTGGATATTAAGGTACTCCTTTTAATAGAGTACCTGAGCAAAGCATTAACACTCCGTGAACACATGTGATCCTCACATCACTACCATCCCCTCCGGTTGTCCCGATTTCTGTCACTTCGGGGCCATTGGTTCCGGACAACGACATGTGTATACAACTTGCGAGTAAGACCATAAACAATGAATATCATGATGAAGTAATAACATGTTCAGATCTGAGATCATGGCACTCGGGCCCTAGTGACAAGCATTAAGCATAACAAGTTGCAACAATATCATCAAAGTACCAATTACGGACACTAGGCACTATGCCCTAACAATCTTATACTATTACATGACCAATCTCATCCAATCCCTACCATCCCCTTCAGCCTACAGCGGGGGAATTACTCACACATGGATGGGGGAAACATGGCTGGTCGATTGAGAGGCATCGGTGGTGATGGTGGCGATGATCTCCTCCAATTCCCCGTCCCGGCGGAGTGCCAGAACGGAGACTTCTGGCTCCCGAGACGGAGTTTCGCGATGTGGCGGCGTTCTGGAGGGTTTCTGGCGACTTCTTCTTCTCCCCATGCGTTCTTAGGTCGAAGGCAATAAGTAGTCCGAAAGAGGGCGTCGGGGGCCAGCCGAGGCCGCCACACACTAGGGCCGCGCGGGCCCCTCCTGGGCCGCGCCGGCCTAGTGTGTGGGGCCCTCGTGCCCCCACCTGGCTTGCCCTTCCGGCTCCGTCGCATGTCGGGGAAAATAGGACCTTTCGCATCAATTCCGAGGATTTCCCTGAAAGTTGGATTTCGCACAAAAACGAGACACTGAACAGTTCACTGAAAACAGCGTTAGTCCGTGTTAGTTGCATCCAAAATACACAAATTAGAGGCAAAACAATAGCAAAAATGTTCGGGAAAGTAGATACGTTTTGGACGTATCAACTCCCCCAAGCTTAGCTTATTGCTTGTCCTCAAGCAATTCAGTTAACAACTGAGCGATAAAAGAACTTTCACGAACACATTTGTTCATATGATGTAAATATTCTCATGCTATGGCTAACACTTAGGCAGTTCATAATAAGATACATGCAAATAAGATCATCTAATAGCTATGTCAATCATGGAAAGGTACCAACAATTAATAATAAGCATCATGAATCATGTATATAAGCGGGATTGCAATGTTCATAAAAGAGTATGATAGAGTGGTATCTCGCTTGCCCATATTTGATCAAGCAAAACATAAATGCTCGGGCACCTCCGAAGTTCATAGAAAGACTAGAAATAGTGATTGTCAAAGATAAAAGCATCAAAGTTATACCACAATCAATCATATTTTGAGACAAGCATATTACACTAAGAATGACAGTTGTGCTCTCAAGAAAGTACTCAAAGAAAGGATGGAGACTCAATGTAAAAGTAAAAGATTGACCCTTCGCAGAGGGAAGCAGGGATTAACATGCGCTAGAGCTTTTCATTTTTAAAACAGGAGTAAAATTGTTTTGAGAGGTGTTTGTTGTTGTCAACGAATGGTAATGGGTACACCAACTACCTCGCCAACCGGACTTTCAAGAGCGTCTCCCATGAAGGACGTTATCTCTACCAGGAAGGTAGATCATCCCTCTTCTCCTTTGTTTACACACGTATTTTAGTTTTTATTATGAGTGACACTCCCCCCAACCTTTGCTTACACAAGCCATGGCTAACCTAATCCTCGGGTGCCTTCCATCAATCACATACCATGGAGGAGTGTCTATTTGCAAAATTAAGTTGCTTACCGATGGATCGAGCAAAACATGTGAAGAGAATTATTAAGGAAGTTTGATTAATCGGGCTGGGAACCCCATTGCCGACTCTTTTTGCAAAATTATTGGATAAGCGGATGTGCCACTAGTCCATAATGAAAGTCCGTCAAGAGTAAATGACAAGGTTGAAAGTTAAACACCACATACTTCCTCATGAGCTATGAAACATTAACACAAATTGAGAAGCATTTTGAAGGTTTAAAGGTAGCGCATGAGAATTTACTTAGAATGGTTTGAAATGCCATGCATAGGTATTTATGGTGGACACTTTGGAACAACTTGGTTTTCATGTGTTTGGAGGCACGAGCAGCGTTCCCGCTCGAGTACAAGTGAAGGCTAGCAATAGACTAGGAAGCGGCAATCAAGAGAGCAATGAATCGTCATAATCATGCTTGCGGCAAAATAGATTAACCGAGGCATAAAAGTGATACAAGAACTCTGAGGCAATGTAAATCATTGAGGCTTAATTGACTCTTGTTCAGTCATATGCATGCGTGAGCATGTGCCAAGTTAATTCAAACGAATTATTCAGAGGAGGATACCACAATATCATACATATTTATGAATAAAACAATGCAAGCAAACATTCATGACATGCTACTCATATTAATAGATTGGAGCTAAACATGAGAGATCATGAACTACTAGACTTTCTTAAATGACATATACCTCACATGAACCAACCAAGCATGCTCACATGGATGAGTATATGTACAAAAATGAAAACAAATAGAGTTCATACCAGCCTCTCACCACAATCAGATCGTCGTATATCGTCATTATTGCTTTTTCACTTGTATAGCTTGAATAATATGGAATGAAAACCACGCTCCAGCCACCGAAGACCATTGAACTCATAAAGAAATTTACAAAACCAAAGAAGAACAGCAAATATTTTTGGTGTTTTCGAATTTGGAAGCAAGAACAAAAGGAAACAAGCAAACAAAGCAAAATCTTTTTGGATTTTCTTATAGCAAACCAAGGATAGCAAATAAAGCAAGATAAAAGCAAGAAACTAAAATAAACAAGTGGTGAAGAGAAACAACAGAAATATTTTTGGTCTTTTGATGTTTTAGGAAAGAAACAAAGTACGAATAAGAAAATGAAAACTAGAAGAAACACAGAAAAGCAGGATGACAGAAATCTGCCAAAACCTGACAGCAGTACAGAAATCGATTTTTACAAAAATCTTCCGTTGCTCAGCTTGAAAAGTGTTCAACTAATGAAAGTTAGATAACAACCTGTGGAACATGCACAAAATTTTGCAGCTCAAAATAACTTTCTGGCTGTGCGCACGAATTTTTCTAGTAACAGTCCAGAATCTGTTTTCAGGCAGCACCTCCCCAAATATCATCTTCCTCTCATTAGAAAACCACTCAAAGAAACTCAACAAGTATATACAAGTATCCAGCAACCATAATATGCAAAGAATGAGTGATGCCGGTGTACCTCCCCAAGCTTAGGCTTTTGCCTAAGTGGAGATCAATCCCATGGTGCCCATGAAGTAGCACCTTCGTAGTACGACGAAGATGGATCATATTCCGGGTATGTGCTGGAAGAAGCACCCGGATACGTGACGGTGTAGTCATAAGAGGGCTCGGCGTCCTCGGAGTCATGATGCTGGTGGAAGCCTTGTATCTTCAATTGCTCATCCACCTCCTCCTTAGAGCGCGACCATGGTTTCCTGTCAATGCTGAACAAATCTGGCTGCGGCAAAAGGATTTCCCTCTCTTCCCCGTCAGCAAACAATATTCTATAGACAATGTTACCTAAACTAGAGTCGGCCGTAAAAAATTGGTGACTCTTCATAGCAGCAATATCTAGCCTCATAGGGGTTATTTTTACATCAGTAGGGTCAAGAGGAAGCTCTAAATATGCTAAAACGCGCGAAGCAATAATTTCTCCAAATATAGGCCCCTTGTTAGACAAGCGGCGAGCAACAAGAGAACCAAGATGATAAGGTGTGTCCCCAGTGAGTGCAGCAATTAAGAAACCAAGGTGATAGCTAGATATGTTACTAGTGTTCTCCCTACCAAGAATGCTAGTACCGATGTAATAAGCAAAATACTTAATGGCGGGGAGTTGAATGTTTCTTATCTTGCCACGCTGAATGGTGCGACAATCATCATTGGTGATCCCTCGATAGAGCTCCAGCAATTCCTTGGGGTTATCCTCGATCTTCCTTGCTGTACCTACAGGGGCAATACCCAATGCAGCACAAAAATTTTCCAACTTCATAGTAATAGGTTTACCATAGATCTTGAACGAAACTGTCGGATGAAAGTGCTTATTGTTGAACTTGAAGCTCTCCACAAAGATTTTAGTGAGCGTGTAGTATTGCTCACTCTCATCTCCCACATAGGTGGTTAAGCCTGCCTTACCGACAAGGGTCAAGAAATCATCCAACAAACCTGCATTTCTCAAAAAGTCATAACATGGGAAGGATGAAGCATTAGGGACTCCATTGTCCTCCTCGGGTGCGAAGCTTGGTGCGATGAGATCCTAATTGTAGGATTGCCTGAATCGGGTGGATGACCTCGAGGGCCTCCCCGTGCTTGTTGTCTCCCCTTGGAACACTTCTCCAAAGTTAAAGTTGTCCATCCCCTTTTCTTGAATTGTATTGATATGGATCCAATCACAAGAGTTTGATATTCTTCTTTAGGCTCATATATAGGACAATCAATGGTTCCCACTTTGATAGTTCTCACATTAGAAATTGTATTAACTCCACATGCTTTCTCAATCCTCTTGGGAAAATAAACGGTATGCTCCTTGTCATCAATATTGAAAGTAACTTTTCCCTTATTGCAATCAATAACAGCCCCTGCGGTGTTAAGAAAAGGTCTCCCAAGAATAATAGACATATTATCATCTTCGGGCATTTCCAACACAACAAAATCGGTTAATATCAAGCAGATTATTAGTAACTTGAACAGGAACATCCTCACATATACCAACGGGAGTAGCGTAGATTTATCGACCATTTGCAAAGATATATCAGTAGGTATCAACTTATCTAAGTAAAGTCTCTTATAAAGAGAGAAAGGCATAACACTAACACCCGCTCCCAAATCACATAGAGCGAGTTTTAACATAATTATTCTTAATAGAACAAGGAATAGTCGGTATACTCGGGTCGCCAAGCTTCTTTGGAACCTTACCATTAAAAGAGTAATTAGCAAGCATAGTGGAAATCTCCTCATGAGGAATTTTCCTTTTGTTAGACACAATATCTTTCATATACTTTGAATAAGGAGGCAATTTAATAGCATCAGTCAAAGGTATTTGCAGGAATAAAGGTTTCATCCAATCACGGAATTTGTTATAGTGTTCTTCTTCCTTTGATTTTAGTTTCTTAGCAGGAAAAGGCATTTCCTTTTGAACCCAAGGTTCCCTTTCATTACCATGTTTCTTAGCAATAAAATCTTCTTTAGTATACTTTTATTTTTAGCATGCTTTTCAGGTTCTTCTTCAACCTCTTCTTTATCAGAAGCATCATTCTTATCATTACCATTATTATTATCATGTTCATTACCACTTTCAGTTTCAGCATCAGAAATAGAAATACTGTTAGGATCATTAACAGGCTCAGAGGATTCTACAACAGTTTTATGTTTCTTTTTCTTTTTCTTAGATGGAGCACTAGTTTCAGTTCGTTGAGAATCTTGTTCAATTCTTTTGGGATGCCCTTCAGGATATAGAGGATCCTGGGTAGAGACACCACCTCTAGTTGTTACTTCATAAACATGTTTCTCTTTAGAATTATTTTTTAATAAGTCATTTTGCACTTTAGTAAGCTGATCAATTTGAGTTTGAACCATTTGAAAATGTTTAACAAGCATCTTAACATCATTGGAGGTTCTCTCCACAATACCATGCAATTCACCAATAGCTCGAGAATTTTCCATTAGATGATTCTCTACTCTCATATTAAAATTTTCTTGCTTAACAATATAATTATCAAACTCATCTAAGCATTGCGCAGGAGGTTTTGAATACGAAATATCTTCCCTAGTAAAGCGCTGAAGGGAGTTTACCTCAATCATGGATGAAGGGGGAATTATCTCACATATATCTTCTATGGGAGGTAGATTCTTCACATCTTCAGATTTAATACCTTTCTCCTTGAGAGACTTCTTGGCTTCCCTCATATCTTCATCATTCAATTTAATTAAACCCCTCTTCTTCAATATTGGCGTTGGAATTGGTTCGAGGCGTAGTCCAATCATCATGATTCCGGCCTATTTTAGCCAATAATTCTTCGACTTCGTCCGGAGTTCTTTTTCGAAAACACAACCAAGCACAACTATCCAAATAGGCCCTAGACTCAATGGTTAGTCCACTATAAAATATATCAAGTAGATCATTCTTTTCTAAATCATGTCCAGGTCGAGCTCCGATAAGAGAACAAAATCTTGCCCAAGCCTCAGGCAATTTCTCTTCATCTCCCTGGTCAAATCTATAAATTTTCTGTAAAGCGACATGTTGAGCACTAGCAGAAAAGTATTTTTGAAAGAAAACATCACGCAAATCAGTTGGACTTTTAATAGAACCAGGAGGCAAATTATTATACCAAGTTTTAGCATCATACTTTAATGAGAAAGGAAAAAATTTAGCGACAAAATAAGTACGCATCTTGACATCATCAGAAAACAAGCTACTCATAGAAGAAAGTTCAATCATGTGTTCTACAGCACTTTATTTTTCAGTACCACAAAAGGGTGCTTTCTCTACAATAGCTATATGAGATAGATCAAGAGAAAAATCATAATCTTTATCCTTAATGCATACAGGAGATGTGGCAAATTTAGGATCATGAGATAACTTATGTCTAACAGTATATTGTGTGAGAAACTTTTTAATTTTGCTTGCATCAGCAGTAGCATTGCATCTAGTAATAAAATCATCATTAAGCTCCACATAATCTTCATCGGGATCATCACTAGAATAATCAAGTTACGGTGAATTAACGAGTGTAGTAGCATTAGGAGTTTCGAGTATTTTCAATTTGTCTAGACCTAGCAATTGTAGCATCTAGAAAAGATCCCAATGAACCACTATCATCAAGCACAGCAGAAGCATCATCAATATTATAAGAATTTTTAGATTCGACGAAGTACCGAAGCATGTGAAGCATGTGGCGGTGAAACAAGTTTATCAATCACAGATGGTGAATCAAGAGCAGCAGAGGTACTCAGAGTTGTACCTTTTCTTGTAGTGGATGGTAATATGGCGACTTTAGGATCGCGAGGTTTACCCATGATAGAGAATTTGCAGCGAACAATATCAATCCAAGTGAACTTCCAAATAAAGCTATGCTCCCCGGCAACGGCGCCGTGAAAACGAGTCTTGATAACCCACAAGTATAGGGGATCGCAGCTAGTCTTCGTGGGTAGTAAAACCCAATTTATTGATTCGACACAAGGGGAGACAAAGAATACTTGAAAGCCTTAACAACGGAGTTGTCAATTCAGCCGCACTGGAAACGGACTTGCTCGCAAGAGTTTATCGATAGTAACAGTTTTATAGCGATAGCAGTAGTGAAATAACAGCAGCAGAGTAACGGAGACAAGCAGTAGTGATTATAGTAAACAGCAGGATTAAAATATCGTAGGCACGGGGACGGATAACGGGCGTTGCATGGATGAGAGAAACTCATGTAACAATCAAGCGGGGCATTTGCGGATAATAATAAAACGGTGTCTAAGTACAAAGCAATCAATAGGCATGTGTTCCAATTATAGTCGTACGTGCTCGCAATGAGAAACTTGCACAACATCTTTTGTCCTACCAGACGGTGGCAGCCGGCCTCAAGGGAATCTCATCGGATATTAAGGTACTCCTTTTAATAGAGTACCTGAGCAAAGCATTAACACTCCGTGAACACATGTGATCCTCACATCACTACCATCCCCTCCGGTTGTCCCGATTTCGTCACTTCGGGGCCATTGGTTCCGGACAGCGACATGTGTATACAACTTGCAGGTAAGACCATAAACAATGAATATCATGATGAAGTAATAACATGTTCAGATCTGAGATCATGGCACTCGGGCCCTAGTGACAAGCATTAAGCATAACAAGTTGCAACAATATCATCAAAGTACCAATTACGGACACTAGGCACTATGCCCTAACAATCTTATACTATTACATGACCAATCTCATCCAATCCCTACCGTCCCCTTCAGCCTACAGCGGGGGAATTACTCACACATGGATGGGGGAAACATGGCTGGTCGATGGAGAGGCGTCGGTGGTGATGGTGGCGATGATCTCCTCCAATTCCCCGTCCCGGCGGAGTGCCAGAACGGAGACTTCTGGCTCCCGAGATGGAGTTTCGCGATGTGGCGGCGTTCTGGAGGGTTTCTGGCGACTTCTTCTTCTCCCCGTGCGTTTTTAGGTCGAAGGCAATAAGTAGTCCGAAAGAGGGCGTCGGGGGCCAGCCGAGGCCGCCACACACTAGGGTCGCGCGGGCCCCTCCTGGGCCGCACCGGCCTAGTGTGTGGGGCCCTCGTGCCCCCACCTGGCTTGCCCTTCTGGCTCCGTCAGTATTCTGGGAAAATAGGACCTTTCGCATAAATTCCGAGGATTTCCCTGAAAGTTGGATTTCTGCACAAAAACGAGACACCGGAACAGTTCTGCTGAAAACAACGTTAGTCCGTGTTAGTTGCATCCAAAATACACAAATTAGAGGCAAAACAATAGCAAAAGTGTTCGGGAAAGTAGATACGTTTTGGACGTATCAAGATGCAGTGGACAAGCAGATAAAGACAAGACCAAGGACATCGACAAGACCCAAGCATGCTAGGACCATACTCATGACGCGTGCGAACATCATGACAAGACCCCAGTAGTCACACCGTGTACAGTACATTGTACCTTGTGGGGCATCTCATGTCCCCTGGGCTCCATATATAAGGGGCACCAGGGGAAACGCTCAAGGAAGCCCCTTTGGGGCCTTATTCTCCCCAGCTTTCTGATACGAGCACCTCCCTTCTTCCTCTAGCTAGCTCTTCAGTTCATAATTGAAACCATTAGAGACACAGCTCAAGGAGCACCATTTTTAAGGGCATTTTACCCTTAACCATTATTTTGGTTAACAATGACACCGTTGCTATTGTGTGGACCAATGGTACATATAAGTATACACACAGGTTTTAGTCCACATATGAGAATGCAAGGCGGCGAGAAAGTTTTTCAGTCGGGATACAAGGATGCGAGGTGATGAGAGACCCCCCAATTGTTGTTCTCAACTAGTGACGGTGTGTTGACCATTTGTCTCTAAAAGAGGAGGTTGCCAAAGCCACATATACACATAATCTTCACACCAAAAATGCTGAGAGGAAGAATCGCCGAAGAGAAGAAGAAGTTCTGAAGCTCCAGGAAAAATCGGCACACAACCCGGCAGGCCAAGTGCTGCTACCGAGCAGCTCGACAGCCAGCCCGGCCCACCGGGTGCTGCTGCCGGAAAAGTCGGCAGGCAGCCTGGCCCACCTGGTGCTGCTGCCGGACTGCCGAGAAGAGCCAAAGCCCAGGAGAAGTCGGCACACAGCCCGGCAGGCCGGGTGGTGCTGCCGGGCAGTTCAAAAGCTAGCCCGGACACCGGGTGCTGCTGCCGGGCAGTTCGGAAGCCAGCCCGGCCCACCGAGTGCTGCTGCGGGGCAGCCTGGTATGTGGCCCGGTACCACCGGGTCAGCTGCCGGGTGCCTCGACTCTGAAGTGACAAACGGCATTTTTCCGGGACGACTATATAAGCCCCTTCTTCTTCCTTGAAGGGGTAAGGAGACTAGTGCAAAAGCTCAAGACATTTCTCTCTCTCTCTCATACTCCATTGTTGAGCTCCAAATCCTTCAGATCTCCCTCCTCCTCCACCCAAACTCAAATCCCTCCGGGGAAAAGCTAGAGGAGGTCTTGATCTATAGTTCCATTAAGAAAAATATTGTTCCCCCTTGTATTCATCAAGATATTTGCTCTCTAGGGTTCCTTGGAAACCCTAGGTGGGCAAGAGTGGTCCGGAAGCATCCGGGCTGTGGATTTGCTCCTGACAAGATTGTGAAAGTTTGGAGGCTGCCTCAAAGTCTACCACAAGTGAGTGAGCTATTCCTTCGTGGGATAGGCTCCGGAGAAAAGGGTGAGCCTTTGTGGCGTTGGGGAATCGTTTGTGGGACCTCCACCCCTCCCAACGTGACGTACCTTCTTGCAAAGGAAGGGAACACATGAATAAACCCTCGTCTCCGCGTGTTATCGGTTATCCCTAACCGAACTCCTTACTTGTGTTATATTTGCCTGTGAGAGCCTTCGTGCTCGAGTTACTTGTATCATCATATAGGGTGCCTCACCGAGTTTGCATTAGGCTCACCTTTATATTCCGCAAAGCCTAATATTGCAAATAAAGAATTAAAATTTGTAGAAACCTATTCACCCCCCTCTAGGTTTACCATCTCTGAACTTTCAATTGGTATCAGATCCTGGACTCTTTCTAAGGGCTTTACAGCCTTAAGAGTGAGATGGATAAACTATTCGAGGGTTTGGATGAAGATTCTAACCTTTCGGTTAAGGAGATGAAATCCAGATTCTTAGCATATGAGGCTGAGAAAAAGAAGGAAGATGAAGTACAAAGCCAAATGGCACAAATGAGTGCCATGCTTAAGAACCTGACTAGTGGGACTTCTTGTGGTACTTCGGTCCCTCCGGAAGGTTTCCGTGAAGTCAATCATGACTATCCCAAAAACACTTCACCCATGCCTCATATAAACCATAGTGGGAATGTTCCCCATTTTGATGGAACTCACTTTTCTTTTTGGAAATCCTCTATGGAGTCTCATATTCGTAGCTGCAGTGTGGAGTTGTGGGAGATCATCGTGAATGGTTACCGGAAGCCACAAGATCCCATTAGGCTAACCTCCACTGAGTTCTACAATCGCCAACTCAATGCCTCTGCATGTGACAAGATTAGAAGTGGCATCAACCGCAAGCTCCTTGATCAAGTCAATGACATTGACTCCGCTAAAGAGCTTTGGGATCAGATTGTAGTACTTCAAGAGGGAACCAATCTGATCCAAGCATCTCTCTATGAGTCAGCAAAGACAGAGGCAACTATGTTCATGATTAGAGAAGGAGAATACTTGGCCGATGCCTATGGAAGTCTTGGTGCTCTTCGAGTAAAGGTCAAGGGCCTTGGATGTGAAAAGTACAATGATGGTTTTGAAATGAATGAAGAATTCATAAAGTCCAAGGTCATTGCCATGATTGCTGTCAAGCAAAAGGACACCTGCAAATCCTTACCAAGCAAGCTGATCTGAACGCAGATGATCTAGTCTCCTATGTGGCAGCCAATGACAACATGGCCAAGACAGGAGAAAGGCTCGTGGCGATGAACCGTGCCGATGGATCCTCACACAACCTTGCTTTGAAGGCTAGAGCTGACCATGAAAGAGAAGAAGTCTATGAAATCGAAGAAGATGAAGAGATGACTTCAACTAGTGACATCGCGACAGATTTTGCCTTCTTTGCCAAGAAGTACAACAAGAAGTTCCCAATATCCTTCAATGAGAAGAAGAAGAGAACATGCTACAACTGTGATGAAGATAGTCACTTTGCCAATGAGTGCCCTTATGAAAAAAGGGTAGACAAGCCGAAGTTTGTCAAAGGGGTCAAGCCAAGATTGAAGCCAAACCCAATCAATGAACGATACAAGAAGAACAAGGGAAGAGCCTTTGTTGGGGCTGAGTACACTTCCGATGAAGAGGAAGAAGATGAGGAGAAGGAGGCCGGAGTGGCTGGTTTGGCTTTCTCCAAACCCGGGTCACTCTTCACATATGACTACTCCAAGGATTACTCCACGGAGACTGATATTGGTTCTTCCTTTATGGCAAGGACAACTCATGATGATGACTCCGAGAAATCTCCCTCCTCTACGATCGTCGGCTCTTGTCTAATGGCAAGGGAAACAAAGGTAATGGAACCCCCACCTTCTCTATCTAGTGTTCTTGATGATGAAACTGAAAATCAAGAAGAGGTAGCTATGCTTAAGGAACTTTACAAAGTAAGATGCACTCTTCGTGATGATGCTCTTGTCAAGTTTGATTTCTTGATGGACTCCCTCAAAGAAAGGGACGAGTCTATTGAGGATTTAGAATATCATTTGAAAGATAAGGAACGGAGATTCAATCTCCTAAGACAAGAGCTAAAAACCGAAAGGTGCATATCTCAAGGCCTTAAGCAACAAATTGAAACTTTTGAACTAGATGAAGTTAAGGACCTTGAAACTATTGAAAGGGCTCAATTATTGGCCCAAGAGCTCGACGCTTCAAAGAAGGAGCTTGAAGTTGCTCATGCTTCTCTCACTAGGGATCTTGACCACCTTGAAAAATCTAACAAGCTTGTTAAGGATGAGCTCGAGAAACTTAGAGAGAACCACCTACTCCAAGAAACCTACAAGAAGGCTCTTGGATCAATGAATGATCCCATTATTGTTGAAAATGTTGCTAGTTCCTCTACCTCATTTACTTGTGAGCATGCCAAACTTGTTGAGGAACATGTTCGTTTGCAAGAGGAACTATCTTTGTATGTTGAGACCAATACATATCTTGAATCCTTGGTGACAAAATATGGTCTCGACTATCATCCAACTGACTCGGCTTGTGAACAAGCAACTATTCTTAAGGAAAATTCTAGGTTGACAAAGGAACTAGCCAAGTTCACCATCGCCAAGAATAAGATGGGATTGGATGACCTCTTGAGTAAGCAAAGGTCAAACAATAAAAGTATGGACTTGGGTATGTTCCTAAGTCCTACAATAAGAACAACTACAAGAAGGAGAAACCCGCTCAAGAGAAGAACAAGAAGGTCAGTAATGTTGGCAAAGCCTCAAAGGGCAAAGCCACTAGTGGTGACCGCACGG
This sequence comes from Lolium rigidum, assembly GCF_022539505.1. Taxonomy (NCBI): domain Eukaryota; kingdom Viridiplantae; phylum Streptophyta; class Magnoliopsida; order Poales; family Poaceae; genus Lolium; species Lolium rigidum. Next base: position 292,481,313 of record NC_061508.1, read on the forward strand.
GACCTAACAATCACTATGATTTATTTGTTGATTATTATGGTGATGTTTATGCTAAATATATATGTTGGCCCACGTAATGGCTATGCTTATAGAGGGTACTCAATTTGGGTACCAAAAGATCTTGTTGCCATTACAAAGTAACTCATTAATCGATGGGTTCCTAAATCCTCTACTTGATCTTGTAGGGGTATTCCTCTGGTGGTCCAAAATGGGTGTTTGATAGTGGATGCACCAATCATATGACCGGAGGAAGAGGTGTGCTTGACCAATTTATAGAAGATGTTAACAAGAAGTCAAGCATCACCTTTGGTGACAATTCAAAGGGAAAGGTACTTGGGTATGGCAAGGTGGCAATCTCTAAGGACTTGTGCCTTGAGATGGTCATGCTTGTTGAATCCCTGGCTATAATTTGCTTTCTATATATGATCTTGCAGATACCGGCTATAATTCATATTTTACTAATTATTATGTGAAAGTCTTTAGGAGTGATAATCTCAAATTGGTCCTTGTTGGATATGTGGAGAACAATCTTTACATGATTGACCTCTCGAAAGAGAGCCCCTCTCTCCCCACATGTCTAATGGCGGCCAAACATGACAAAGGATGGTTGTGGCATCGCCGCCTTGGTCATGTCAATATGAGAAATCTTAAACAACTCCTAAAGGGTGAGCACATTGTTGGACTAACTGACATTTCTTTTGAGAAATATCGTGTGTGCAGTGCATGTGTAGCATGAAAGCAACTCAAGAAGGGACATCCTATCAAGAGTATCGTCTCCACCTCTAGGCCATTGGAGCTCCTTCACTTGGATCTCTTTGGGCCATCTCATTATGATACTCTTGGTGGAAGTAAATATGGACTGGTCATTGTTGATGATTACTCAAGATACTCTTGGGTCTTTCTCCTCAAGTCTAAGGACGAAGCCCATAGAGATTTCATAATCTTCGCCAAGAAAGCTCAACGGATGTATGAATCTGAGATCAAGGCGATAAGGGCTGACAATGGCACTGAGTTCAAGAACTATACTATGCAAGAGTTTGTTGATGATGAGGGCATCAAGCATGAGTTCTCAGCTCCATACACCCCTCAGCAAAATGGTGTTGTTGAAAGGAAGAACCGGACTATCATTGAGATGGCAAGAACCATGTTAAGTGAATTCAATTCACCCCACAACTTTTGGGTAGAAGCCATCTCTACAGCTGTCCACTACTCCAACCGGCTCTTCCTCCGCCCCCTACATAATAAAACTCCATACGAGCTTCTCACAAGTAACAAGCCTAATGTCATGTACATTCGTGTCTTTGGATGCAAATGTCTTGTTAAGGACAATAAAGTGAAGCTAGGTAAATTTGAAACTAGAACTATAGAGGGCACATTTGTTGGATATGCGGAGAACTCCCACGCCTATTGATACGTCCAATTTGCATCACTATTTTATATCATAATTTGCTGTTATTCATTGATATATTTCATATTTGGAGATAATACTTATGTTATTTCATCTATTTTGCATGTTTCATGATTATTGGAGGATCGCGCACCGGAGCCGGGATTCCGCTAGAAAAAGCACCGTCGGAATGCAATATTTCGGGAGATCAACAGTTGACGGAAATTATACGAAAAATCCTATTTTTCCAGATGACGAAGGGAGCCAGAAGGGGGAGCCGAGGGGACCCGAGGTGGGCCCACCTCATAGGCCGGCGCGGCCCAAGGCCTGGCCGCACCGCCCTGTGAGGAGGGGGCCCACAGCCCTCTCTCGCCTCCTTTTCTTCGCGTACGTCTTCGTCCCGAAAACCTAAGCTCCAGGGGGTACATCGCGAAGAGCCACAGCCGCCTCTGCGGGGCGGAGAACACCAGAGAGAAAAGAGCTCTCCGGCGGGCAGGAATCCGCCGGGGAAATTCCCTCCCGGAGGGGGAAATCGACGCCATCGTCACCGTCATCGAGCTGGACATCATCTCCATCACCATCATCATCACCTTCATCATCATCACCGCCGTCTCCACCGCTGCACACCGTCACCGCTGTAACAATTTGGGTTTGATCTTGATTGTTTGATAGGGGAAACTCTCCCGGTGTTGATTTCTACTTGTTATTGATGCTATTGAGTGAAACCATTGAACCAAGGTTTATGTTCAGATTGTTATTCATCATCATATCACCTCCGATCATATTCCATATGATGTCTCGTGAGTAGTTCGTTTAGTTCTTGAGGACATGGGTGAAGTCTAAATGTTAGTAGTGAAGTATGGTTGAGTAATATTCAATGTTATGATATTTAAGTTGTGGTGTTATTCTTCTAGTGGTGTCGTGTGAACGTCGACTACACGACACTTCACCTTTATGGGCCTAGGGGAATGCATCTTGTACTCGTTTGCCAATTGCGGGGTTGCCGGAGTGACGAAACCCGAGCCCCGTTGGTATATCGATGCGGGAGGGATAGCGAGGATCTCGAGTTTAAGGTCTGTGGTTAGATTTATCTTAATTACTTTCTTGTAGTTGCGGATGCTTGCAAGGGGTATAATCACAAGTATGTATTAGTCCTAGGAAGGGCGGTACATTAGCATAGGTTCACCCACACAACACTTATCAAAACAATGAAGATTAATCAGCCGTTGTTGACGTCGAAACCCACCGGCGGGCGGAGACGGGCAACACCGTAGAGCCGGGAACAACTAGGGCTGCGGCTGGCCCTAGTCCCTCCGAGCGACGGCCCGCAAAGCCTCCTGGTCGCACGCACCGATGTTTATCACAAGGGCATGCCACCCGACCTATACCTGGTCGGGAAGGTGTGGATGATGCCTCGCTTAGTTTCCTGCAGGGCACACACGTAAACGTTAAATACGAGCCTCGATCGGCTCTCGGGTTATCCCGTGAATCGGCTCAAAGAGCCGATCCACCCATGATTCAGACGAGGTGTTCGAATATATGGTGGTCCCGCTTGATCAAGGTAAAGCTAATGAGATCTACGACGATGTGGGGTTTTCACCGCATAATCGGATCATCCTACTCCGGGTTGGGCCTCGCGGCCACGCACGGTGATCGTAAGCCGATCCTAAACAAGGCCTAAAACCCAACACGAGGTTGATCCTCGGAACATCCTGCTTAGGGCCAACGAACGACACCCTACGTGCCGCTGGATCCTCCCCCTTTGTAAGGCCTAACTATTGCGAGATGTTAAACTAATCCTTGTAGAACAAGGAGCAATCATAACGGATCAGATCTACTAAACTATGATCAAGCGGGTGCCGCCCTACACCTAAGATAGGTGTAAGGGCGGCTAGACATGCAAGGGTTGCACTACGAAAGCATGCGAGCATGAAGAACAATGCTAACCCTAACATGTCTAAGATAACTACGTTGCTCGCCATCAAAAAGGCTTCGATGCGAGCAACGCATGAACAACGTAGGCAGGCTTGTGCTGCCTAGATCGCAAGATGCGATCTAGGCAGCATGACGCTTACCGGTAGAAACCCTCGAGACGAAGGAGTTGGCGATGCGCCGAGATTTGTTTGTGGTTGAACGTTGGTTGTTGTTTATTCCATAAACCCTAGGTACATATTTATAGTCCAGCGGACTTTCTAACGTGGGCGTGCACTAAACCGTGCACGAGATAAACTCTACTTTTAATCTAGATACAAACTACTGTAATTAAAGATACATGGGCAATCTGGCCCAATTTCACCAAGCAAGGCCGCTTCAGAGATCTTCAACGTGCAATCTTCCATGCCCATCCTGATCGCGGCCCACCTCCTGATTTGGCCAAATTCTGGTGATAACACATGCCCCCCTGGTTTTGGAAATGACATTTCCAAAATCATTATGTTCTTTTTTCGTCGGGTCATGTCGTGGCAGAGCAGAGCCGCCGCAGAATCCCCATCATGATGCCCTGCCCGTTCCACTTCTCCACGTGGCCGTAAAATTTTCCTGTTGGGCAACATCTCCTCGGAAGCTGCTGTGGCATTGAATCTCTCCCATATCCCCTTTATTTAACCGTTCTAAACAGCTTGCGTCTTCTTCGTCCCCTCACATTAGCACCAAAACCCTCCGTGCCGCCATGTCTTCCTCCTCTTCCTCCGGAGTTTTCCTATGGGTCCGACTCCTCCCGCGAGACGCCGCCGGAAATTCGTGCCCCGGAAGACCGGGACGAGGAGAGCCATGCCTCCTCCATTTGGTCCGAGGACGACAAGTCCTTGACCAGCGGGGATGAAGATCTTCGGTTCCTCGCCGATGGGGAACTCGGAGCCGAAAGCGAGGACGACCAGTTCTCCTGGGACGGCTGCCCCACCTCTGAAGAAGAGGGAGAAGAAGACGACGACGACGACGACGACTCCCTCGAGGGCTACCCGCCGGCGAAGCGCCTCCGCATGTGGTGGGACGACGACAGCAGCGACGATGAAGACGGGGATGAAGCCCCCGTGGAGGGCTACGGGAGTAGCGACGAGGAGCCCATCGGCAGCAGTGCCGATGAGAGTTCTGAGGATGACGATGAGGGCAGTGATGGCCCGTAGATTAGGATCTAATAGTATAGGCCCAGCAGTAGTAGATTGGTCAATAGACCCTTCTTTTGTTCTTCCCTCCTTGAGCAATCGGCTCCCCATTGTAAGAAATCCCCATATTAATGAAGAATTCCCTTAGCTTGATTTCGCCAATTTCTTTCATGCTGAGCTTGTTGACTGTTGGCCTAATCCATGCTTAGTGACTGATGGTAACGCATCAGTTTCATGATAATCTGCGAGACAGGCCAATTTAGCCATCCCTCCAAGCTAGCTGGCTTCTGCCGATGACGATGACACAGCCGATCTTAGTAAGCTGGCGACTTGATCTTTGAGCAGGCGACTTTAAAAGAGCCCTGGAACCGTCTTGGATGCTCAAACTGATGACTCTGTAACAGAACACCGCTCTCCAAACCAGTTGTGTCGCAGGGCTAGCCGATTCCAACCAAATCGGCTCCCCAGAGCAACGACCTTTAGGGCGAGCTGCCCCCCGAGCCTTAATGAAGGCGAATCAGCCACATGTGCCGACATTAGCCTTAACTCATGACATAGCCCCCAGCAGAGAACCTTCAAGGTGAGCTGCCCCCCGAGTTTCTTCAGTTCTTCCTGCGCCTTGCCAGTTAGATCGGCTCCTTTCCCTTGGTAGATCTGATGCGATCCATCCTTGACCTTCTGTACGTCCAGGCTGCTCTTGGCCTTTGCCCTCGAAGAGAGGATCCGAGCTCTTACACTACTCCATTGAGGAGTTCTTCCATTAGTGCTCCATTGACCCTCTGATCGTAACAGTTATTCCCCTTGAGTCGATGGCCGCGCATCGGCTTTGCTCGAAAACTTTCGAATTTTTAGATTTTACGGCCGACTAGTGCATCGGCCCCCATATTCCAATACCCATCACCAAAGATGAGATGCTTCCGTTGCACATCCTCGTGTTTTGTCCACCTGGGTGCCCCCCCGAGCCGATTCTGTCAAGAGAATTGATGGTATCGGCTCCGTTGGATGACATGTTGAACTCAGGCAGAATGGTGGGTGAGGATAATTTTGGCCGATTGCTGGAACCGGCCTCCATGTTGCTTGTTCGATGAAAGGTTTTGTAATGTCCCTTCATAAATTTTTGGGGCCGATCACAAGGATCAGCCTCGCCACGTTTGCTTATTGACGCGTTCTTGCTACTCGTTCAGGCCGGTAGACCGAACCAGCCCAATCTCTGACTTTATCATGTTGGTGCGCTTGCTGTCGTCCACCTTGGATATATCGTGTAACCGTGGAGCACTGAGCTTCGTTGGAAGAACGAGTACCATGTTTGTGCCAGCCGATGTTTCATCATCGGCTTTCCTTTGTTTGGGGCGCCACTCCATTTTTCGTGGACGACCCTCTTCATCCAGGGTTCGCTGAACCTTTGCGTGCCGCATCAGGCCTTGCCTTCCTCAATGTATGCAAGTATAACCTCTCGGCTTCTTCCAGGCCGCGCAATCGTTGAACCCTGCGTTTCGGGAACGGCTGAGTCCGTCGGGGCACCACCTTGGCCGGTGGTACCTGTCTTCTTCTTCTCCCTCGTCTTCTGAATCTTCGAGATCTTCCAACCGAGGGGACTCAGCTCGTTTTCTCTGTGGCGGGAGAGGTCCTAAGCGCTCGAACACGGACACGTTGGCTGCCTCCTTCTTCTTCCGGTTGCATTCTGGGCAATTGCCGATTGTTGGCAATCCAACAATCGGCTCATTCCTGAATCCCAGCAGTGCCTGAAGAAAGGACAATCCCAGTGCCTGTCCTCGTCGTCTCGCTCCTTTGCCTTTCCCTTGGCACAACGCTCGTGCTCCTCCTCATCGCGATTATGCCGACGATGTCTTCTGGCTTCTCTAGCCAGACGATCTCTTTCATCATCGCTGGACCGTCGGCGTTGGTCGTACTGACTCACATACTTGTTGAGGAGGTGATCAGAGAGAGGTCGTTGATATCTTATGTTCTTCGCTTCTCCCTCTGTTACGTAGCGCTTGCCGTCTTGGCGGAGCCGATCGCGTGGAGCGGCTTCCTCTGTTTCTTTGCTATGAGAGCAGCTGCCCTCATCTCCATCCTTGCCGGCGTGGTGTCCAAGATCTACCATGTTGATATTGCACAGAAACCCGGGCCGGCACCCAGCATGGCAAGCATACTCCACCATGTTTACGGCGGGAAAGGGGTGTGTGTCGACCTTCATGGCGTATTGGTTGAAAATCAACCGTCCGTTTTCTATCGCCGCTTGGATGTGCTGACGCCACACCCTGCAGTCGTTGGTGGCATGGGAGGGCGAGTTATGCCATTTGCAGTATGGCTTTCCATTCAGCTCTTGCGCCGTGGGGAATTTGAGACCTTCAGGTATCTTCAACTGCTTTTCCTTGAGTAGGAGGTCGAAGATTTGCTCAGTCTTGGTCACGTCGAAGTCGAACCCTTTTGGAGGGCCTTGTGGCTTCACCCATTTGCAGGTCACGGGGCCTGTCGCTCGAGTCCATTCAGCCACTGCTACCTCCTGATCTCCCATGGCACCTTCATCTTCGTCTGCCTCAACCACAGTCACCACCCGCTTGAATTTGTCCTGGTAAACATCTGGGTGGCGCTGTTCATATGCGGTCAGCTTCTGCACCATGTGCGCTAACGAAGGGTAGTCTGCTTGGGAGGCCACGTCCTTGATTGATGATGAGAGACCCACCACCGCCAATTCGACTGCTTCTTTTTCACTTATACGAGCCGAAAAGCATCGGTTCCTAATGGTCCTGAAGCGCTGGACGTATTCTCGCCATCGTCTCCCCGTGCTTCGTCGTACTTGCGCTAGATCGGCAAAACCAACATCGGAAGCCTCTGAGTGATACTCGCTCATGGAACTGTTCTTCCAACCGCTTCCAAGTTTGGATGGAGTTCGGTGGCAGCGATGTGTACCACCCGAAAGCCAATCCCGTGAGGGACCGTGAGAAGAACCTCTCGCGCAACTCATCCGATGCTGAGATCGTGCCCAGGCTGTGCCAAATATCGGCTCACATGCTCGATGGAGCTGGACCCCTCTGACCCACTGAACTTTGTGAAGTCCGGGAGCCGATATTTGGGTGGCAGCGGGATCAGTTCGTAGCTGTTTGGGTACGGCTTGGTGTAGCCGAACGCTTTCCTTTTCGGCATCATACCGAACTGATCTTTCAGAATTGTACAAATCTGATCCGCTGTGATGGCCGTAGGTGTCGAACACTGAAGATTCGCCGGGGTGGCATACTTAACCAGCCATGCTTGCTTTTCCGGTTCTAAGCCAACTGCAGGAGCTGGGCCTTGGAGGTTCGTCGGGGTGGCGTACTTAGCCAGCCACGATTGCTTATCAGGATCGGCTCCTGACGTTCCTCCTGCCGTTTCAGAGGCCGCTGATATCGCAGCCTGGTCCGAGAGTGCCCGGGCGTTGCAGTCCGGCACGTATGCGCACGTGTATCCGTGCGGGATCTCCTTAGGTGGCTCAGGTAGGAATTGGTAGTCACTAGGATCACCACCAACCTTGTAGACGACGTATGCCGATGAGTTCGGCAGTTCCGGTGCTGCCCACGCGAATGGCTGGGGCTGGAGCGGCATCTCTCCTTTGAAAGTCCCCAGAGCCGGTCCCGACGGGGAGTACCGGTGACTCATGATTTCCTGGACGACGCGCAGAGCGACACGCTCCAAGGTGTTCACCAGGCTCTCGGGTGGCGGTGCAGCGAATGAGCCACCATGTAGTTGATCTCCTCGCCGCAGCGACCTGGTGCGTTCTTCTGACGGGGCGGACAGGTCCACTCCATCGAGTGCGCCTTCAGGTGTGAAACCCTTCCACCTAACGCCATGGGAGCGGGTTCGGTGGAAGGAGCCGATGAGTTCGGCTTCGAGAACTGCCTTGATTTCGTCGTGCTTCTTCTTGAGGTCGTCAGGCAGGTCCTCGTACTTGACCGGAGTGTCTTCCGCCATCTCGGATGTAGATGGCGATGTGGTGGATGTTGAGGGTTGTCCCACCGGGCGTGCCAGAATGTGTTGACGTCAGAAACCCACTGGCGGGCAGAGACGGGCAACACCGTAGAGCCGGGAACAACTAGGGCTGCGGCTGGCCCTAGTCCCTCTGAGCGACGGCTCGCAAAACCTCCTGGTCGCACGCACCGATGTTTATCACAAGGGCGTGCCACCTGACCTATACCTGGTCGTGGAAGGTGTGGATGATGCCTCGCTTAGTTTCTGCGAGGGCACACACGTAAACGTTAAATACGAGCCTCGATCGGCTCTCGGGTTATCCCGTGAATCGGCTCAAAGAGCCGATCCACCCATGATTCAGACGAGGTGTCCGAATATATGGTGGTCCTGCTTGATCAAGGTAAAGCTAATGAGATCTACGACGATGTGGGGCTTTCACCGCATAATCGGATCATCCTACTCCAGGTTGGGCCTCGCGGCCACGCACGGTGATCGTAAGCCGATCCTAAACAAGGCCTAAAAACCAACACGAGGTTGATCCTCGGAACATCCTGCTTAGGGCCAACGAACGACACCCTACGTGCCGCTGGATCCTCCCCCTTTGTAAGGCCTAACTATTGCGAGATGTTAAACTAATCCTTGTAGAACAAGGAGCAATCGTAACGGATCAGATCTACTAAACTATGATCAAGCGGGTGCCGCCCCTACACCTAAGATAGGTGTAAGGGCGGCTAGACATGCAAGGGTTGCACTACGAAAGCATGCAGCATGAAGAACAATGCTAACCCTAACATGTCTAAGATAACTACGTTGCTCGCCATCAAAAAGGCTTCGATACGAGCAACGCATGAACAACGTAGGCAGGCTTGTGCCGCCTAGATCGCAAGATGCGATCTAGGCAGCATGACGCTTACCGGTAGAAACCCTCGAGACGAAGGAGTTGGCGATGCGCCGAGATTTTTTTGTGGTTGAACGTTGGTTGTTGTTTATTCCATAAACCCTAGGTACATATTTATAGTCCAAGTGGACTTTCTAACGTGGGCGTGCACTAAACCGTGCACGAGATAAACTCTACTTTTAATCTAGATACAAACTACCGTAATTAAAGATACATGGGCAATCTGGCCCAATTTCACCAAGCAAGGCCGCTTCAGAGATCTTCAACGTGCAATCTTCCATGCCCATCCTGATCGCGGCCCACCTCCTGATTTTGCCAAATTCTGGTGATAACAGCTGTATGTAGCGAAAGCACTAGACTAAATTCATGTGTGTCCTCAAGAACGTTTGGTCATTATAAGTAAACAAACCGGTTTGTCCTTTGTGCTAAAAAGGATTGGGACACTCGCTGCAATTATTACTCTCGTACTTTACTTACTCGTACTTTATTCATCTGTTACATCAAAACCCCCTGAATACTTGTCTGTGAGCATTTACAGTGAATCCTTCATCGAAACTGCTTGTCAACACCTTCTCGCTCCTCGTTGGGATCGACATTCTTACTTATCGAAGATACTACGATACACCCCCTATACTTGTGGGTCATCAAGACTATTTTCTCGGCGCCGTTGCCGGGGAGTGAAGCGCTATTGGTAAGTGGAATTGGTAAGGGAAATTTCTACTGTTTGTGCTGATTTTATTTCTCTGTCTCGCTATAATTTATTATGGAGAGATCTTCTCTTGAGGGTTTATTTGGGAAATCTACTACTACTGCAAAGGTATTGGATGAGGCGCCGGGTAAGGAAGAAATACCATACAAAATACCTATGAAAATTATTGAACGTGTAGTGGGTAGCCGTTATACGTGGGATGGAACTGTCCACCCCGGAGATCATTTACTCGTTCTTACATGAATTATGCGGTTTATTCAAGTGTGCAGGTATTGCTATGGATGAAGTGAGGAAGAAACTATTCTCTATATCGTTGTCCGGTAAAGCGGCGCATTGGTATAAATTACTCGGATAATGGGGATTCTCTTGAATGGAATGATATTGTGCCCCGGTTTTATTCTAAGTTCTATCCTCCAAGTGAGATTCACAAAGATCGGAATCGCATATATAATTTTTGGCCTCATGAAGGAGAGAGTATTGCCCAAGCGTGGGGAGATTGAAGTCTTTAATGCTCAAATGCCCCATTCATGAGCTTCCCGGTAATATTATTATTGATAATTTCTATGCAAGACTTTCTTTTCAAGACAAGACCTTGCTGGATACTTCTTGTTCCGGATCATTTACACGCAACAAGGAAGAGTTTAAAAGGGACCTTCTTAATCGGATCCAAGAAAATACCGAAGGATGGGAGAACGACAAGGATAGAGAATCGAGTATAAATTATGATTATAAATGCATTGAAGCTTTTATGGATACTCGATAAATTTCGTAATATGAGTGCTACTTATGGTCTTGATTCTCAAGTTGCTGCAAATCTTTATAAAGCTTTTGCCTCTCATTATGAATTGCCAAAGAAGAACTTTGATAAGTATCATGAACCGTATAAAGATAAAATTGATTCATCTATAAATAAATGTGTTGTAGTTGAAACCGTTGATCATGTTATTCCTGAAGCTTATATTGAAAAAACTCCTTTCCCCTGCTAAAATGAAGGAGTACTCGTTATGAATAGTGCGGTTCATAAAAGTGAAAAGAAACCTATAGAACATGAAGAACAAATAAAAGTTGAACCTTGTTGTTGCAATTATTAAAGATCTTGTGACCGAAAATGTGGAGGATGGTCATATTATTTTCCGTGAAGATGCCTCTAATATTGTTTCGCATCCTAATAAGTCTAGGAAAGCTAGTGTTCCTATGCTATCTCGTTAGAATTGGTGATCATTGTTATTATGGTTTATGTGATATTGGTGCAAGTATTAGTGCTATTCCTTATGAGCTTTACACGGAGATTATGCACGAAATTGGTTCTTGTGAACTTGAAGATATTGATGTGGTTATTCAGCTAGCTAATAGAGAAACTATCTCTACAATTGGTATTGTTCGAGATGTGGAAGTTCTATGTGGTAAGATTAAATATCCTGCTGACTTTTTGGTACTTGGTTCTGCTGCTAGTAAATATTGTCCTATTATTTTTGGTAGACCTTTTCTAAATACTTGTGGAGCTATTATAGATTGCAAGAAAGAGGAAATTTTGACTAAATTTGCTGGTGAATCTTATGAGTTTAACTTCTCTAAATTTACCAAAACTCCTTATAAAATTGATTCGCCTAATAGTGATTTTAAAGTTGAACAAGTGTGCATCTATTGCTCTTGCTCCTAGTAATCCTTTGCGAGCAACATTTGGAGAATACCGAGAGTGAAGTTTTTAGGGAAGAAAGAGATGAGCTTGATGAAATTTTCCTTCGTCAACCTATTCTTAAGCATGATTTACCGGTGGAAGATCTGGGTACAACACCACCACCAAAGGAAGATCCTCGTCTTTGATTTAAAACCATTGCCTCGATAATCTTAAATATGCTCATATTGATGATAAGAAAATATATCATGTTATTATTAGTTCTAAGCTTTCGAGTTTGAAGAAGAAAGGTTATTGGAAATATTGAAGAAACACCGAGGTGCTATTGGCTACACTCTTGATGACTTGAAGGGGATTTCTCCCTCTATTTGCCAACACGCCATTAATATGGAAGATGATGCAAAGCTCGTTGTTGAACCTCGGCGTCGTCTAATTCCTAAGATGAAGGATGTGGTAAGAAATGAGGTATTAAGACTCCTTGAAGCTGGTATTATATATCCTATTGCTGATAGTAGATGGGTTAGTCATGTGCATTGTGTTCCTAAGAAAGGAGGAATGACTGTTGTGCCTAATGATAATGATGAGCTCATACCTCAAAGAGTAGTTGTAGCGTATAGAATGTGCATTGATTATCGAAAAAGTTAATAAGGTTACTAAGAAATATCATTACCCTTTGCCTTTTATTGATCAAATGTTAGAAAGGTTATCTAAAAATACTCATTTTTGCTTTCTTGATGGTTATTCGGGTTTTCACAAATTGTCTGTTAAAACTAAAGATCAAGAGAAAACCACTTTCACTTGTCCCTATGGAACTTATGCTTATAGGCGTATGCCTTTTGGTTTATGTAATGCTCCTGCTACTTTTCAAAGATGCATGTCTGCTATTTTTCATGGCTTTTGTGAGAGTATTGTAGAGGTATTCTAGGATGATTTTTCCGTCTATGGAAATTCTTTTGATAATTGCTTGCGGAACCTTGATAAAGTTTTGCAGAGATGCGAAGAAACTAACCTTGTTCTTAATTGGGAGAAATGCCACTTTATGGTTAATGAAGGAATTGTATTGGGACATAAAATTTCCGAGAGAGGTATTGAAGTTGATAGAGCTAAAGTTGAAGCCATTGAGAAGATGCCCTATCCTAGGGATGTTAAAGGTATTCGTAGTGTTCTTCGTCATGCTGGGTTTTATAGGAGGTTTATTAAAGACTTCTCCAAGATTTCAAAGCCTCTTACTAATCTTCTTCAAAAAGACGTACCTTTTGTTTTTGATGATGATTGTAAGGAAGCTTTCGAAACTCTAAAGAAAGCCTTAACAACTGCCCCTATAGTTGAACCTCCTGACTGGAACTTACCATTTGAAATTATGTGTGATGCTAGTGATTTTGCTGTAGGCGTCTGTTCTTGGACAGCGAGTAGATAAAAACTCGAATGTTATTCATTATGCTAGTAAAACTCTTGATGTCTGCTCAAAGAAATTATGCTACTACCGAAAAGGAATTGTTAGCCGTAGTCTTTGCTTGTGATAAGTTTAGATCTTATATCGTTGATTCAAAAGTTACTATTCATACTCGATCATGCTGCAATTAGATACCTTATGACAAAGAAAGATGCTAAGCCAAGGCTTATTAGATGGGTACTTCTTTTGCAAGAATTTGATCCGCATATTGTAGATAGGAAAGGTGTTGATAATCTCGTTGTCGATAATTTGTCTAGATTGTAAAATATTGCTTATTATCCTCGTTCCTGTTAATGATAGTTTTCCAAATGAACAATTGGCTGTAATAAAGGTGAGTTCGCGAGACGGTCCTTGGTATGTCGATTATGCTAACTTTATTGTTTCCAAGTACTTGCCTCCAACCTTTTCAGCTCAAGCAAAGGAGGAAATTCTTTTATGACTTGAGGCATTATTTTTGGGATGACCCACACTTATATAAAGAAGGAGTGGATGGTATTCTGCGAAGATGTGTTCCCGAATATGAGCAACAAGAGATATTGAGTAAATGTCATGGGAGTGCTTATGGAGGACATCACGCCGGAGATAGAACCGCGCAAAAGGTTCTACAATCAGGTTTTTATTGGCCAACTCTCTTCAAAGATGCAAGGAAGTTCATTTTAGCTTGTGATGAATGTCAAAGGGTTGGTAATATCTCCAGACGCAATGAAATGTCTATGAATTATACTCTTTTTATTGAACCATTTGATTGTTGGGGATTTGACTTCATGGGACCTTTTCCCTCTTCAGAAGGTAACACTCATATACTTGTTGCTGTTGATTATGTTACTAAATGGGTGGAAGCCATACCTACAAAAAGTGCTGATGGTGAGACCTCTTTAAGAATGCTTTTAGACATTATTTTCCTAGATTTGGAGTTCCTAAATATATTATGACAGATGGAGGTTCTCATTTTATTCATGGTGGTTTTAGAAAAACTCTTGCTAAATATGGTATTAATCATAGAATTGCTTCCGCTTATCATCCTCAAACTAGTGGGCAAGTAGAACTATCAAATAGAGAAATTAAATCTATCTTGCAAAAGACTCGTTAATAAAACTAGAAAGAATTGGGTCGGTAAATTGAAGGAAGCACTATGGGCTTATAGAACTGCTTATAAAAACCCCATGGGAATGTCACCTTATAAAATGGTTTATGGAAAAGCTTGTCATTTACCTTTAGAACTAGAGCACAAAGCTTATTGGGCTGTTAGAGAACTAAACAAAGATCCTAAACTAGCCGGTGATAAGAGGTTGTTGCAATTAAGTTCTCTAGATGAATGGAGAAGTGAAGCTTGCGAAAATGCTAAACTCTTTAAAGAGAAAGTTAAGAAATGGCATGATAGAAGGATTATCAAAAGAGAGTTTAATATTGGGGATAAAGTCCTATTGTATCGGTCTCGTCTCAGATTCTTTGCAGGGAAATTACTCTCGAAATGGGAAGGACCATATGTTGTTGAGGAGGTGTATCGTTCAGGAGCAATTAAAATTAGTTCCCTCCAAGGCAATGCCACGCAAGTGGTGAATGTACAAAGACTCAAGCATTATATCTCAGGTGATTCTTATAATGTAGATGTTGATGTTATTCGAGTGGAAACACCAGAGGCTTTCATCAAAGGTCACATTGACAGTCCGCCAGAACTCGACTTTGAATAGGTAACAGTACAGGTAATAAAAAGTTCGCGATTTGCTTTCCGAACAATGTTTTTGCTGTTTTTGGAAAATATGAAAAATTACGAGATCGAAACGGAGTGGAGGAGACGCACGAGGGCGTGCCCCCATAGGCCGGCGCGGCCAGGCCTTGGCCCGCGCCGCCCTATGAGCTGGCCGCCTCGTCGCCCCTTTCCGACTCTGGTTCGACCTGGTACTTTCCGTTTGTCATAAAAATTCCTGCTATATAATCCCCCGGACCCCTGGAGGTCCGTATATCGTTTTCTCGACGTGTTTTGTTTCGAGCTGTTTCTGCCAGGATCTATTTTCAATCTAGAAGCACCATGGTCTCCAACAACAAAGACAAGGAGCCTATGGAGGAAGATATTCAAGATCCCGAGTGGAAAGAGGTGGACGAGAGCGTCAAGGAAGAAGATGAAGAAGAAGTGGAGGAAGACTCGTGCGCGTACCCGCGTGCTACCATTGCAAGCATCGAGGTGGTGGAGAACCCTTTTAATGCAAAGAAGAGCGCAAGAATTCGCACCGGAGGAAGACTTCCACGTCACTACCTAGCTCCAAAGACATCTTCTCCAGGCACTTATCACCCCTTCCGAAATCTAATTTACAATAATCAAATTGAAAGGACTCCCAAGGCAGCATTGCCTAGCAATTGGGATATAGATCGTTCTAACACTGCAGGAAGGATGAAGCCTGAAGCCGAAGAGTGGGGAAATAACTCCAAGAGTTGGGACTCGCCGTCGGACATACTTCTTAACCGCGTCGAGCACAATTCGGAGATGATCCGCAACCTCATGTACAAGATTGATGAGCTTCAGGAGCTTGTTGAGAAGCTTGTCAAGAATTCACCATCACCACCGAAGGAGTAATTTATCATCGGTATTGGCATCCCCTTGGTTTGTTCCAAGCTTGGGGGAGTGCCGCGGTATCACATCATCACTACCCTTTTACTTTTTACTATCAAGTAGTGTCATATCATGAGTAGGGAAGTTATCATATAAGATGGGTTGCAGGTGTGGAAGTATCTCTCCTTTAGTTGGTTGTCTATGTATCCCTTGGTGTGAGTTATCGTTATGAAATATTAATGAGAAGTCTTATCATTTACATATTGCACACCTTATTTTAGTTTCCAATTTCTATTATATGATTGATCTTGATTTTAGTATTGGTACCACTTTGGGAGCATTGAGTAAATCTATTTGGTTTTGGCAAACTTAGCATTGGTCAATAACAACAACACCTTGAGGTTTAAGTAGAAAATAGAAATATATATAGTTGTTTCATTGTCTTCCTTTCTTGTTAGCTCATAGCTTATTATTCTGAAGTTAAAATTGTTTGTGCTTACAAGAAAGATGCATGATTGTTTCTATCACATGTATATTCGTTTGTTTCCCTCAACTTTTGTGCTTGCTAATTAACCTTGCTAGCCAAAGACCTGTACTGAGAGGGAATGCTTCTCGTGCATCCAAACCTCAACCCAAACCTATGCCATTTGTGTCCACCATATCTACCTACTACATGGTATTTCTCCGCCATTCCAAAGTAAATTGCTTGAGTGCTACCTTTAAAATTTCTATCCTTTACCTCTGCAATATATAGCTCATGGGACAAATAGCTTAAAAACTATCGTGGTGAAGAATATGTACTTATGTGTCTTATTTCTTAGTAAGTTGCTTGTTGAGCGGTAACCATGTTTTCTGGGGACACCATCAACTCTTACCTTTGTTGAATATCATGCGAGTTGCTATGCATGTTCGTCTTGTCTGGAGTAAGGGCGGTTTTCACAATCAAATGGTTTGAGTATGCATACTGTTAGGGAAGAACATTGGGCCGCTAACTAAAGCCATGATTCATGGTGGAAGTTTCAGTATGGACAGCTAATCCTCAATCTCTTATGAGAATAATAATTGTTGTTGAATGCTTATGCATTAAAGAGGAGTCCATTATCCATTGTCTATGTTGTCCCGGTATGGATGTCTAAGTTGAGAATAATCAAAAGCGAGAAATCCAATGCGAGCTTTCTCCTTAGACCTTTGTACAGGCGGCATAGTGGTACCCCTTTGCGACACTTGGTTGAAACATATGCTATGCAATGATAATCTGTGTTAATCCAAGCTAATTAGGACAAGGTGCGAGCACTATTAGTATACTATGCATGAGGCTTGCAACTTATAAGATGTCTTATACATAACACATATGCTTTATTACTACCGTTGACAAAATTGTTTCTTGTTTTCAAAATGAAAAGCTCTAGCACAAAAATAGTAATCCATGCTTCCCTCTGCGAAGGTTCTGTCTCTTACTTTATGTTGAGTCAGTAAACCTATTCCCCTCCATCTTAAGCAAGAATTTGAGTTGTTGGATCCAACCATCTATATTGTGATATATTTAATCATGCCTTTTATTCTTCCTTGTTTAGTACGAGTTTTTATTTGATGAATATAGCTTTGAAGATTATCAATGATTATGAGGAGATTATTATGATTGAGTATGCAAGTTGTGCTATATAAGCTTTAATATAAGAGCTCCGCTCGATAGATAAGTATAATCTGTTAGCTTGTTCTTTGACCAAGAACGAAGTTTGCCATTACCAATTATGATTTCCTATGCACCTTTATTTGTGATTTCCTTTTACTTGTTTCAAGTTGAATTATATGAGGAAGTTGTTCACTAATATGTCTTGTGTGAATTAATATGATGCTTCTTGTCCGTATTTTATTTATCGACTCTTCACTCCATAAACATGTGGTCTTGTTTACCGAGTTCAGTTTCGCTTGGGGACAAGCGAAGTCTAAGCTTGGGGGGAGTTGATACGTCCATTTTGCATCACTATTTTATATCATAATTTGATGTTATTCATTGATATATTTCATATTTGGAGATAATACTTATGTTATTTCATCTATTTTGCATGTTTCATGATTATTGGAGGATCGCGCACCGGAGCCAGGATTCTGCTAGAAAAAGCACCGTCAGAATGCAATATTTCGGGAGATCAACAGTTGACGGAAATTATACGAAAAATCCTATTTTTCCAGATGACGAAGGGAGCCAGAAGGGGGAGCCGAGGGGACCCGAGGTGGGCCCACCTCATAGGCCGGCGCGGCCCAAGGCTCGGCCGCGCCGCCCTGTGAGGAGGGGGCCCACGGCCCTCTCTCGCCTCCTTTTCTTCGCGTACGTCTTCGTCCCGAAAACCTAAGCTCCGGGGGTACATCGCGAAGAGCCACAGCCGCCTCGCGGGGCGGAGAACACCGAGAGAGAAAAGAGCTCTCCGGCGGGCGAGGAATCCGCCGGGGAAATTCCCTCCCGGAGGGGAAATCGACGCCATCGTCACCGTCATCGAGCTGGACATCATCTCCATCACCATCATCATCACCTTCATCATCATCACCGCCGTCTCCACCGCTGCACACCGTCACCGTTCGTAACAATTTGGGTTTGATCTTGATTGTTTGATAGGGAAACTCTCCCGGTGTTGATTTCTACTTGTTATTGATGCTATTGAGTGAAACCATTGAACCAAGGTTTATGTTCAGATTGTTATTCATCATCATATCACCTCTGATCATATTCCATATGATGTCTCGTGAGTAGTTCGTTTAGTTCTTGAGGACATGGGTGAAGTCTAAATGTTAGTAGTGAAGTATGGTTGAGTAATATTCAATGTTATGATATTTAAGTTGTGGTGTTATTCTTCTAGTGGTGTCGTGTGAATGTCGACTACACGACACTTCACCTTTATGGGCCTAGGGGAATGCATCTTGTACTCGTTTGCCAATTGCGGGGTTGCCGGAGTGACGAAACTCGAGCCCCCGTTGGTATATCGATGCGGGAGGGATAGCGAGGATCTCGAGTTTAAGGCTGTGGTTAGATTTATCTTAATTACTTTCTTGTAGTTGCGGATGCTTGCAAGGGGTATAATCACAAGTATGTATTAGTCCTAGGAAGGGCGGTACATTAGCATAGGTTCACCCACACAACACTTATCAAAACAATGAAGATTAATCGAGTTGTATGTAGCGAAAGCACTAGACTAAATTCCCGTGTGTCCTCAAGAACGTTTGGTCATTATAAGTAAACAAACCGGCTTGTCCTTTGTGCTAAAAAGGATTGGGCCACTCGCTGCAATTATTACTCTCACACTTTACTTACTCGTACTTTATTCATCTGTTACATCAAAACCCCCTGAATACTTGTCCGTGAGCATTTACAGTGAATCCTTCATCGAAACTGCTTGTCAACACCTTCTGCTCCTCGTTGGGATCGACATTCTTACTTATCGAAGATACTACGATACACCCCCTATACTTGTGGGTCATCACCTATAGATACTACAATAAGTCCACTAGGGCTATTGAAGTATCTTGTGACGTGGTGTTCTTGGAGGATAATGGCTCCCAAGTGGAGCAAGTTGTTCCATGTGCTGCAGGTGATGATGATCCTTCTAATGCCATCAAGCTTATGGGCATTGGACACATCCGGCCCATAGAAGTTCATACTCATGATAAAAGTGATGGAATAGAAGTATCAAGCTCAGCCCAAGTGGAGCCTAGCTCAACTCGAGCTGAACCATCAAGTGCAGCTCAAGATTTATCCTCCACTCAAGATGAGTCACATTCCGTAGAACAAGAAGAAATCACTCAATGACATAGGCATCCCCACTGCGCCACTGAGCAAGACCATGATGTTGATCAAGAAACATCCTCAACTCATGATCAAGCTCAAGTTGTCCCTCATGATCAAGTACTAGCAAGAGATGAATTTATTGATCATGAAGGAACCATTCGAAAGATCAAATATGCTTCAAGAGAAAGTGACATGAAAGTAGATCAAGTCCTTGGTAGCATCTCAAGGGGAGTGGTAACTCGTAGACACCATGCATTACTTATTACCTATTGTCAACATCATGCTTTTGTGTCTAGTTTTGAGCCACTCAAGGTACATGAAGCCTTGGTTGATCCGGATTGGGTAATTGCCATGCAAGAAGAATTGGAGTGTTTCACCCGCAATGAAGTATGGTATCTAGTTGAGAGACCCAAGGATCATCGCATCAATGTCATTGGGACCAAATGGGTATTCAAGAACAAGCAGCAAGATGAAAATGGCGTTGTCATAAAAAAACAAAGCAAGGTTAGTGGCGCAAGGGTTTGCCCAAATAGAAGGTATGGATTTTGAGGATACCTTTGCGTCGGTAGCCCGCCTTGAAGCTATTCATCTTTTGCTTGCATTTGCATCTTTCCACAATTTCAAGCTTTATCAAATGGATGTGAAAAGTGCATTTTTGAATGGTCCCCTAAAAGAAACTGCATATGTGGCTCAACCCCCGGGTTTCAAAGACTCACGCCGACCCAACCATGTGTATTTACTCCATAAGGCACTCTACGGTCTCAAGCAAGCTCCACGTGCTTGGTACGAGTTCCTTAGGGATTTCTTACTACATGATGGGTTTTGCATGGGTACGGTCGATTCCACCCTTTTCACCAAGCGGGTTAAACGGGGTGGCTTATTTATATGTCAAATATATGTTGATGATATTATCTTTGGTGGAACTAACCCCAATCATAACAAAGCTTTTGAGCTATTGATGACTAGGAAATTTGAGATGTCCATGATGGGAGAGTTGGAGTTCTTCCTAGGCTTCCAAGTGAGGCAACTTGCAAAAGGCACCTTCATCTCTCAAGAAAAGTATGTGAAGGACATGCTCAAGAAGTTTAACATGACCAATGCAAGCCCAATGAAGACACCTATGCCCATAAAGGGGCAGCTTGGCTCATGTGATCGTGAGAAGGATGTGGACATAAAGGTATACCGTTCCATGATAGGATCCTTGCTCTACCTTTGTGCTTCTAGGCCGGATATCATGCTAAGTGTAGGGATGTGTGCTCGTTTTCAATCTGCTCCCAAGGAGAGCCACTTGATGGCGGTCAAACGGATTCTAAGATACCTTGTTCTCACTCCTACTCTTGGACTGTGGTATCCAAAGGGGTCAACCTTTGAACTCATAGTGTCGTTGCCTATTCGACGGTACCTCGGAGGAGGGATCCTCACGAGGGGGAGAAGAAGTAGGGGCCATAGGGCGGAGTGCACACGGGACGGTGGTACGCGATTTACCCAGCTTCAGAACACCTGCACGATGACGGGGCCTACTGCCGCTTGTCCGGAATTATCCGGGCGCTTGCGCGTTGTTACAATGAGTTGTGGTTGTGCCTCTAGGGCTCCCGGGATCCGGCTTATAAAGGCGCACGGATCTAGGGTTTACATGGAGAGTCCTAGCCGGATTACAGATTGCCTAACTACGGTACAATATCTTGTCGTGCACGTCAAGGATCCGCCTTCCATATACGTCGTACTGGATCCGGGTTCCTCATGGGCCTCCACGGATCCGGGTTCCTCCGAAGGTCGGTGCGGATCCGGCTAACTGATCCTGGACCGGACTTCATCCTTCATGATCAACGAGCAAGCCGGGCCGCCCGATGGGCCACACGCCACATCACCGTCTATGGGCCACCCGGGCTTGCCGGATCTAGGCACTGTCGATGGTACACCCATGAAGTATACCCACAACAGTAGCCCCCAGAGTTCTCCGAGTTTCGCCTGCAGTTTCCGCCATGCTTGCACCTTATGGTCTCCGGCATTGTTGGTAACGCAGAGAAATTTGAAGAACTCCAACTTCATATTTTCTTCTTTCCCAACCTTTAGTCGAAAAATCCCCCCATCCTGCAGGACTTCATCCATCGACAGTTTTAAACATGTCTCCGGGTTACTCCCCTGCTTGCGAATGAGAATTACTTATCTTCACGCTTTTACCCGGAATCTTAATAGACTCGAACGGTTCCGCCAATTCTGGCGCCATTTTCGCGTGATTTGAGCGGTAACTTATCCTTAGCCATTTTTACCGTTTAGGGTTTTGACACGTGTCACGCATCCAACGGCGCGACACTTGCGTTCCGACCACAGGATGCGGAGCACGAATCTCCTCCTCTCGGCCTATAAATATCCACCGTCAACCCTAATCTCTCCATTCACCCCCTCTTTCACCTCTCTGCGAAGCGCCGCCCGTGAGCTCCTCCTCCGCCGTGCCGAAGTCTGCCGGAAAACTCCCCGCGCAAAATCCTCGTCGCCGGCGACCCCGACCACCGCGGAATCCATCACGGTGAGTTCTCGAGCTTCAGTCTTTCGCCGTAGTTGGAAGGGACGATCCTTAGGAAGACAATGTGGATCCGACTAAGTTATGTTTTCCGTCACTATTCTTTCTTCAGATGTCTTCTGCGACTCCGCCTCCAACCTCCGAGCCGATCATGGAAACTCCTATCTCCTCCGCCCCTCCACCCTTCGCCCCGGTCCACCTGGATTCCACCAAGGATTCCGGCAAGGACACCGAAGGAACCTCTGCTAACCCGGAGAAAGCCTCCGGGGAGGAAAAGGCAGAACAGAAGGCGGAAGAAATTGCCGCCAAGAAATCCAAGGCTCGTCAGCGAGACGCCGAAGCTAAAGGGAAATGGTGGCCCTGCACCACCACTAACATGGAGCTAAAGAACTTGGAGGCAGAAGGTTTTCTGCTCCCCGGAAGCTGGCGAACGGTTCCGGGTTCCCTGGCTCCAGCCCCTCAGGATGGCGAGATGGTGGTAACAAAGGCGCTGGTGGAGCGAGGTTTCTCTTTTCCGCCATCGGATTTCTTCTCGGAAATCCTGAAAGCGTACGGGCTCCAGCCCCACAACATATCACCGAACAGCGTCCTGGCGATCAGCAACCATGTCACTCTCTGCGAGGGCCACCTCCGGATAACTCCCGAACTTCCTCTTTTCCAACACTATTTCTCCGTCAAGAAGGAGAAGATCCGCCAAAACTCTGAGTTGGCGACTTGCGGATCCATCACCTTCATGCTCCGCCCCGGTCGCGTCTACCCTCCTACCGACCGCCACGAATCCGCGCGGTATTGGTCCGGAGGCTTCTTCTACCTGAAGGACGTCTCCGACCCGGTGAGCGACAGAAAACTTCCATTATTCAAGAACAGCCCCGCCAGTGAAACTCCGGCATGGACACAGTGCCCTCACCTCTCCGAGTCGCCTCAGCTGACCCGCGCTGTTAGGCGGATCTGCAAGCTCACAGAGGAGGGTATGTCGGGGAAAGACCTTACCATGTCATGGTTCACCAAGCGGATCCAGCCACTACAGCATCGGGACCGCTTGATGTTCCACTACACGGGGCGCGACGATCCGATGCGCTCCACGAAAGATAATCTCTCCGCCGACGCCATCGACAAGAGGATCCGACTCCTCATCAAGATTCTGCGTGAACTTCACGTTCACGTGTGTAACAAAGACATCCATACCAACGGTTCCGGGACCGCGGTACGTTATCCTGATGTGCCTGCTAATTCCTTCATGCCTTAAATTTTGTCTAAGTCTTGGCCTGGTATCAAAGCTCGAAGCCCTCGAAGAAGGCGAGCTCGGAACTCTTCTCCTAGCCCCTCAAACCGGCAATACCGACCCGGAAGCCGCGTCTGAGGTGGAAGCTCCCGAAGCTCCACGTCTTTCCAAGAGGAAGAAGGCTGCTCCCTCCAGCCCTGCAGCCAAACGCGCCCGCGAAACACCTAGTATCGCGGCCACCCGTAAGCTGGAGGCGGAGAAGAAGCGTCTGAAGATGATTGATACCAGCAACCGCGCTCAACCCAACATCTAGCAATTCTTTATACCAACTGGGTAAGTATTTGGTTTCCGCAACGAGTTCTTGTTGCTGCTGTGAGTTAACATATACTAAATTGTTTATGCTCCTTGTTCTTTTTATTGCAGCAAAAGCTCCGGAAGCCAAGCCCCCAGAATTACCAAGAAGAGGGTCAAGCCATCTCCGGCTTCTATTCCAGTTACCCCAGAGGTAGAGGTTCCGCCCAAGGCCTCATCCGCCGCCAAGCCGGATCCCAAGAACGTCATCAACGTTGATGACCTTTCGGAAGATCCAACTGTCGAATCTGACAAGGGTGATTCCGGCAAGGGCGCCTCCTCATCTACACCTCCGCCTGAGCAGCCCATGACTACCTCCACCGAAATTCCGACTGACCTAGTCGAGAGAAAACTCCGCTTGAGCGGCGCCACTGGAACGCCCCAGACTCATCCCCACTTCTTCCCCGTTCTGCAAAAGGTCCCCCTTGCACAGCGCCACAAGGAAATTTCCGACATGATGGAGCAAGTGTGGGGGCCTGCGAACACGGAGGAGCAGGAGCTGAATGAGCTTGAAGGCGGCATTAAGGCCTTTTTCGCCAAGAACAAGAATGTGCGTCAGGTAACACCAGCCCCCAGGCATTGGTTTATGCATTTTTCCGAGTAACATGTATGAGCCAATGTCTTAAACTTTGTAGATTGTAGCGGAAAATCAAAATTTTCACATGCTAAACACTTTAGCTTCCGTCCAGCCCCCACAAGTTTGAGTTTCCGTCTAACCGTTAAAACTGCTCTCACAGAATACACGGAAATTGCACGAAGATTTGCGCACCCACGTGCTGGAGCAGAGACAAGAAATTGAACTGCTTCAAACCAGGGACGCGGATAATCAGAAGGCCATTGCGCTGCTGGAGACCCGTATCAAGGGTTTTGAAGGTAACAATTCCGACTGAGCCCCCAGTATCGTCAATGCAACTATATTAACGTTGTTGTTGAAATTCCGAGTTCCAGATGATATTGCCAAACGCCCCTCAATCGACTCCCTTTCCGCCAAGATAGAAGTACTTGAGGCAGAGAATGAATCTCTCAAGAAATTCCTGAAGGAATCCTCCGAGGAGGAGTCCAAGAAGAAAAAAGAACTCTTGGAGAAACATGCCCAAGAACTATCGGATCTCGCTGAGAAACTGAAGAAAAGTCAACAGCGGATCTCTACCTTGGTCGCGAAGAACAAGGAGTATGAAGCGGAGGCGGAGGCGATTGATAAATGATCTTCCGTAAGGACCTCTATTTTCTTTCTTTGTAATTCCGACTTCTTCATACTTGTGCTTCTGCTCGCGGAAAAAACTTATTGTATTTTTCGCAGCGAGCCTCGGTTTTGAGTGGACGAAGGATGCCACCCTGAAAAGGACTGAAGCGTATGAGGAGGCGCAGAGCTCTATTGATAGCCTCTTCGAGGCATGTCGCGGAGTCGCCAAATCGCTATCCTTGAAGAGAGCCGGAACCACGGTGATCGACACCATGACCAAGCTTATCAAGCAGGTGCCGGAACTCATCAAGGATTGGCAAGAGTCTTCTGCTCGCGGAGTTGCTTCCCTCGTGTTGGCGACGTGCAAGGCGCACTTCCCCACCATGAACTTCGCTGACGTCTCACGCGGAGCCCCCAAAGGCACCAACATGAGGGTCCTCCTCGCAGAGACCCAAGGGTATGATCGGCTCTTTGTCGGACGAGTTAACCACTTGTTTTGGTATAATAAGCACGATCTGCCCGCGGGATTCTCTGACGCAGAGGATGAAGATGAGGAGGACCTCCCCGAAGACGATTTCGCTGAGGAAGGCTCCGGGTCAAGCGCGGATCACGACGAAGGGGGCTCCGGCGATGATTCTGGCGATGGCTCCGCCTACATTGCTTCGGATGAGGAGCAGTCCTCCGAGTAAAACCTGCGAAGCAGCTAAAACTGATGCATCATTTTGGCCCCGGAGTGGGTTTGTAATATAACTTTAAATTCTTAAGTAGCTAGGGACGAAACAGCTATGCATGGGCGGAAAATACTTATCCTGCTATCCTTTTAATATTATTTGCATGTTTCGTTTTGTTGGAAAGCAAGTGCTGGTTTCTATGTTTTCCGGCTTACTCACTTGACCTTCCGCGAGCCGGAAGACCTTTAGCCGGAAACGCTCGCCAGCGGCGACGAAGCCCAATGACAATCCGTCAATAACCGCGGAAACAAGCCCCCAGCCAAGGTGCCGGAAATCGCTACTAGGAATCCACGAATTCGCAACAGAAAAAATTTCCACCAGAAAACTTAAACTTACATCCAAAAGGACGGTTTTGAGAAATCACAACTTTCATACACGCCTAGGCGGAAATATCCAGCTCTGCGGTTTTAGTCGGAAAAAGCATACACGATCTAAAATGAACAAGTAAAGGAGGTAAAAGACTCAAAGAGTGAACCAAAAGCTTTATTTCACTGATCATGTATGATTATTACAATGTGTGTAATTCTATGCTAAGTGTGGAAAGGACGTAGATGTGCAATGTTCCAAGGACGCTCTGTTTCGTTGTAGATGTCATCCGGATCCTCCCTCTTGCGTTTTCGGCGCCAGTTAGCAGGTCTATCTTTTAGCTCTCGGAAATCGACAAGGTAGTACGATCCATTGTGAAGCACTTTGCTAACGACGAAGGGTCCTTCCCATGGGGATTGCAACTTGTGATCTTTCACCTGGCGAAGGCGGAGAACCAGGTCTCCAGCCATGAACGAGCGATTCCGGACTCGACGGCTATGATAGCGTCGGAGCTTCTGCTGGTAAATGGTGAAGCGTTGGTCTGCTAAGTTCCGAGCTTCTTCGATCAGGTCCACAGATAGCTGTCTGGCCTCGTCAGTAGTTTCTTCATCATAGGCGGAAACTCGCGGTGAATCGTGGATGATGTCGGAGGGGAGCACGGCTTCGGATCCGTATACCAGGAAGAACGGAGTGAATCCTGTTGACCTGTTGGGGGTAGTTCGTAAACTCCACAGGACGGAGTCTAACTCCTCAGCCCAAGCTCCGGCTGCGCGGCGCAGGTGGTTCTTCAAGGCGTGGTTTTATTCCGGATAAGAGGAGTCCATTGGCTCTTTCGACCCGACCATTGGACCGTGGATGAGCCACCGATGCCAAGTCTAGTCGGATCCCAACGTCATGGCGATGAATCCTTCAATTCTCCTTGGGCGAAGTTTGTGCCATTATCCGTGATTATGCTCGTGCGGGATGCCGAATCTCGTCACGAGGCTGCGGACAAATTTGAGTGCCGTAGCACCGTCGGCTTTTCTCACCGGCTTTGCCTCGATCCATTTACTCGAATTTATCAATAGCGACCAGGAGGTACTCAAAACCGCCGGAGATGATTTCTTTAACTTACCAACCATATCGAGCCCCCAGACCGCAAACGGCCAGGTGATAGGGATGGTCTTCAGCTCTTGGGCTGGAGCATTTGGTTGAGTAGCATAGTACTGACAACCTCGACAGGTTTTTACCAACTTGTCAGCATCTTCTTTAGCTGTGAGCCAGTAAAATCCTAGCCGAAAAGCTTTGGCAACGAGGGACCTGGGAGCGGCGTGATGCCCGCAATCCCCTGCGTGGATCTCTCTGAGGATTTCAATGCCATCTTGATTGGAGATGCATTTGAGGAATACTCCCGTTGCGCTTCGTTTGTAGAGCTGTCCGTCAACGATTGTGTAGGATCTTGCTCGTCTGATGATCTGTCGTGCGAGGACCTCGTCCTCCGGCAACTTCGATCAATGAGGTAGTCCAGGAAAGGCTGGGTCCAAGCCGGAATGATAGCCATCACTTCCTTTGCCGGAGATACTGCCACCTCTGGATTTTCCGGGTTAGCGCCCTTAACTGAGGGTATCCGTAAGTGCTCCAGGAAAAAGCCGGGCGGAATTTGTTTCCTGCCGGATCCGAGCTTAGATAGCATGTCTGCCGCTGCGTTATCGTCTCTCCTGACGTACTTGACTTCGTATCCGAGGAAGCACTTGGCGATCTCGTCAACTTCGTCTCTATAGGCCGCCATGTCGGAGTTTCTGGCGTTCCAGGTTCCGGCTACTTGTTGTGCCACCAGGTCGGAATCTCCACAGCATATGATGTGCTTGATCCCGATTTCCTTAGCGATCCGCAGACCGTGTAGTAGAGCCTCGTATTCCACCATATTGTTTGTAGCTTCGAAGTGAATCTGCAGAACATACTGCAGTTCTTCTCCGGTAGGGGACTTCAGGGTGACTCCGGCTCCTGAGCCTTGATGCTGCTTGGATCCGTCGAAGTGCATGACCCATGTTTCTGGTTCCGGCTCCAGATTTGCATCCGGAGCCTCTGTCCAATCTGCAACGAAATCTGCCAAGACTTGGGATTTAACCGCAGTCCTAGGCTTGTAAGCGATGTCGAAGGCGGATAACTCGATGCCCCATTTTGCCGTACGTCATGTTGCGTCAGCGTTGTTGAGAATCGTCGACAGCGGAGCCTTGCTCACGACCGCTATCGGGTGCTCTTGGAAGTAGTGTCTCAGCTTCCGGCTGCCTAGGAACACTCCATAAGCTAGCTTCTGAAAGTGAGGGTATCTTTGCTTTGACTCCGTCAGTACCTCGCTAATGTAATAGACTGGTCTTTGGACGTCATACTCATGACCTTCTTCCTTTCGCTCCACCACGATGACGAGACTGATGACTTTGTTGGTAGCTGCCGGGTAAAGGAGCATTGGCTCGATTCTACCGGGGCCGCCAAGATAGGTGGGGAGGTGAGTATTTCCTTCAACCCTCGAAGAGCTGCGTCAGCTGCGTCGTCCCAGACGAATTTGTCTGTTTTCTTCAACAGCTTGTACAAAGGTAGCGCCTTCTCGCCAAGACGACTAACAAACCTACTGATTGCTGCGACGCAACCAGTTAGTCGTTGCACATCTTTGAGACAAGTTGGCCGTTTGATACACAGGATTGCCTTGATTTTTTCCGGGTTAACCTCAATGCCTCTGTGAGAGACGATGAAGCCAAGGAGTTTTCCGGCTGGCACGCCAAAGACGCACTTCAGCGGATTCAACATCATCTTGTATCGGCGGAGATTGTCGAAGGTTTCTGTGAGGTCGCTGATCAAGTCGGATCCTTTCCGGGTCATGACCGCGATGTCGTCGACGTAGGCGTGCACGTTCCGGCCAATTTGATCCTTCAGGCACCGCTGCATCGTACGTTGGTAGGTGGCACCTGCATTTTTCAAACCAAAAGGCATGGTGACATAGCAGTAAGTGCCAAAAGGGGTGATGAACGAAGTCGCCTTTTGGTCGGACTCCTTCATCCGGATCTGATGATACCCGGAATATGCGTCAAGAAAACACAGAAGTTCCGCCCCCGCCGTCGAATCAATGACTTGGTTAATGCGCGGCAAGGGGAACAGATCCTTCGGATAATGCTTGTTCAAGCCGGAGTAATCGATGCACATTCTTAGTATTTCAGTGTTCTTTTTGGGTACAAGGACGGGATTTGCGACCCAATCAGTATGGATAACTTCTATTACAAAACCTGCCTCTAGTAACTTAGCTAGTTCCATTCCTATGGCGCGGCGCATCTTATCTCCAAAGCGTCGCATAGCTTGCTTCACCAGTTTAGCCCCCGGATTTATGTTGAGGTAGTGCTCGGCGAGTTCCCTAGGTACTCCGGACATGTCAGAAGGTTGCCATGCGAAGATATCCATGTTAGCGTGGAGGAACTCGACGAGCGCGTCTTCCTATTTGGGGTCCGTGTTGGCTCCGACTGAAACCTTCTTGGAGGCGTCACCTACAATGAGGTCGTGCTTCTTGGTTTCTATCGCGGCCTTGAAGGAGGTCTTCTGTTCGGAGATCTGCTTCTTGGTGGTCTGCATCTCAGTCGGATCCACCGCGGCTCTGTAGCCTTGCAGCTCCTCTCCAGATATCACAGACTCTACGAAGGCGGCTTCGCCTTACTCGCATTCATGAGCCTTCTTGTAGTCTCCGGATACGGTAATCATACCTTTGGGACCCGGGATCTTGAGCTTGCTGTAGATGTAGCACGCTCTAGCGTGAAACTTGTGGTAGGTGGGCCTGCCGAAGATGACGTGGTAGGAGCTCTTGAAGGGCACGACTTCAAACGTGATCATCTCTTGGCGGAAGTTATTTGCATCGCCGAAGGCCACGGGGAGTCTGATGCTGCCCAGGGAATTTGCCTTTTTACCCGGAACCACACCATGAAACTCAGTGGTGCTGTGCTTTAGCTGTTCCTTGGTAAGGTTCATCCGCTCCAAAGTTTCCAGGTACATGATGTTTAGGCTGGCTCCTCCATCCATGAGGCACTTGGAGAAATCATACCCGTCGATGCGGGGACTTACAACCAAGGCGTAACACTCTTTCGGAATGACAGTAGGATGATCCTTTCTGTCAAACGTACATGGAGTTTCCGACCACCTGACATACTGCGGCACAGCGGGAACTGTGGCGTTCAGGATCCGGAGAGCTGATTTGCTTGCACGGACTGTTGAAGTTCCAAGGAAAGTGTGGTATGCGCCCGCACTCTTTTTATCGAAGGGGTTGGGTTTGGCTGCGGATCCGGCTTTGGGATCCGGCGAAGCGTCATCCTCGTCCATCGCCTCGGAACTGTCTTCCTCCTTGTCCTTGTTCTTGCCCTTGCCTCCTTTGCCGCGTGGGCGGTGCTTCCGGGCTCGTTTGTATCCTACTTCCGGGTCAGATTTTAGATCATTGACCCACTTGCGGTTGCGGTTGGTATGAGTGGACTTCCTCGTAGCCGGATCCGGTGGGCCGGGCAAGGCATGTCTCTGTACTCTTCATAAGTTTGGGGGGCGCGGGTTCCGGCAGCGGTGACCTCATCGCCACGCTGCTGGCCCCTTCCAGCTCCGCCACCGCAGCCGCGGCCTCTTCCACCTCCTTGGCCTCCGTGCTGGAAGGCCATGGCGATCAAGTCGGATCCGCCGCTCTTTTGGTCATCAGGGGGGTTTTTCCGCTTGGTGCCGCTGCTGCTGCCGTTATCACGGTTCTTCTTTTGCTGGTGCAGGGGGATTGCTGTAGCTGCTAGATCTCCGCCAGCGTCGTCATCGGCGGCAGTATGATCACTGGAGATGGTGATCATGTCATCCAAAGTCAGCTTATTTGCATTGACCAAGCAGATCAGCTTGTGCCGCAGCAGTCCTCCTCGCTGCAAGCCACCAATGAAGGCGTGCATTGCTGTGTGGTTATCAACATTCTCGCACTCGTTTCTGCATGCCAACCATCGGGTGAGGAAATTCCTCGATGTTTCACCCTTCTTCTGGATACATGCCTGCAGGTCGCTTGTTGTGGCAGGTCTCTTGTAGGTGCCTTTGAAGTGTTTCTCGAAAGCGTTCTTCAGGTCAAACCAGCAAAAGATGGAGTTCTTCTCGAGGTCGCTGAGCCAGATCCGGGCTGGACCTACAAGGTACAGCTGAAGCATGCGGCAGGCGATATTAGGGGTTCCTCCGGCGAAGGTTACGACATTATAGTAATCCTCAATCCAGGTATCCGGCCTTTCCGTGCCATCATAATTCTTCAGGTTTCCGGGTAGCTTGAGATTCATCCTTGGCTTTGGTTCCTCTCGAATCATCTTGCCAAAGCATTTTGGGCCAATGTAGTCAGATCTGTACTCATTGAGGCATTCTCGGGCATCGCGTGGGCCGCCGCCCGGTGTTTTTGAGCGGGAGCGGGATCTTCGGCCTCCGCCTCCGCCTCCGCCGCTGGGTGGCGGTGAAGGGGACCTGCGAGGGGGCCTGTAGGATTTTTTGCTTCCGCCTTCTGAATCCCGGCGGTCTTCCCGAGGCTCGCTCCGGCTTCGGTGGCTACCTTCACCTTGGTGATAGTCCCCTCCGTCGTTCCGGCTCCGGCGAGGCTCTGGCTCACGTTCCGCGTTCCGGCTCCTCCTGGGCTCAGGCTCGCGATCGCTATTCCGGCTCCTTCTGGGCTCGGGCTCATGATCGTTGTTCTGGTTCCGACGTGGTTCCGGCGTACGCGCCCTGGTCCTTGGCGGCGGCATGTTGTCACGGATGTTAATTCCACCAGCCCCATGGGGTCTGGTGTTTCCAGCTGGACTGCGGCGGCGAGGCGGCGGGGGACGCGGGTACCCGTTAGGCGGAGGTGACGGGTTCCGGTACTTGTTCCTACCAGTGTACATTGCATCCTTTCCCTTCTTCGGGTCTGACGGAGGCGTCTTTGACGGCACGGGGATTGGATTCGGATGCTCCCTTGCTTTTCTTCTGCGCTCCGTGGATCCGGTGCACGATTCATCATCGGGGTGGCGATTGATACGGGCGTCCTTCTGCGCGGTGGATACACAGTGATCCGGATTGGATTCCAACCTGCGCGAAGTATCGGCCTTACTCTGCTGCTGCATTGCAGAAGCAACGAGCTTGCGGACGTAATTAATATCAATTTCCCCGTCCTTCTTGTTCAGAAGTTCCGCCGCTTTTTGCATGTTATCCTTTGGAGTTGCTAGCGGCTGCTATTCGACAGGGGTTGCAAAGTTGATCCTGCGGGGAGGGATTGCTTCTCTAACGATTCTATCAGCCTCCGCCTGTGCATAGATCATCTTCACCTCCCACTCTTTCCTCATACTCTTGACTTGCTCGAGTGTTTCGGTGATTTCGCGATCCTGTCTTTCAAAGCGATCCATGAGATGCGCAGCTTCTTCCCTCTCATCCAATATAGCAGATGCGGTATTGGCGAACTTCTTGGCTGTGGCCAGCATCTCCTTTCTAGTGGCCTCTAAAGCCTCCGGATCTGCGGCGTCGCCAGGGGTTATTGGCTTGTTGAGGACGTCTGACTGCACGACCAAATCCATGCGTGCTTGTGCAACTATTTCCTCCGGAGACAGGACATCCTCAAACGGACATTCCCGATCTAACGGAGATCCGGCGTTGGATGGTCCTGGGTCGGAGGTGGTGTTTTCATCTTCGCGTTCCTGCTGATCCAGCGGTGCCACGGTTGCGAGAACCTGCATAGGCTGGGCGGAATCGACGTCAGGTTGCTCACCACCTCCGAGTTCTTCTATCTTGCGATTGAACTCTTCCGTGTCCATAGAGGAGGAATCATCGGAAGTTGGGCTCAGGTTGCCCAGGATCGACTCTTCACCCGGGGCGTCGCTTTCTCGGACAGCCTCTTGCTGATCCGGAGCGTCGTCGTTCTCCGGTACCTCAACCTGCACGGGGCCAGCTCCGACTTCTTGAGGGGCGGCTCCTACGGTATGGGCTATGAAGTGTACAAAGTGACACCTTTGCTTCTCTAACACCTGGGAAACCCAGGCGGATCTGCAGTGGTCTTCCACCGTTATTTCCTGCTCAGGGGCGGATTGGGTGGGCTTTGATTTTTTCAGATCTAAGGCGGAATCTTCCTTAGGAAATTCCTGCGACTCAGATCGGATCTTCGCGACTGCGTCCTGCTCAGCGGCGGTCGCGTCAGCGTTACTTACCAGCGCGTTCCCGTCGGAATCGACGGTTTCGCCGATGAAGATTTGGATGCCGCCGATTGGGACGATGGAGAGCTTGACGGGGTTAGTCTTAGCCGGAATCCATCACTCATCCGGAGGGACGATCGGAAGGTTTCCAGCGTAAAGAACACGCCCCACCGCGATCGTGTCGTCGTAGCTTCCCATGGGGGAACCCTCCCGGTTCCGGCCTCCAGACGCCGCTGGCCCCACGGTGGGCGCCAACTGTCGTTGCCTATTCGACGGTACCTCGGAGGAGGGATCCTCACGAGGGGGAGAATAAGTAGGGGCCATAGTGCGGAGTGCACACGGGACGGTGGTACGCGATTTACCCAGCTTCGGAACACCTGCACGATGACAGGGCCTACTGCTGCTTGTCTGGAATTATCTGGGCGCTTGCGCGTTCTTACAATGAGTTGTGGTTGTGCCTCTAGGGCTCCCGGGATCCGGCTTATAAAGGCGCACGGATCTAGGGTTTACATGGAGAGTCCTAGCCGGATTACAGATTGCCTAACTATGGTACAATATCTTGCCGTGCACGTCAAGGATCCGCCTTCCATATACGTCGTACTGGATCCGGGTTCCTCATGGGCCTCCACGGATCCGGGTTCCTCCGAAGGTCGGTGCGGATCCGGCTAACTGATCCTGGACCGGACTTCATCCTTCATGATCAACAGCAACTGGGCCGCCCGATGGGCCACACGCCACATCACCGTCTATGGGCCACCCGGGCTTGCCGGATCTAGGCACTGTCGATGGTACACCCATGAAGTATACCCACAACACATAGGCTATTCGGATTCCGATTGGGCTGATGATAAGGTTGACCGGAAGTCTACCTCCGGGGCTTGCCAATTCATTGGTCGGTCATTGGTGAGTTGGTCATCCAAGAAACAAAACTCCACTGCCCTATCCATCGCCGAAGCCGAATACATATCTGCGGCATCTTGTTGCACTCGGTTGTTGTGGATGAAGCAAACCTTCAAAGACTATGGTGTGTCTCTTGGTACGGTGACTCTTCTATGTGACAACAAAAGTGCAATAAAGATCGCCAATAACCCAGTTCAACATTGCCGCACAAAACACATTGACATTCGCCATCACTTCCTACGTGATCATGTTGCCAATGGGGACATTGATCTCACTCATGTGGGAACAACGTACTAATTGGCGGATATTTTCACTAAGCCTTTGGATGAAGCCCGATTTGAAAACTTGAGAGGAGAAATTGGTATTCTTGATCCTAACAACTTAGATTGAACAACTTCTTTGCACTATATTCTTGCATTTATCTTGCTATCTAGCTTAGTTGTGCAGCACATATGGGGATAGTCATCTTACCATGTCTTGGTATGATGCATACCTATGTGTGCAACATTAATAGAACCAATGTCAAAATATGGACCCAAGCATGTCTCTTCGAGGTCTCATGACATTTGCGCTTTCACATAAGGGGGAGAAATCCCCCGCCCTTTTATTTGCCTCTTATGCATTTTAGCCTACTCTTCTTTTGAGGCCAATGATTTTAAGTGCCATATCTTATCTCTTTGGTTTATGCTTAATTCGAAACCATGCTCATTGTTGCAATTTGACCTTATTTTTCCTACCAATGAGCATGTATAGAATCAAAACTGTCTCTAATCAAACCTACTCTATCCTTCATCTATGAATGTGCATGCCCGTCTTGAAACTCTAGCAAAATGAGGTCACTTTGAAGTTTCGGTATCTGACCCGGCAGACCGGGTGCTACTACCGAAATTTCCGGCAGTCAACCCGGCCTGCCGAGCTAGGAACCGGGTGGGTCAGCATGTGGTCCGGTGGTACCGGGCTGAGTACCGGGTTCGTGCGGGACAAAGGGGTACTTACTCCCTGGGAAGTTAGGGATACCCCTTGGATCCCCTTTCTTCCCCATCTCATCTCTACACCATAGCCACCATTACCACACCTCCCTCATCTCCAAGTGGTTGATTCAACCCTTGGAACTCCAGATCCATCCACTCCCCTTGCTCCCCTCATCATTTGGAGCATCTCCACCGAAGGGATTCAAGATTGGTCAAGCCATTTGGGAGGACTTTGGATTTCCACCCACCAAAGCTTCCTCCATTAGAAGCTCTTCTCCGCCAAGTTAGGGCAAGGAGAGCATGTCTTCGGGTAACTTCATCTTGTCTTCATCCCCCTCCTCAAGTGCTCTTCTTTTTGTTACCCAACATATGAACTTGAGGATATAGGGTTAGAACTTGTGTCATTAGGGAGTCAACCACTTCTATCCATGACTCTCACTTCATCATAAGTTAGTTTTGCAAAAGTTTTGAGAAATTTTTGGAGCAAACAAGTGAGTAGAAAAGTTGGAGATTTTCTCTCGAAAATTTCGGTAGGTGAACCGGTGGACCGGACTACCTGCCGAGTTATCCGGCACCTGACCCGACCTGTCGGGTGCTGATGCCGGGTAACCCGGTATCTGGTCTGGCCTACCGGGCCCCCTACCGAGTTGCCTCTGTTGACTCCAAAAGTTCACTTTTGAAGAATTTACTTCGTCTTGGCCTCCGTTTTCGGGCATGTACACTTATCCTTGCTACTCCTCTATGCTCTCTTGTTCACAGGTGATGAGGCAAGTGACTCAGACTTTGTTCCTCCAGAAACTCATAGGGGCAAAGCACACATGGCTGAGACAGGTGGCAGTCGAGGTACTGGCCGTAGCAAGAGAAAGGCCAAAAGAAAGAAGGCCCCAACTCCTAGACCTGGTTCCGGGGAAGATGCATATGAAGAGTTTGCTAAAGAAGTTGAGCGTTATGATCCCAACTGTGTTCCCAATACTGATATGAAGACATGTGAGATGCACATTTGGACTGCGGCAGGATAACCCATATGTGAATGATGATCAACCATTCACCGACGATAGACGCTTTTGGACAAAATCCCAATTTGCCATGTGTTAACAGTTTTATGAGCCAGCTCTGCCAGAACCATCTGTGAAGCCCAGACACCTCAATGTTGCATTTCATGATATGCATAAGCATGATGACTTCAAGTATGTTGACATGGCTTTGAAGAAGATGAATCTGTGGACACTTGTCACCATTGAGCAAGATTATGTGCCAGAGCTTGCCAGCCAGTTTTTCTGCACAACCTTCTTCCACCCACACCTCAGAGGCACATTACTTAGATGTCGGGTACACATCAATGCACTATTCCCTATGACCAGTTTCAGACTGCCCTTGGATACACAGGAAATCTGCGCGGCGGCTTTCGCATTCATAGTGAAGGGTCTATGCAGGATGCCTCTATTGCCTTATGCTATCCATCGGCCGCTCCAGTTCCTCCGATTCCTCAGATCACTGCTATGTACTACTTCTACAACACCATGGCCAAGATTTACCGT
Organism: Lolium rigidum; assembly: GCF_022539505.1. Lineage (NCBI taxonomy): Eukaryota > Viridiplantae > Streptophyta > Magnoliopsida > Poales > Poaceae > Lolium > Lolium rigidum. The sequence continues at coordinate 292,517,660 of NC_061508.1, forward strand.
TGCACTATTGTCAGCAAGGCGGGTGACTTTCAGGCTTGCTGTCGGTACGCCAAGAATCTCATGTTCTATACTCACCCAAATAATCAGCAGAAGATTGATGTGCCAGATTATATCTATCATGAGCTGAAGAGGGCAGTGGAGAAAAGGATGTTACCCAACTATGCTGCCTATGTCCAGCGGTTGCTTGGTCTGTCTGTTCCTGCCACTACGTTGGTCGGGCGTCGTGAGCGGCATGCATTTCTTGACTTGCCTCTTCGCCGTGACACCATTGAGGTTCCATCTATGCGCCCATCCACAGCTTCCTTGGAGCCCGCCAAAAAGCGCCATCATGACCCCTCGATGGCCTCTAGCTCCAGCTCTGTGAAGCCCAAGAAGGGGGCTGCCAAGTTCTTCAAGTCTCTCTTTGCTATGTGCAAGCAGTCCTATGATGTGAACTCCAAGGATCTTCGGTTGGCTCAAAGCAACCGTGATCTCATTCTAGAGGACTTTCGTGCTCGTGGGCTTGAGTTGCCAGATAATCCCCCAGAGATGGCCCCTATTGCTCACTTCAACTTTCGGATGCCACCTCTTGATGATGCCATGTTTGATGGATATAGTGGTGAAGGCATTGAAAAAGAAGAAGAAGGATCTTCCGAGGACTCCTAGTCATCGCCTTGGTCGTCGATGCAGCTGTTCTTCACTTGGGATGCGCTAGTACCCATCTCACTCCGCTTTCCTTTTTGGTGTTCCGATGCCAAATGGGGAGAAGGGAGTAGAGTCTTAGTAGGTTTACGGGTACGTTCCTTGCCGGGGTTTTCCGAGGTTCTCCGTATGCACAAGCCTTGGCTATTTCATTTGCTTCTTATTGGCTTGTGCTACTATTTGATACTTTCAGTTGGAACAATATGTTTTAAATTTGTGTGATGGACAAGTATGTATTATGCTATGTATCTGGGATATCTATCTATGCTATCTATGCTATGCTATATCTCTATGTCGTAGATATCATAGCTTTAGCTTGTCCATGCCATGCTTGTCCCCTAAAGATATTGGGGGAGCTTCTCATATACTTTATTGTTGCACTTTGTATTCAAATGCAAATTCTCCAAGTGCATACATTATGGGGGAGCTTTCCTAATATCTTATATGGAAACTCTTGTTTAAATTCATCAGAATATCTTTGTATGACTCTAGCTCAGTTTGTCATCGTTAACCAAAAAGGGGAGATTGTAAGGGTATTTTACCCTTAACCATTATTTTGGTTAACAATGACACCGGTGCTATTGTGTGGACTAATGATATCTATAAGTATATACACAGGTTTTAGTCCACATATGAGAATGCAAGGCGGCGAGAAAGTTTTCAGTCGGGATACAAGGATGCGAGGTGATGAGAGACCCCCAATTGTTGTTCTCAACTAGTGACGGTGTGTTGACCATTTGTCTCTAAAAGAGGAGGTTGCCAAAGCCACATATACACATAATCTTCACACCAAAAATGATGAGAGGAAGAATCGCCAGAAAGAGAAGAAGAAGTTCTCAAGCTCCAGGAAAAATCGGCACACAACCCGGCAGGCCGAGTGATGCTGCCGGGCAGCTCAGCAGCCAGCCCGGCCCAGCGGGTGCTGCTGCCGGAAAAGTCGGCAGGCAGCCCGGCCCACCGGGTGCTGCTGCCGGACTGCCGAGAAGAGCCGAAGCCCAGGAGAAGTCGGCACACAACCCGACAGGCCGGGTGCTGCTGCCGGACAGTTCGATAGCCAGCCCGACCCACTGGGTGCTGCTGCCGGGCAGCCCGGTATGTGGCCCGGTACCACCGGGTTAGCTGCCGGGTGCCTCGACTCTGAAGTGACAAACGGCTATTTTTCCGGGACGACTATATAAGCCCCTTCTTCTTCCTTGGAGGGGTAAGGAGACCAGTGCAAAAGCTCAAGAATTTCTCTCTCTCTCTCTCTCTCTCTCTCTCTCTCTCATACTCCATTGTTGAGCTCCAAATCCTTCAGATCTCCCTCCTCCTCCACCCAAACTCAAATCCCTCCGGGGAAAAGCTAGAGGAGATCTTGATCTATAGTTCCACCAAGCAAAATCTTGTTCCCCATTGTATTCATCAAGATACTTGCTCTCTAGGGTTCCTTGAAAACCCTAGGTGGGCAAGAGTGGTCCGGAAGCATCAGGGCTGTGGATTTGCTCCTGACAAGATTGTGAAGGTTTGGAGGCTGCCTCAAAGTCTTCCACAAGTGAGTGAGCTATTCCTTCGTGGGATAGGCTCCGGAGAATAGGGTGAGCCTTCGTGGCGTTGGAGAATCCTTCGTGGGACCTCCACCCCTCCAAACGTGATGTACCTTCTTGCAAAGGAAGGGAACACGGGAATAAACCCTCGTCTCCGCGTGCTATCGGTTATCCCTAACCGAACTCCTTACTTGTGTTATATTTGCCTGTGAGAGCCTTCGTGCTCCAGTTACTTGTATCATCATATAGGGTGCCTCACCTAGTTTGCATTATGCTCACCTTTATATTCCGCAAAGCCTAATATTGCAAAGAAATAATTAAAATTTGTAGAAATCTATTCACCCCCTCTAGGTTTACCATCTTTGAACTTTCACCATTGTAGCTCTCCTATACGACATGCAAAAGTAGGGGTTTTACCTCCTTACGAGGGCTCTGAACCTGGGTAGATCCTTGTGTTCTTCCGTGTGCAGTCTTCACCGCATCATCCCTCCCTGGATCCTCCGGAGTCCATCGGCCCCAACTTAAGCCTACCTAGCTAGGCATCTGCCGTGTTCACCACCACGATAGTACCACCATAGGCGGAGTTATGTCTAGTCTATCTTGTGATCTCATATGATATTACATGCCCTCAAGAGGTGCCCCTGCTTGGCTTTATATATGCAACCAAACTAGGGTTTACAAGAGTCCTAGTCAGCTACGCATTGGAGTTTCCTTCTTTTATCTTCCCTTGATTGGTGCGCCAGGTTCTTGGGCTTTGACTGTTTGTTGCACTATAGGCTTCAGGGCCTTCGACTCAACCACACCCGATATAGCAATAATTGTTATCCAAAAGGGTATGCCCACATCAGTAGCCCCCAAGTGTCTAGGAAAGTCGAAGAATTGCGTAGAGACTCAAAGATTGCGAATATCGCCTCCGAATGTCTTGATCAGTCGAAGAATGTCAAATCCGTACTTGCATAAACTACCGTAGATGAAGTAGCGAAGTTGTTTTTTATCGGGTGCGTGGCCACCGCTGCCGATGGGGAGTATCCCCTGCTTCTATGGGCGCGTGCTTGTAGCCGCGCGTAGACTCAAGTTGTAGCACTCGAGAAAGAACTCGATGAAATTGTCGACTTCTTTGCATCCACGAGCTCCTAATGGGAGTCGGCTCCACTTGAGTCGTGGACTCCAGTTGAGTCTACAAACCTTGATTCATTCACCTGCAAAACGAACTCGAAACTTTGTTTGAGTAAAGAATTATTAACCTGATAGATTTTTTGTTCACCCGAACTATCGAGTGCCTTATTTGGCTGACACAGTAGCATGATGGCCTTGTATCCCATTGAAGCTCCTTTTATCCGGAAAAAAAGAAAAAAAACACTGGAAAAATATAGAGAAGAAAAAGATGAGATTTTTTTTTCTCTTCTCCCACTTTCTTTTCTGAATTTCTGATCGCCCCTCTTTGACTCTTCCACCCTTTCCACACCCACGCCGTTTTCTCTCCACCCCTGTCAACCTTCGTCCGCCTCCTCACTCTCCCTTTGACTGCGCCCTTCTCTCCGCCTCTCTCTCCTGGCCGCCGTCACCGCACGCGCACCCCGCGGTTGCACAAGCCTCCCCGCGGGAGCACGACGCCGAGAGGAAGCAAGAACCCTACCCCGGGCGGCCCCAAGGTGAGGAGCCCTCCGCGCCGCCATTGTATCCCCCTAGTCGCTCGCCCCCTCTCTCGCGGCGCTTCTCTGGTTTCCCGTCGCGTCCGCGGCGGTTTCTCCGCCCGAAATGAGGGTTCTCGGGGTTACACGGTGCCGGGGTAGGGTTTGGGGGCGGGGTTCTTGGTCTTCTCGGTGTGTTCCTCAGGGTTCCCCCTCCGGATTCCGCGAGGTTTTTGTGGGGTTTCTTGATTTTTCTTCCCTTCTTGCGCCGGCGCTTGGGTTGGAGACATCTCGCTGGGTTCTCGCGCGTCTGGTTGCCTGTTTGCAGTGCTCAAGGGTTGGATTGGATCTTTGCGGGTTTACATAAACCGAATTGCCTGCCCGATCCAAGATTATTATTCCGTTAGAACAGTTTACTTTCCGCAAGAGCGCGCATGAAATCGAGGAATATACGTTCTTGTTTGGGGGGAATTACGGAGTTCTAACAAAACCGGGTGATTTTGGCGGTGTGGGCTGTTTGCTTGTTGGAAAGGATTATGGAGGGTGCAACAAGACCATTGCGCTCTCGTTGTTGTTTTTATGTGTGGAGAATTATACTGTATTAAACCTAGTACGGAGTACCAAATCTTGTAAAATGAAATTTACTGTCAAGAATCTAGATGCTTCAGCATTTTCTCAACATTCATAAATGTATGGTTGAAGTGACGCAAGGCATGCGTGGGTGGGTCAGCAGGTGGATTTATCAAAACGGCCCCATTGGATGCGAAAATTCTTCTGCCGGAATTGGGTGTTGTAGTCAGTATGGTCTAGTCTTGCCTATCTATGTTTCAGGATTCGAGTAACTTGTGTTTACATTTTCTATCCAAGTTATTCAGTCTGCTTTCAGTATCACGATATGTTTCTTGGTATTTTAGTTTTGACAAAAGTCTAGAAATTCACCGCATATATCACTCTGGTTGTTACTTGTTTGTCCTACTGGTCTAAAATTGCAGCATACCATGACAAATCAGGCTCTAGTTTTTTGTCACTGGTTTTTATCCTGTCTGGTTGTCACACAGATTGGTCTGCATTGTTTGTGTAATGTGTACAGCTTAAATATGTCGGCCTGTTGGAGTCGCCCTTGTGGTGCATGATGTAAACATGTCTTAAATCATGATTTTTTTTTACTTAAATTTACCTGAAACCTAGTTATATGCATGATCAACTCTCATCATATTGCAGATTGTTGAGCTGCAATGGGAGTGGCAGGTCACAACGATCCTTTGTTAGGTGAAACAACGTGCGGATCTTTGCTGCAGAAACTGCAGGTGCTTTGCTCCGCTCCCATTTAATATGCATTGTTTTTCTCCTGCGCTTTACTAGAGCTAATTTGAACAATGGCAATTCAAACACCATTTGAACTGATGGGTGTTATTTCAGCTGATATGGGATGAGGTTGGTGAGACCGACGATGATCGCGACAAGATGCTACTTCAGCTTGAGCAGGAGTGCTTAGATGTTTATAGGAGAAAGGTTGATCAGGCTTCTACTTCCAGGGCACATCTCCTTCAACAGCTAGCCAACTCTAGATCCGAGCTTACTAGACTCCTCTCTTCACTGGGAGAGCTGTCTATTTCTGGTGTCATAATTGTAAGTATCTGGGAATAGCCAAGTCAAATCCATTCCATGTCAACCTAACTCCTGTGTATGCACACGATTTTACTTAGCTGGTACTTGATAGTTTGTCATAGTTCTGCTTTCGAATTTTGAGTTTCTGATAGACCTTTATCTTGAATATAATATATCTCTCCTCAAAAAAGAAAAAAATAATTATCTCTTCCACTTATATAGTGCATGTCTCCTTTCTGCCAATTTACAGCCTGACAAGACAACTGGTACAATCAAGGAGCAACTAGCAGCGACATCACCATTCTTGGAACAGCTCTGCAGGAAAAAAGAGAAGAGGGTGAAAGAGTTTGCTGATGTACAACTCCAGATTCAAACAATACGTGGTGAAATTGCAGGGAGTCTACAAGTTGGTGATCACTTGGAAACACCCCATGTTGACGAGGATGATCTTTCAATGAAGAAATTAAATGAATTTCTCTTTGAACTACAGGCACTGCAAAAGGAAAAGGTGCGTATTGGATATTGATTCTGTAGTTTGCTTTGCACAATGTAAGAACCGGTTATTTTGCTGTTCATGTTCCAATGTTCGAAACCTCAAAGCCTAGAGGAATTATAAGTTTAGCAGTGCACATGTAATTTGCATTTTTCTCAAGTTCTCTTCATATGCCAAGGCTATATATATATATAATCTTAATAATCAACAACCCCTTGATGTTTGATGTATAACACCACAGTTATGTATCATTATTAGTGAGCAAAGCAATAGGCTACTGATATAGCTGCTGGCTGTTATTGCAATATATGTACTCTGGAATATGTAAAATATCCTGATTTGATATGGTGTTCTCATCTTCTGTATTGCAGAGTACTAGGCTGCACAAGATTCTCGACTTGGTGAGCTCAGTGCATGACCTTTGTTCTGTCCTTGGGATGGATTTCTTGAACACTGTTACTGAAGTTCACCCTAGCCTCAGTGACTCTGTTGGTGCTGATTCCAAGAGTATTAGTGATGAAACACTATCTAGGCTGTCTAAAATGGTGACTGAACTTAAAGAAGAAAAAGTAAAGAGGCTTGAAAAGGTAAATCCACAGTGAGCCTCTTGTTATTGTATATCTGGTTTTTAGGTGTCTTTGATATGTTTACATGATCCGATTTGATTTCTGATTAAATGCTATGTTCTCATAGATTCAAGCTCTAGCTTCCCAGCTAACTGACCTTTGGAACTTAATGGATACCACTGTGGAGGAACGACAACTTTTTGATCATGTCACTTGCAATATGTCCTCAGCATTGGACAGAGTGACAGCTCCAGGAGCTCTGGCTCTTGATGTAATTGAGCAGGTTAAGATTTCTTTTCTTCTCTCAGTGAGTTGGACTTATTGATGAAGTAACATACTATTGTTCACCAATGTCCTAACATATTTTTGCACTCTACAGGCTCAACTTGAAGTTGAAAGGCTGGATCAGCTAAAAGCCAGTAGGATGAAGGAAATTGCATTCAAAAGGCAGACTGAACTTGAAGATATCTATGCCCAGGCTCATATTGCAATAGATACTAGTGCTGCAAGAGATAGGATACTGGCTGTTATTGATTCTAGTATGTTTGAGCCTTCAGAACTACTGGCCGATATGGAGAGCCAGATACTTAAAGCAAAAGAGGAGGCCTTGAGCAGAAAGGACATACTGGAGAAGGTTGACAGGTGGATGTTAGCATGTGAAGAAGAGAGCTGGCTTGAAGACTATAGCCGGGTATGCAAAATGTGTTACCTTAACTGTTCTCTGTCTTGGTTTTAATGGCTGAAATGGAGAATTTCGTGTTCCTTTAGCATTGTTCTTCTGATTATATTCTGCAATCAACTAGCATTGTTTATCCAGCACTTTTTTTTTACCGTGGACGCTTAAATTGATGTTCTCTTATTGGCAGGATGATAACAGATACAGTGCAACTAGAGGCGCACATCTGAACCTTAAACGTGCAGAAAAAGCTCGTCTTTTGGTTAATAAAATTCCAGGTATGTTCTCAAAACTGTTTCTCCATGGGAATTGTATCACATTACATGTGGCGCTCGTAGCTTCCATGATAGTCGATGGGAAGTCAATGCTATTCCTAACATGATTCAACTTTTCATGAACATTGGTGACTGTTTGCTGCAGCTATTGTTGACATGCTGGTGGTGAAGACCCAGGCTTGGGAACAAGAGCACCGCACAGCGTTCACCTACGATGGTGTCGCTCTTCTTGCAATGCTGGATGAGTACAGAATCCTGAGACAGGAAAAAGAGGAAGAGAAGCGGAGAATGAGGGTATTCCTTTATGACGTTCCTTTTGTGTGGTATGATGGTTGGTTTCGTATAATCTCCCCAAATCCCATACTCCACCTTTCTATCTTCCATTCCAGGACCAGAAGAAGATAAACGACCAGCTAGCTGCCGAGCAGGAGAAGCTGTTCGGCTCGAAACCGAGCCCAGCCCGGCCTCAGTCAGCGAAGAAGTTGCCTGGGCCTCGGGCGAACGGCGGAGCGGTGAATGGCACGCCAAACCGGAGGCTATCGGTGCTGCAGAGCGGTGGTAGGTCGGCGAGCCGGGATGGGCGGAGGGAGACAGTCAGGCCGTCAGCGCCTGTGAACTATGTCTCCCTCGCCAAGGATGATGTGGCTTCGCAGGCGTCTTCAACTTGACACATGGCTTCTCGGTGCCAATGTGGCAGAAATATATTTGTGCAGTAGCTGGAAAATTATAGAGCTTAGCTTAGCTTTAGCTGGGTGGAGCAAGTGGAATGATATAGTCGTGGAGGGATTGACCGTGGTTTGACTGGATGGATGTTCGTCTTGTGTTGTAGATCGAATGCTATGGAAAACTGGGATTGTGCAATATATCTCCTTGCTTTCTGATCATCATACTTTATTTAGCAGCTACGTAGTTACTTTTACATTTTAGCAATCATCGAAAATTCTAACACCAGGCAACTGGAAGAAGAGAAAATTCATGGGAACACAAGCGCACACAGCAATCTGGATTTGGAGAAGCTATGTACATCGTTGGCCGAGCGTCTGGGTTTCAGTAATCCGTTGGAGGTTGGCGGGGATCGTACACATTGGCCTCGGCTTGATGATCCTTGTGCAGCTGCTTCTGCTCTCTCTGCCGCGCCTTCTTGCTCACCTTGATTGATGGATCATGGCACGTCATTTCACAGTTGTTGGATCAGTACAGGACATTACAAACCATGGTAGTAAACTGAGCGATTTGATCGTTACCTTGTGTGATCTCGCTTGGAGGCCGTGGTCTGACGCGGCCGCGGCCACCTTCCGGCGCGGCAGGTTCCGGGCACCCCTGGGCCGGTTGTTCTTGCCGGGCCTGTAGCAGCTCAGGCTGCCGCTCCGGCCGCCGGCGCTGGACCCGTCGAAGCTGACGGCGGCGGACACGCTGTTGGACCCGCAGCTCTCCTTCTCCTCGACGGCGGCGACGTCCTGCCGCCTCCTCACCGGCACCACCACCCGCCGCCCTGCCACCGCCGACCCGGCATCCGTCGCGTTCTTGCTGGCAGAGTCGTCGGCGCCTGGCTCGGCCTGCCGCGTCGCCATCCACCGCTCCAGCCAGCTCCACCCCACGTTGAAATCCCCCTGTTCCGACCGCGACGACCGCTTCTTTGTGCCGCCGCCGCTCCTCAGCTAGTTCCGACCAAGACGCAGGACACAGATCACATCGGTCACTAGGCCATGAAACTGAATTGTACACCAGCCGGCCGTCGCCTGATAATTCAGAGCTCCACCAGTGCAATGTGCGTACCTGCTGCGAGAAGGCGTAGGCGAGGGCTCGCTCCCGGCGCGTGGTAGCCTCCATCCTGCTCTGGATCCTCATCCTCAGCACGTTCGAGCTCAGCGTGCTGTCGTCCCACTCCTCCTGCAACGATCAACAAACCAAGTGTCACCACGCTGAACTTGATCTGTGTTGCGACAAACAGCAGTTGCGCGGTACCTTGGCTCTGAAGACCTGCGGTGGCCGCGACTTCTGGCTGGCCCGGTGCTGCGCCGACGGCGTCGGCGACGCGCCGCCGTCGTCGCTCAGCCGGAGGTTGCTGAGGGACTCCCCGACCTGGACCTCCACCGACGCCGCGATGGACGCCGAGGCGGGGGTCGCGGGCTCCTCTTCAGCGTAGCAGCCCTCCTGCCCCGAGCTCCGTCTCAGCACCTCCTGCAACAGTCGCCTCCTTGCCTGCCGACAAGTGGCAGAGCGATGAGCGATCGGTTCGCAGCTCGATGCAGTTCGGGCCATCAGTGCACTACTTATTAAGTAAAGAACGCACCATGAATCTCCTGAATGCAGACTGGATCAGAATTGCCGCTTCCTCGTCGGTGACCCGCTCCGTCGGCACGCCCATGTCGTCCTCGGGTCTCCCCCGGCCTTGGAGCTCCTGAGGATTGCTGCTGTCCGCACCACCATTCACGCCGGCGCGTCGATCTGCATCTGCCACCGGGACTCGAGTCATCGGGCAAGTCTCGAAGCTTCCGGCGGAGACAACCGTCCCGTCATCGTCGTCGTCGTCGTCGTCCTCCTGGTCGACAGCCGCCGCGCCTGTCTCGTCGCCGCACAGGTACAGCCGGAGAGAGCTCCACCTCCTCTTGCGGTCGCCAGGGCTCCGTTCCTGCAAGAAATTGGTTCGCGCGGAGCGCCATTGTTGTCATTTCAAGAACTGCAAACTCCAAGAACTGCTGTCGAGAATGCACTCACGCCGTGGCCGGCGCCGCCGCCCGAGCTACAGGGGCTCTTGGAGAGGACCCTCCGGACAATGCCGCCGGCGAGGCCCATCTCTTGCACCGCGCCACACTGACAAGGCCCTCGCACGCTAGCTGATCCACAGTGATGACAGGACGGCGCGTGAGCTGAGCTGTGGCCGTCCCCTTATAGCGAGACTGCGTCAGCGGCCATGGACTGAGCAGTTGGGGTAAATCCAAAACAGGCAAAGCTCTCTCTCTCTGCGTGCTTTGGCCCGGTGCAGCTTTGTGTAAAGGCGCGGGCATTTGATTGGCGGATCCGTGGGGAAGAAGAGGGGGAGCACACGCCGCGGTGCGGTGGCCTTGATGATGCCCATGGACATGGACGGACCCATGTGTTGGTTTTCTTTTGGGTATGGCAGAGGAGGCCGAGGCTTTAGAGCTGGACGCCGAGCGTCTTGCTC
>NC_061508.1:292528378-292655174 GCF_022539505.1 Lolium rigidum
GATCCATATCAATACAATTCAAGGTAACATGATTGATTTGAGGTTTATTTCTTCTTATGCTATGTAAAATTTATTTGGTGGCAAGACTTGATCAACCTTGTTAACAAATACTTTTTATATGCATAGAGGAGGTAAACAACATCTCTTTCTTCCTCCACTTGTTCTACTTGCTGTAGCACTCTTGTTTTGTAAAGTTTCATAGTTAGTTAGAGATTTCAAAAAATTTCCTAGCCAGTAATAATAAACTTAATACCCAGAAATGTGCATTTTTCAAAATTTTCAAAAATTCACAAAAATTATACTCGTTGGTCCTATTTTTCGACGAGGCACCTGGAGCACACAGGGATGACCAGTGGGGCACCCCAGGGTGGCACCCCACAGGCCGGCGCGGCCAGCAAGGGTGGCGCGCCACCCTGGTGTGTGGGTCCCCCTTTGCCCCACTTCATCATCCCTTCCTCCCATTCTCTTGTCTCTCCCGAAAAAACTCGCACCAGGTTCTTCTCACTCGTGTTTTTCCTCAAGAGCTCCAGATTTCTCGATCTCTTTGCTCAGCCCAGATTTCTGTCTGAAATTTGGCACATTTGCTCTTCGGTATGTGATTCCTCCAACCATCCAAGTAGAATTTTGTTTGGTGGAGTATATCTTGAATATTTTGCTGCTGTAGGTAACATGTTTAGTGAGCTTGCATGCTTGTTCTAAGATGTATAAACTAGTTTTGATGCATGTTTAGTACTCTAGCAAGTTCCTATGGTAGTTTCTCTCGATTATATGTCACCAAATCAAATTTTATATCGTTTGTTGAAAAATTTCAGAAAATGGAGGGAGTAGGCACCAACTCAACCAACAAGAATTGGAGGTGCAACAGGTTATGAGAGTTCACCGCGAAGAAGGAGTATACCCCGCTTACTACCCGTGCGTGGATTTTATGAGAAGTGCAGGAATCTTGCAAGATGTTCAAAGTCTAATCTCTCGTGCAGGGGTTGGATGATTTTGTTGATGGTGAACCATGCCAATATGCAAAACTGACTATGTCTGTAGTGCAGGATTTTAAAATCAATTGGTCGCGATCTAACCCCATGGTTCAGTACAAAATTTATAATAAAACTGTCAACTTGCCAATCAATGATTTTTGTGCAGCAATCAGAGTGCCGCAATGGGGATCATGCGAGAAGATAAGAGGATCGCCGCAAGAGTTCTTGGACCTTTTCAAGATGATTTGTCATGGAAGAAGCTTCTCAGAGGATGGTGGTAAAATCAGTAGCATTCAACTCCCAGCCTATTCGCTACTTTGCTTATTTCATCACCAAGTGCGTTCTAGCAAGAAAGAATGGAAGTAAAATATCTATCCAGGATTTAGCCTTTCTAGCTGCTGCATTACAAGGTGATAAGACTTATAACTTGGGTGCTTTGATAGCCAACAGACTTGCTACTAACCGTGAGAAGGGAGGAATTTGTGGAGGTCTCATCGCCTCTCGTTTATTAGCTATGCATGGTGTGGAACCTCACCACCTTGATATTCAACTTCCCATAGAGAAACTTGATATAGTCTCCATGATTAAGCATGAATTTGTTTCGATTCATCTAATTTGAGCAACCTGTCTTATAGAATAACATTTTACAAGAAAGCTTGGAGAATAACTAAGAAAACTGAAAAATTAGTAGGATTGCCTGCACCTGCTCTGTTTAACCTTGATTCCAGGGAGGATTGGTCAGTCACGGAAAGTGCAGTTAATGCACACATAGAGGGAGGAGGCCATCGTGCAAGAGACAACACGGAGGAGGACGAGGAACACCTCGACTTGTCATCCGATGCAGCAAGTTCTTCGCATCCACAAGCTGGGCATGAGGAGCCTCCACGCTTTCTTCTGCATCGGGACTTTATTATGACTACGCCATGTATGATCCACCGGCATGGAACCCAGACCCTCGTTGGGGTTGATCTCCACTTAGGCCAAAAGCCTAAGCTTGGGGGGAGGTATACCGGCATCACTCATTGTTTGCATATTATGGTTGCTGGATACTTGTACATACTTGTTTAGTTTCTTTGAGTGGTTTTCTAATGAGAGGAAGATGATATTTGGGGAGGTGCTGCCTGAAAACAGATTCTGGACTGTTACTAGAAAAATTCGTGCGCACAGCCAGAACGTTATTTTGAGCTTCCAATTTTTCTGCATGTTCCCCAGGTTGTTATCTAACTTTCATTAGTTGAACACTTTTCGATCTGAGCAACGGAAGATTTTTGTAAAAATCGATTTCTGTACTGCTGTCAGGTTTTGGCAGATTTCTGTCATCCTCGCTTTTATGTGTTTCTTCTAGTCTTCATTCTCTTGTTTTTGTTTTGTTTCTTTCCTAAAACACAAAAAGACCAAAAATATTTCTGTTGTTTCTCTTTACCATTTGTTATTTTGGTTTCTTGCTTTCATTTTGCTTTATTTGCTATCGTTAGTTTGCTATAAGAAAACCCAAAAAGATTTTGCTTTGTTTGCTTGTTTCCTTTTGTTCTTGTTTCAAATTTGAAAACACCAAAAATATTTGCTGTTCTTCTTTGGTTTTGTAAATTTCTTTATGAATTCAATGGTCTTCGGTGGCTGGAGCCTGGTTTTCATTCCATATCATTCAAGCTACACAAGTGAAAAGGCAATAATGACGATCTACGACAATCTGATTGTGGTGAGAGGCTGGTATGAACTCTATTTGTTTTCATTTTTGTACATATACTCATCCATGTGAGCATGCTTGGTTGGTTCATGTGAGGTATATGTCACTTAAGAAAGTCTAGTAGTTCATGATCTCTCATGTTAAGCTCCAATTTATTAATATGAGTAGCATGTCATGGATGTTTGCTTGCATTGTTTTATTCATAAATAGATATGATATTGTGGTATCCTCCTCTCGAATAATTCGTTTGAATTAACTTGGCACATGCTCACGCATGCATATGACTGAACAAAAGTCAATTAAGCATCAATGATTTACATTGCTTCGCAGTCCTTGTATCACTTTTATGCCTCTCGTTAATTTATTTTGCCGCAAGCATGATTATGACGAGTCATCGCTCTCTTGATTTGTCGCTCCCTAGTCTTTTGCTAGCCTTCACTTGTACTGAGCGGGAACACCGCTCGTGCCTCCAAACACATGAAAACCAAGTTATTCCAGAGTGTCCACCATAAATACCTATGCATGGCATTTCAAACCATTCCAAGTAAATTCTCATGTGCTACCTTTAAAACCCTTCAAAATGCTTCTCAATTTGTGTTAACGTTTTATAGCTCATGATGAAGTATGTGGTGTTTATCTTTCGATCTTGTCATTTACTCCGGACGGACTTTCACCAATGGACTAGTGGCACATCCACTTATCCAATAAATTTGCAAAAAGAGCTGGCAACGGGGTTCCCAGCCCCAATTAACTAACTTTCATAAATTTACAAATAGACACTCCTCCATGGTATGAGATTGTTGGAAGGCAACCGAGGATTCGGTTAGCCATGGCTTGAGAAAGCAAAGGTGGGGAGGAGTGTCATCTAAATAAAACTAAAATAAAAAGGCACTCCTTCATGGTATGAGATTGTTGGCAGGCACCCGAGGATTCGGTTAGCCATGGTTTGTGAAAGCAAGGTTGGAAGGAGTGCCACCCAAAAATAAAATTTCATGGGAGCCACTCTTGAAAGTCCGGTTGATGAGGTAGTTAGAGTGCCCATTACCATTCGTTGACAACAACAAACACCTCTCAAAACCATTTTACTTCTGTCTTTATAAAAATGAAAAGCTCTAGTGCATGTTAATCCCTACTTCCCTCTGCGAAGGGTCAATCTTTTACTTTTACATTGAGTCTCCATCCTTTCTTTGAGTACTTTCTTGAGAGCACAACTGTCATTCTTAGTGTAATATGCTTGTCTCAAAATATGATTGATTGTGGTATAACTTTGATGCTTTTATCTTTGACAATCACTATTTCTAGTCTTTCTATGAACTTCAGAGGTGCCTGAGCATTTATGTTTTGCTGTTCAAATATGGGCAAGCGAGATACCACTCTATCATACTCTTTTATGAACATTGCAATCCTGCTTATATACATGATTCATGATGCTTATTATTAATTGTTGGTACCTTTACATGATTGACATAGCTATTAGATGATCTTATTTGCATGTATCTTATTATGAACTGCCTAAGTATTAGCCATAGCATGAGAATATTTACATCATATGAACAAATGTGTTCGTGAAAGTTCTTTTATCGCTCGATTAGTTAACCGAATTGCTTGAGGACAAGCAATAAGCTAAGCTTGGGGGAGTTGATACGTCCAAAACGTATCTACTTTCCCGAACACTTTTGCTATTGTTTTGCCTCTAATTTGTGTATTTTGGATGCAACTAACACGGACTAACGCTGTTTTCAGCAGAACTCGTTCGGTGTCTCGTTTTTGTGCAGAAATCCAACTTTCAGGAAAATCCTCGGAATTTATGCAGAAGGTCCTATTTTCCCAGAATATTGGCGGAGCCAGAAGGGCAAGCCAGGTGGGGGCACGAGGGCCCCACACACTAGGCCGGCGCGGCCCAGGAGGGGCCGGCGCGGCCCTAGTGTGTGGTGGCCTCGGCTAGCCCCCGACGCCCTCCTTCGGACTACTTATGGCCTTCGACCTAAAAACGCACGGGAGGAAGTCGAAGTCGCCAGAAACCCTCCAGAACGCCGCCACATCGCGAAACTCCGTCTCAGGAGCCGAAGTCTCCGTTCGGCACTCCGCCGGGACGGGGAATTGGAGGAGATCATCGCCATCATCACCACCGACGCCTCTCCATCGACCAGCCATGTTTCCCCCATCCATGTGTGAGTAATTCCCCCGCTCGTAGGCTGAAGGGGATGGTAGGGATTGGATGAGATTGGTCATGTAATAGTATAAGATTGTTAGGGCATAGTGCCTAGTGTCCGTAATTGGTACTTTGATGATATTGTTGCAACTTGTTATGCTTAATGCTTGTCACTAGGGCCCGAGTGCCATGATCTCAGATCTGAACATGTTATTATTTCATCATGATATTCATTGTTTATGGTCTTACCTGCAAGTTGTATACACATGTCGCTGTCCGGAACCAATGGCCCCGAAGTGACAGAAATCGGGACAACCGGAGGGGATGGTAGTGATGTGAGGATCACATGTGTTCACGAGTGTTAATGCTTTGCTCCGGTATTCTATTAAAAGGAGTACCTTAATATCCAGTAGTTTCCCTAGAGGCCCGGCTGCCACCGGCTGGTAGGACAAAAGATGTTGTGCAAGTTTCTCATTGCGAGCACGTACGACTATAATTGGAACACATGCCTATTGATTGCTTTGTACTTAGACACCGTTTTATTATTATCTGCAAATGCCCTCCTTGATTGTTACATGAGTTTCTCTCATCCATGCAACGCCCGTTATCCATCCCCGTGCCTACGTATTTTAATCCTGCTCGTTTACTATAATCACTGCTCGCTGTCTTTGTTACTCTGCTGCTGTTATTTCACTATCGCTATCGCTATAAAACTGTTACTACCGATAAACTCTTGCGAGCAAGTCTGTTTCCAGTGCAGCTGAATTGACAACTCCGATGTTAAGGCTTTCAAGTATTCTTTGTCTCCCCTTGTGTCGAATCAATAAATTGGGTTTTACTACCCGCGAAGACCGCTGCGATCCCCTATACTTGTGGGTCATCGGTATCGTGATTGCAGGGTTGCTTGAGAGGGATATCTTTGACCTCTTCCTCCCCGAGTTCGATAAACCTTGGGTGATCCACTTAAGGGAAACTTGTCTGCTGTTCTACAAACCTCTTGCTCTTGGAGGCCCAACACTGTCTACAAGAATAGAAGCACCCGTAGACATCAAGCACTTTTCTGGCGCCGTTGCCGGGGAGGAAAGGTAAAAGGCACTCATACTCCGGTCCCAGGTAACTAAGTACTTTTCTGGCGCCGTTGTGTGAGCGTTCGAAGCTATTTCCTTTAGATCCTGCAATTGCATCTTTTTGTTTCTTGTTAAACACTAGTAAGGCATAATGGAAAACATCTGTGAGCTTTTCAAACTATTTCCTGAGTCAAGACATGAATGGTTTAATGCAAAAATTCAAAAACCTATGGAACCTTATTTGCATGCTAGTAGCAATGATATTAGTATGAACGCTTTGAACACCATTGTTGATAATGATATAGAAAATTCTAAGCTTGGAGAGGTCGGTTTTGATGAAAATGATCTCTTTAGCCCTCCGGGTATTGAGGAGAAAGTTTATGTTGATTATGATATGCCTCCTATATATGATGATTATAATGATAGTGGTCTTTTGGTGCCGCCTACTATGGAGAGTAAATTTTGTTATGATTATACTATGCCTCCTACACTTGATGAGAATAATAATGATAGCTACTTTGTTGAATTTGCTCCCACTACAACTAATAAAATTGATTATGCTTATGTGGAGAGTAATGATACTTTTATGCATGTGAATAAGAATGCTTTATGTGATACTTATATTGTTGAGTTTGTTCATGATGCCTCTGAAAATTATTATGAGAGAGGAAAATATGGTTGTAGAAATTTTCATGTTACTAAAACACCTCTCTATATGCTGAAATTTTTGAAGTTACACCGGTTTTATCTTCCTATGCTTGTTACTTTGCTCTTCATGAACTTGTTTATTTACAAGATTCCTATGCATAGGAAGCATGTTAGGCTTAAATGTATTTTGAATTTGCTTCTTGATGCTCTCTTTTGCTTCAACTCTTATTTCTTGCGAGTGCATCATTGAAATTACTGAGCCCATCTTAATGGCTATAAAGAAAGCACTTCTTGGGAGATAACCCATGTGTTTATTTTACTACAGTACCTTTGTTTTATATTTGAGTCTTGGAAGTTGTTACTACTGTAGCAACCTCTCCTTATCTTTATTTTATTGCATTGTTGTGCCAAGTAAAGTCTTTGATAGTAGGGTTGATACTAGATTTGGATTACCGCGCAGAAAAGATTTCGTCTCGTCACGAATTTGGGCAGGATTCTCTCGTAGGTAACTCAGAAAAATCTGCCAATTTACGTCCGTGATCCTCGGATATGTACGCAACTTTCATTCAATTTGAGCATTTTCATCTGAGCAAGTCCAAGTGCCTCTAAAAAATTTGTCTTTACGGACTCGTTCTGTTTTGACAGATTCTGCCTTCTATTTCGCATTGCCTCTTTTGCCGTGTTGGATGGATTTCTTTGTTCCATTAACTTCCAAGTAGCTTTGGGCAATGTCCGGAAGTGTTAAGAATGATTGTGTCACCTATGAACATGTGAAATTTTGATTATGCACTAACCCTCTAATGAGTTGTTTCGAGTTTGGTGTGGAGGAAGTTTTCAAGGGTCAAGAGAGGAGGATGATATACTATGATCAAGAAGAGTGAAAATTCTAAGCTTGGGGATGCCCCCGTGGTTCATCCCTGCATATTTTAAGAAGACCCAAGCGTCTAAGCTTAGGCATCCCCTTCCTCATCAACAATTTATCAGGTTTCTTCTCTTGAAACTATATTTTTATTCGGTCACATCTTATGTACTTTACTTGGAGCGTCTATTTGTTTTTGTTTTGTTTGAATAAATTCATGCTTGTGTGGGAGAGAGACACGCTCCGCTGTTGCGTATGAACACTTGTGTTCTTAGCTTTACTCTTAATGTTCATGGCGAAGGTTGAAACTGCTTCGCTCATTGATATATGGTTGGAAACGGAAAATGCCGCATGTGGTAATTGGTATAATGTCTTGAATAATTCGATACTTGGCAATTGTTGTGCTCATATAGATCATGTTTAAGCTCTTGCATCATATACTTTGCACCTATTAATGAAGAACTACATAGAGCTTGTTAAAATTTGGTTTGCATGATTGGTCTCTCTAAGTCTAGATATTTTCTGGTTGAGGTGTTTGAACAACAGGGAGACGATGTAAAGTCTTATAATGCTTACAATATGTTCATACGTGAGTCTTGCTGCACCGTTTTATACTTGAGTTTGCTTCAAACAACCTTGCTAGCCTAGCCTTGTATTGAGAGGAATTCTTCTCGTGCATCCAAATCCTTGAGCCAAAACCTATGCCATTTGTGTCCACCATACCTACCTACTACATGGTATTTCTCTGCCATTCCAAAGTAAATTGCTTGAGTGCTACCTTTAAAATTTCATTCCTTGTCTTTGCAATATATAGCTCATGGGAAAATAGCCATAAAAACTATTGTGATATTGAATATGTTGATATGTATCTTATTTCTTATAAGTTGCTTGTTGAGCGGTAACCATGTTTCTGGGGACGCCATCAACTTTTTACACCTTTGTTGAATATCATGTGAGTTGCTATGCATGTTCGTCTTGTCTGAAGTAAGGGCGATTTTCATGATCAAATGGTTTGAGTATGCATATTGTTAGAGAAGAACATTGGGCCGCTAACTAAAGCCATGATCCATGGTGGAAGTTTCAGCTTGGACAATTAATCCTCAATCTCTTATGAGAATTTTATCTCGTTGTTGAATGCTTATGCATTAAAGAGGAGTCCATTATCTGTTGTCTATGTTGTCCCGGTATGGATGTCTAAGTTGAGAATAATCAAAAGCGAGAAATCCAATGCGAGCTTTCTCCTTAGACCTTTGTACAGGCGGCATAGAGGTACCCCTTTGTGACACTTGGTTGAAACATATGTTATGCAATGATAATCCGTGTTAATCCAAGCTAATTAGGACAAGGTGCGAGCACTATTGGTATTCTATGCATGAGGCTTGCAACTTATAGGATATCTTATACATAACGCATATGCTTTATTACTACCGTTGACAAAATTGCTTCTATGTTTTCAAAATGAAAAGCTCTAGCACAAAAATAGTAATCCATGCTTCCCTCTGCGAAGGGCCTATCTTCTACTTTATTGTTGAGTCCGTTTACCTATTCTTTCTATCTTAGAAGCAAACACTTGTATAAATTGTGTGCATTGATTCTTACATATCTACCTATTGCACTTGTTATATTGATTTATGTTGACAACTATCCATGAGATATACATGTTACAAGTTGAAAGCAATTGCTGAAACTTAATCATCCTTTGTGTTGCTTCAATACCTTCTACTTTGAATCTATTGCTTTATGAGTTAACTCTTATGCAAGACTTATTGATGCTTGTCTTGAAAGTACTATTCATGAAAAGTCTTTGCTATATGATTCAGCTTGTTTAATCATTGTCTTTACCATTGCTTTGAATCACTCCATTCATCTCATATGCTTTACAATAATGTTGATCAAGATTATGTTGGTAGCATGTCACTTAAGAAATTATCATTGTTATCGTTTACCTACTCGAGGGCGAGTAGGAACTAAGCTTGGGGATGCTTGATACGTCTCAAACGTATCTATAATTTCTTATGTTCCATGCTAGTTTTATGACAATACCTACATGTTTTGTTCACACTTTATATCGTTTTGATGCGTTTTCCGGAACTAACCTATTGACAAGATGCCGAAGTGCCAATTCTTGTTTTCTGCTGTTTTTGGTTTCAGAAATCCTAGTAAGGAAATATTCTCGGAATTGGACGAAATCAACGCCCAGCATCTTAGAATTCCACGAAGCTTCCAGAACACCCGAGAGCCACCAGAGGAGAGCCACAGGGGGCCCACACATGGGGCTGGCGCGGCCAGGGCTGGGCCCGCGCCACCCTATTGTGTGGCGGCTCCGTACCCCCTCCGACTCCGCCTCTTCGCCTATTTAAAGGTCCCTGACCTAAATCTTCGATACGGGAAAAGCCACGGTACGAGAAACCTTCCAGAGCCGCCGCCATCGCGAAGCCAAGATCTGGGGGGACAGAAGTCTCTGTTCCGGCACGCCGCCGGGACGGGGAAGTGCCCCCGGAAGGCTTCTCCATCGACACCACCGCCATCTTCATCAATGCTGCTGTCTCCCATGAGGAGGGAGTAGTTCTCCATCGAGGCAAAGGGCTGTACCGGTAGCTATGTGGTTAATCTCTCTCCTATGTACTTCAATACAATGATCTCATGAGCTGCCTTACATGATTGAGATTCATATGAGCTTTGTATCACTATTCATCTATGTGTTACTCTTGTGATGTTATTAAAGTAGTCTATTCCTCCTTCACGGTGTAATGGTGACAAGTGTGTGCATCGTGTAGTACTTGGCGTAGGTTATGATCATAATCTCTTGTAGGTTATGGAGTTAATTATTACTATGATAGTATTGATGTGATTTATTCCCCCTTCATAGTGTAAAGGTGACAGTGTGTATGCTATGTTAGTACTCGGTTTAAATTGCAAAGATCTATTATGCTCTAAAGGTTACTTAAATATGAATGCCGAATGTTGTGGCGCTTGTTAACTCCGGCTTGAGGGAGCTCTTGTAGCCCTACACAACGAATGGTGTTCATTATCAAACAAGAGTATATGTAGCACAAAGGAAGAGAACTTATTTATTTATGTGATCAATGTTGAGAGTGTCCACTCGTGAAAGTATGATCCCTAGGCCTTGTTTCCAAATACTGCAATCATCGCTTGTTTACTGTTTTACTGCATCTTTACTTCCTGCAATATTACTACCATCAACTTCACGCCAGCAAGCACTTTTCTGGCGCCGTTACTACTGCTCATATACATTCATACCACTTGTATTTCACTATCTCTTCGCCGAACTAGTGCACCTATACGTCTGACAAGTGTATTAGGTGTGTTGGGGACACAAGAGACTTCTTGTATCGTGATTGCAGGGTTGCTTGAAAGGGATATCTTTGACCTCTTCCTCCCTGAGTTCGATAAACCTTGGGTGATCCACTTAAGGGAAACTTGTTGCTGTTCTACAAACCTCTGCTCTTGGAGGCCCAACACTGTCTACAAGAATAGAAGCACCCGTAGACATCAGGCGGCCGCGGAGCCGGAGTCGATCATCTCGTTCCTCACCTCATCGTTCGGCGCCGCCATCGCACCGAACAGGAGTGGCCCTCGTCGCAGGGCCGGCGAGAAGCCCTCGTTCAGGTTGCCGCCGGCGAGATCGGGCGGCGATGGCGTGAACCTGGATGGTTGGCCGTAGGTCGCCTCTTGGAACATGGCAGGCGACGACGGGGAGAAGCTCGAAGGGGAGAAAGCCGATGGGGAACTGCTCGTACCTTGGATGGGCCACTGGCCGGGGAACATAGCGGCGCCGCCGCCGCGACCATGGCCCATGCTCATGGCCATGGAGACCTTCCTCGCTTGTTCGTCCTCCGCCGCCAACGCCGCCCTCTTCGCGTTGAGTTTCTTCTCCCTCTCCGCCCTGGCGCTTGTTTCGACCTGTCGCCGGAGCTCGTCCGCCGCCCACTGTGCGTTGGACACACCCGGCGGCCGCTCCCTCTTCGCCTGCGACTTCCTCGGCTTCGGCGGCATGGTGGTGGACGAGAAAGAGGAGGAGGAGAATGGAGACGGCTACACAAATCCGGCGGGAGAGAATGGGGATATGCAAGCAAATTGGAGGAAAATCGACAGGATTTGGCGGTCCAGGGTCCACACGCCTCTTTCGCGCAAAATTCTTTCATCCGGAGTCCCCGAGCGCGCCTCGGGGGACCGGGGTTGGTGTGGGCTCGCCGGATGGATGAAAGGCCAAATCCGGACGAAAACGAGGAACCGGAGGCGCGACTGGACTGAATTACGCCGTCCGGATGGAAAAATCGTCGCTCGGGGAGCTCGCCGGGGAGACGAGTGGGGATGCTCTAAGTAGTGGTAACTTGGTAGATGCATGAGTCCTGCAGCAATGGAGAGTCAAAAAAGAAGGATTCGTTTGACAAGTCACTTCAGGCTAGAATCCGTACACCGTCGCACTGGACGTGTTCATGCACGGGCAGTGAGTCCGTGTCAAAATGACCTGGGCTTACAAACACGTACGTCCTCCGTACAACCCTCCTTCGTGATGGATTATTTTTTTCCCATCCACATGCACATTTTCATTTGAGTTATTACATTAGCTTGAAAAAACTAGGGCATGCATGTTACTTAGGGTGTTTTTTGACAAATCTAACCCCTAGATGAAAGTAATTCTCGTCTGGCCCCTTGAAAAACTATTTTGAAAATTGACCTCTGAGTTTGGCGTCATGGAGGGTGAAGCCAAAATTGTGCAGGTGGACGCCATTGGAAAACATCGCCGAAGCAGGTCAGCGCCAAGCCACATGACGCAAAAGTAAGGTCGGCGCCAATGGCAATGCCGCCGAACTACTAAGGGTGTTTCTATGCCGTTTTGCTTTGGCGCCCACATGCACACAACTTTGGCTCCATTCATGATTACGCCAATTACATGGGTTAGTTTTCAAAATAGTTTCGTCAAAGGGTCAGGCAAGAAATTAATTTAGCCTAGAAGTTAGATTTTTCAAATACTTTAGCAGGAGTGTGGCTAAAAGGGATTGTCTCCATTGTCCTACTTCCATCTAAGAATAAACGGGGTACATTAATTACAATGAACTTCTCAATGGCATCAATAATGGTATTAGGACAGACCGAACGTTTTTTTTTTAGCTGTGAGCATTCTTAATGTCTCGGCTAGTTTCGGACATTATGTTGATGCAGGTTGGATATAATTTCTATCTTCGCAATATTATTATATTAGATTCTGCAATTTCTTTACCAGATCTTCGGCGCACGGTGCAAAGGGCGAGGATGGAGAAGATGAACAATATGGGGCGAGGACAGAGCATTCGAGACAACTCGTGGTCATCTCCTCCTTTTCTGAACGTTAATATTGAGCAAATGTTTTGTGGAGCAGATCAGTCAGAATTTGTCGCGTCAGTTCCTAACTGTTGGCATCCATCTTCGCTTTGAAAATTTAAGAAGTGGCAACTCGTTCGCTCCATTTCTAAAATGCGAGTTCTAAAATCCGTACGGTTCACTCCCAATAAATTTCTCTTTTCAACTCATGTGTAATCTGGCAATCATCCTAAGACAGTACTAGTTCGACCCTCATGATTTTTAAACAGGAGGTTCTAGCCCCGCGTTCCATTAAAAACGCATTAACGGCAAGTATAAGGTGCTGAAAGATCAACTTACAGCCTCCAAAACAACAAACGACGATGGGATAAACAAAGAAAACAACTTGGACTTTGAGGCCATCAACCACCGGTATGATCACACGAGTAGACAACACCGTGAAGACAAGCACGTCACCAGAGAAGCCTGCCTTCGTCACTTTCCAACTCAGCAGATCCCATATGTCATCTGTTTCCGTTTCCACCTCCGAAGAAGGCCCATGCCTTCTCGCCCTGGCTAAGGCTGGTGTTGTACTGTCGGAAGGTAGAGCCGCTCACCCGAGAGTGCGGATGCATGGCCAAGGACATTATGTTAAGGAAGTGAGCAAGCACGGTCACCTCTGCACGCAAACTGCGCACGACCGGCCTCGTTGACCACAACACCAATCAACTGACAAGACGCAAGCTTTAGGACCATGTCACCTGAAGACACGGCAAGAAGATGTCAGTCGCGCGGCCGTGAAGGCCAGACCTCAATCCGATCGAGCACGCCACCGCAACTCCTCCGAAAGACGGCGCCACAGGAAGACCAGACCACATGCAGCCCAAACCCCCTTCCGCGGACCCAAAACAGCGCCGCCAAGGGGGAAAACGATGATGAAGCGTCGCCGTCGCCCAATCTGTGGATTTTGGGGTTTTACCAGGGCACAAGGAAGGAGGGGAAAGGGATGTACCTCGATGTCGCCTCCAAGGAGGAGAACATCGTCAGAGACGTCTGCGACGTCAGGACGCCATCGCCGGCTAGGGATTCTCCCGGGAAGAGCCCCAGCCCTATCACACCGAGACGGCTCCATATCCAAAGGAATCGGTACCCAAAGGGTGGGATCTGCGCGGTGTGGAGTCGTCGTCTTCAGAGATGATGGAAGTCAACGGGGTGGCCTCCACGCACCACCGTCAACCGTCCCCTCGTCACCCACGCGACCAGAGAGGGTGGTCAGCAGCACCGACGAGTGTTTCCTTCCACCAGGATCCACGCGGCCCTCACCAGAAGAGGCCGCCGCAACGAACACCGAATCCCTCCGCCAGGGAAGCATAGTCGCGACAGCCTTGTCGTCACCGTCCTTGGCACCACGCCGGATTTCCGGCGGTCTCCTCTAACGGCGGCAACGGAGAGGGGGAGTTGGGAAGGGGCTTGGCGGCTAGGGTTTGGGGTCCTCCGGTGCCGCGCCGACCGGGAGCGACAAGCGAGGAAGGGGAATCATTTGTTTCGGCCTCCTTGACTCGGTGAAACATGTGGCCCCTATAGCCAGAGATACTCGTTCGAACCTCATGATCAGGATCACGCGTGGGCAATCAACTAGGGCGCGTTTGGTAGTCTGCATGACTTTCCTGCATGACTGGCGCAGTGGGAAGGAGTCCCCTGCGCGTCGCAGACGGGCCATGGGCCATAAAAGTCACGTTGTTTGGTGGCCTGCATAGAGTTTTTTCGGCCCCGTGGAGATTTGGGCTCTGCCCGTTTGGTAGGTCGGTTTTCAGGCCTCGTAGTAGCCCAGAACGGCGTCGCTATTGTTTGGTTGCAACCCAGAAACTGCTTCTGCTTACCTCTTACCTTCGGTGGTGAGATTACCAGCGATCAATAGCACAAGGAAGAACACAGTTCATAGTTCAGACAAACTTAGCAGTGATAATAGTTCAAACACGTTCGTAGTTCATGACACAGGACGATCATAGTTCAGGACACACCATAGACGATCATAGTTGAACAAGACAACTGGAACAACAAGTACACACAGACCAGGAGCTTCAGACGTGACTTTGGAAGACGACACACCTGGTGGCGTCGCCATG
The DNA here is from genome assembly GCF_022539505.1 of Lolium rigidum. Lineage (NCBI taxonomy): Eukaryota > Viridiplantae > Streptophyta > Magnoliopsida > Poales > Poaceae > Lolium > Lolium rigidum. Next base: position 292,543,193 of record NC_061508.1, read on the forward strand.
GTAACGACACATGGTCATCACCTCAGTGCAGGTGTAGTCGAAGATGACCACATTGTACTGGAAGGTGGACACCTTCTTGAAGATGAGGAACTGGCCTATCTGCAGCTGATGAGCGACAGTGAAGGCCACCCACCCCTGGTCGATGTATGCGCCATCGCCTTCTCTCACCATAGTCATCCTCCGGTAGCTGCCTGTGTTGGTGGTGACGATGATGTTCGAAGGGATTTCTCCGAACCACCTAACGAAATCATGAGGGATCCGTAGCCGGTTGAAGGTTGGCTTGAAGACGATGCGCAGGAACTCGTCCGACCCCACGTCCGGCTGGAAGTGGCCAATGTTAGCCACCCTTCGCTTTTTGGACGGTCCCTCGTCGGGGGTCTCGGGTGACCCAAGCTTGAGCTTCTCAATCTGCCACAAGAACACATTAGAGGTGTGCATACTCACAAGTATATAGATGAAAACGAACATTGGAAACATGTGATGCCTCATACATTGGATCACAAGGCAGCTCAAGGGACTGCCCTCAAACTAAGTCTAGTGTGCAATAAATCACACACCCACGACTAAGTTTGAGGGCGGCACATTGCCTTCCATTGTGCCATTGTTGAATCTTTGGCCAATGCACTAGACAAACCAAAACGAGGCCTCATATGTAGGATCACACGGCAGGCAAAGTGAATGTCCCCAAACTAAGTCTAGTGTGCCACTAATATGGCACACATGACTAAGTTTGAGGGAAGCACCTTGCCTTCCAGTGCGCCATTGTTGAATCATTAGCCAATGCACTAGACAAACCAGAACGAGGCCTCATATGTAGGATCACACGGCAGGCAAAGGGACTGCCAGCAAACTAAGTCTAGTGTGCAAGTAATATGACACACACGACTAAGTTTGAGGGCAGCACCTTGTCTTCCGTTGTGCCATAGTTAAATCATTGGCCATTGAACAACTGAAGAAGTACAAATGGAAAGCAAGGTAGCATATGCCTCATAGAATGAGCACATATGGAGGAGATGTTTGATCTGAACCAATGGCATGGTGATGTTCAGTCATGCCATAGGTTCAGATCAATCATCTCCTCACACTATGATTACCGGTTACAATCATCGGCCTAATTCAATCAGAAACTACACAATCTACAGAAACCTACCACGACTCATTCCGCACAGCAATCTCAACATGCTAAACCCCGGCACAAAAAACCCTTCCGCTCTTTGCATGCACAGTAAGATCTGCCAGTTTCAGCAATTGAAAGCACAATCTAGGAAGGATCTACCGCAATCCGACACTATAGTAACAGATCTCAGCAAATCGATGCAAGAACTGAACAAGAACTGGAAGAAATGGGGACGAACACCTTGCAAAACGTCAATCCGACCGCTATCCTAACGGAAACTCTAGCAGATCTAATGTGCATGTCGTCAGAAATGCCCGAGAATGGCATGTTTGAACAGAACGAGTACAAAGGTGAGAAGGAGAGGTCGTTACCGCCATTCTTCCGGCCGAGGACGAGCTCGAGGTCGCGGGCGAAGATGAGATGCCGATGAGGACTGCGGAGCAGATTGCGGCCGATGTCGAGGTCCTGGTCACCGACGTCTCCTCCTCCGGTAGCGGTGCTCCACCGTGCGTCGGTGCGGCGGATTGGTCGGCGGGAGGGGAACCACCGGGTGATGTGACAGTTTGGAGGAGGTGAGAGTGCGATCGTGACTGAGAGGAATGAGAGGGGAGCGGTGAGGCTAATTATGGCGCGTGTTCCCGAAGGGACGCGGCGTCTCCGCCTCCCTTCTCCACGCGTGCAGGCTTCTGGCCGCAACGGACCTGGCCCCGAAGAAACTGCCATTCCGGACGTTCCTCCAGGGCATGTTCCAGGGGTGCTTTAAAACCCGATTCATGCAACAACACAGTGGGCTGCAGGCATCCAAATAGGCTAAAAATTGCTAACCCGATACGAGCCAAGGTGTTTGCAGGCTACCAAACGCGCTCCTAATATTGTTCTCGAGAGAAGAATGCCATCGCACGCATGTACCAAACAAGGTCAGGCGTGCTGGTGGCCATGGAATTGGGATTATTTTGATTTGGAAACAATAAGCGAGCAAGGATGCGGGCAGGATGCACACACGGCGTGCGTCGGTGTTGTTTTTTTTTTAAACGCAAGGCTCGAAATGAGCCCGACTTTGAATTAACAAAGCCATTAACCGGCCAGGAGTTACATCAAGAGTTACAACACACGCACACGCGCACACGGAACCCACAACAAAAGACAACACATAAAAAGCCCAGCCGAAGCGCAAGCTTGATCCATGTCGAGGGAGCCTTGTCTTCTGTTGAACCGGAGCAATCACGACCGTGTCCACACCAACAAACCTCCACCGCATCAAGACTGCAACCCAAGGAGAACTCAACGACGGGCCGACCACCTAGCAGGGCTTGAGGAACCAAAGGAGGGGGTCTTGCGGCGACGCCTCCAAGAAGGTGAATGGCGCAAGAACGCGTCATCGTCGTCGGCAGAGACAGAGGTCCTGCAAAGTTTTCACCCAGACCCGAGAACCACCACCCCCGGAGCTCGGGCTAGGTCCAGACCAAAACCGCAACATCTTCCCCTGGCGTTGAGATAGGCACACCGGCACGAGCTACGACCAGACGCGAACCTAGCAAAGCCCCCCAAGGCGCTAGCGAGGGCGTCAGCTACCGCAACTGAGCCGTGTAGAAGTAGCCAGGCCGGTGTTGTTAGACTTTGTACTCTACGTTATACTATATATACATATCTCATGTCTAGTGCCATGATGGATGATTTTCCCATCTAAAAGGGCATGTGAGCGTGTACAAGGGAGGGTGAATAGACGCTACATAAATATTTATCTTTTTTCAATTTCTATGACGGAGCGGAAACTAAAGGTTAATTTAAAAGCAAAGATGAACCTATATGGGCGCAGTGCAAATGTACCAAAATAAAACAAAATGAAAATGAAAAAGGAAAACAACAAAAAAGTAAATTTAAACTAGTGGTTCATTAAACTTAGCCCTATTTTTGGCAATTTTTACACAAAAAAACCCCTATATGGACTTTAAACTAAAAAAAAGCAAACCCTAGGCCAGGGTTTGGGAGCACGGTGGCCGCCAGCAATAGTACTCCCAGTAGTACTCGTCGTCATCGCCGTCGATGAGGACGACGCCCCCCGGCGGCGACGCGCTGTTCCGGCTGGACACGCCAAAGGGCGCCGGGGACTCCGGCCAGGCGACCACTGCGCCCTTTCCCAGGCGGAGCGCGGGTCCGGAGGGCTCGCCGGCTGGCGCAGGCGTGCCCTCCGCGCGGACTCCTTCCGGAGCTGCTCCGCCGCTGCCGCCTGCAGCTCCGCCTCCTGCCGGAGCGCGGACCGGCGCTCCTCCTCCTCCCGGAGTTCCGCCTGGCGCGTGGCCTCCTCCTCACGGCGAGCCATCTCGAGGAAGGCCCACGCCTCCGCCTGGGCGTCCTCCTGGGCCTTCCTAGCCATCTCCTCCAGCGCGGAGGCGCGCAGCGTCTCGGCGAGGTGCGGCCATTTGGCCAGCTCCTCGAGGTCACTGAGCTCGCGGGACGCCGCGAGCGCCGCCTGCTGCTCGGGGTCGTCCTCCTCCTGGGGCTCGGGCTGGGGTTGGGGCTGTGGCGCCGCCCCGGCCTCGTCGATGTACAGGCCGCCGGGGCGGCGGCCAGCCCGCCTAGCAGGCGTGCGCGGCTGCGCGCGAGGCCGTGCCGTCGCCGATGTGAAGCATGTGTGCCAGCGCGCATCGTGCTCCACCTCGAACCACAAGTCGCAATTGGGGCTTGTGTCGCCGTATGCGGGGTGCTCCCGGAGGTCCGTCGGCAGCTGCGCGCGGCGCCTCCGGATCTCCGCGATGCGGGCGCGGCCGGAGCCCGGGATCGGCGGCACCGGAACCCGATCTGGGCTCAGGTGCCAGCCTTGGGGGAGGTGCACGTCCCCCCCCCCCCCTGTAGGGATTCGTTGCATAGAAAACAAAAAAATTTCCTACCGCGAGAACGCAATCCAAGCCAAGATGCAATCTAGAAGATGGGAGCAACGAGGAGATCATCGAGACTCACCCTTGAAGATTTCCAAAGCCTACAAGATGAGGCTCTTGTTGCTGCGGTAGACGATCACTTGCCGCTTGCAAAAGCGCGTAGAAGATCTTGATCATGGCGCCACGATCGGGCAGCACCTCCGTACTCGGTCACACGTTCGGTGTTGATGAAGACGACGTCCTTCTCCCCGTTCCAGCGGGCAGCGGAAGTAGTAGCTCCTCCTTGAATCCGGCAGCACGACGGCGTGGTGGCGGTGGCGATGGAGAACTACGGCGGAGCTTCGCTAAGCGTTGCGGGAGAGGTGGAGGAGAGGGGGCGGCTAGGGTTTGGGAGAGGGGGAGGTGGCCGGCCACTATGAGGGGTGCGGCCACAATGGCTTTGGTGTAGCCGGCCCCCTCCCCTTGCTCCTCATTATATAGGTGGAACACCCAAGAGTTGGTCTACAAGTCTTCGAATAAGACCCCAAACCAAAACCTTCCATATGACATGAAACCTACCCAAGGTGGGATTCCCACTTGAGGTGGGATTCCCACCTTTCCTTGGAGGGGGTGGCCGGCCACCTTTGGTGGAGTCCACCTGGGACTCCACCCTCTAGGGTTGGCCGGCCATGGTGGTGGAGTCCCTCCGGGACTCCGCCTTCCAAAGTGATTTCTTCCGGACTTTTCTAGAACCTTCTAGAACCTTCCATAAATGCACCGGATCATTTTCAAACTTATAAAATGACTTCCTATATATGAATCTTATTCTCCGGACCATTCCGGAACTCCTCGTGATGTCCGGGATCCCATCCGAGACTTCGAACAATACTTCGAACTCCATTCCATATTCAAGTTCTACTATTACAATATCAAACCTTAAGTGTGTCCCCCTACGGTTCGCGAACTATGTAGACATGGTTGAGATCTCTCTCCGACCAATAACCAATAGCGGGATCTGGAGATCCATAATGGCTCCCACATATTCAACGATGACTTAGTGATCGAATGAACCATTCACATACGATACCAATTCCCTTTGTCACGCGATATTTTACTTGTCCGAGGTTTGATCATCGGTATCACTCTATACCTTGTTCAACCTCGTCTCCCGACAAGTACTCTTTTCTCGTACCGTGGTATGTGGTCTCTTATGAACTTATTCATATGCTTGCAAGACATTAGACGACATTCCACCGAGAGGGCCCAGAGTATATCTATCCGTCATCGGGATGGACAAATCCCACTCGTTGATCCATATGCCTCAACTCATACTTTCCGGATACTTAATCCCACCTTTATAACCACCCATTTACGCGGTGGCGTTTGATGTAATCAAAGTACCTTTCCGAGCATAAGTGATTTACATGATCTCATGGTCATAAGGACTAGGTAACTATGTATCGAAAGCTTATAGCAAATAACTTAATGACGTGATCTTATGCTACGCTTAATCGGGTGTGTCCATTGCATCATTCATATAATGATATAACCTTGTTATTAACAACATCCAATGTTCATGATCATGAAACTATGATCATCTATTAATCAACAAGCTAGTTATATAAGAGGCTTACTAGGGACTCCTTGTTGTTCACATAACACACATGTATCAATGTTTCGGTTAATACAATTATAGCATGGTATGTAAACATTATCATAAACACAAAGATATATTATAATAATCATTTTATTATTACCTCTTGGGCATATCTCCAACAGTCTCCCAGTTGCACTAGAGTCAATAATCTAGTTTACATATGTAAAGATATAACACCTTGGCCTTCCGGTGCTTTATCATGTTTTGCTCACGGGAGAAGTTTTAGTCAATGGATCCGACATGCTCGAAACGTATGTATTTTGCAATTCATTTGCGTCTTCACGCATCACTCATTTTCCAAATGAGTCGGCATTAAATATGTTTGGTCTTCTGGTGGAACCTTAATTCCGCGGTCTGAAATATGTCACTAATATTGTCACACACAATATAGCTTCAAAGTTCTGACACTATCGGAACTACACCAAGTTCTCAAAGAACTTTTTGACTTAACATCCTCAATCATTGTCAAAACAATGACATACTCTACCTTCTTTTGTAGAATCCGTCACAATATTTAGAACTCTTCTAAATCTAGCATTGTGCTACCTTTTAAACAACACTTAGCCTAATTGAGATTTGAAATTAATTTTTTTATGTGACCAAACAAATATTGGTGCAACACTTTACAGCGATTTGTTTGTCATTACCCCATACAAAAATATATATATATCCTTGGTTCCTAACCTTTTAGAGCACATGACATCTGATTTTGTACATATTATTTGTGATCTAAAACCACTCATGTGTTTTTACTCATCGAGTGTCAAATACACTCAAGTCTTGTTAAACCTTTGCATGAAAAGAACACCTTCTTAATATTTCTATATTGAACTACTTCAATATCCATTCTATGTACTTTGACTTAAACTTATTATGTGTTTCAATCTATCTTCATAGATCTTGACACTAAATATGTTTCTGTCCATATTCTTTCATTGAAGTTAATTCTCAATGAAACCTTTTATAATCAAGTATATAATTACATCATTTATAACCAACTATATGTCATCTACATAAAGTATTATAAATATGTCTCAGCGCTCCCACTTAATTTCTTGCAAATGCAAGCATCTTCATCGTTTCTGATGAAAACCAAAACTCTTTGACTATTTCATCCGGTGAAGATTCCAACTCCGCGATACTCACTTCATCCAATTGAAGTTTGTATACCTATCTAGTATTCCACGGACTAGCAAAACAATTGGTTGTATCTTGTATACACCTTTAATACACACTTATGTTAAGTAATGTATTTTGCCATCCTACTATCATATCTCATGAAAGAAATATGTAGCGATTACTAGAATAATCCACATAGACTATAAGCATTGCTACGGAAGATCTAATCTTATCGTAGTCAACTCTTTGAATTTTGTCATAAACAACTTTTCGACAAGTCGAGCTTATTCAAGGATATTCCATCCAAGTCCATCAATTTTATAGATCCATTTACTTTCAAAAAGTATTCATCTATCTTGGTTTATCATTGTTCAAAAACAATCCTTTGTTCACAAATCATTTATTTTATCACAAAGTAAACCATACCTACAAGGTTCAATAAGTACTTCGATCTCCATGACTATAACATTTTGTAGACATGGGAGCCATGATCGTCGTGGCCGCTTCCGAAACCAATTCCTGATGCTGCGCTACTCTGATCAATATGCTCAGGTTCATAAACCTTATCAAGTTCTATTGTCTTCCCACTCAAATACTTCGCTAAAAACAATTTCTTGGAAATAAGTAAGAAACATTGACAAACACTTTTGTCTTTGTTTCCATAGTGGAAAGAATTCCCAATAAATTCTGTGGGATAACCAACAAAGACATTCATCCGATTTTGGTTGTAAACTTATTTACTTTATGCTATGCATTCCAAAATTTAAGAAAGGACTATTAGGGTTCATACCCATGCCATAACTAGTATGGTGTCATTTCAACGGATCATGATGATGCTCTATTCAGTGTAAAAGCGGTAATCTCTAAAGCATAATCCACAAAAATATAATGGCATCAATATTTTATCTCATCATTAATCCAACAAGGTTTGGATACATCTCTCGGATACTCCATCATCATTATGATACTCCAAGAAACGTGAGTTGTAGAACAATTTCATAACTCTCTTAGATGTTTTCTAAAACTCGTAATTCAAATATTTCCCCCATGATCCAATCATAGATATTTGACTTTTCTATTACGATGATTTCCACTTCATGCTGAAATTTATTTGAATCCATTCAAATGTTTCAAACTTCTTCCTTATCGAATATATCCACATATATACTCAATTCATTGTTGGAAGTTTTCATGAAGTAGAAGAATCTCCCGCACACAACTGTGCCCAGTGAACCTCATATATCATAATGTATGTTTCCACTAAGTTAGTTGTCCGTTCAACTCTTGGCCTATGAACGGTATTTTAGTCATTCTCTTTAGAAAAGATTTGCAAGCGCCAAATGATTCAAAAATCAAATGACTCCAAAAATCCATTTGCATGGAGTTCCTTCATGCGCTCCTTTCTAACATGACCTAAATGGCGGTTCCACAAATAAGTGTAATTCGAATCGTTTGCCTTATGGCATTTTAGCGTCAGTGTTATGTATGTGTGTTTCACCATTAAGATTTATAATAACTTATCCATCGTACATGGAGTAATGTCATAATTTGAACAACTCATTGTTTTTATTTGACCAGAGCAAAATAACAATTATTAAGTTCTTTATTATAAATTCTAAGGGCTAGATAGAATGCCAACGACGAACATAATAACACTTTATTTTTGTTCCAGACGTGCATTCCTATCATATTCCTTGTCAGACACTTAGGCCATTGTATTTCTTGTATTGCGTTGTTTTGTATGACACTTCATACCAACCAATATGGTACAAATACCCAAGAATTTCATTGTGTGACCAAACGAGGAATACATCCATAACATGTATATCATTTATATACACCTGAGCTAGACTTTCTAGACTTTTCTTTCTTTGTGCCAATAATCTTTTGTGGTTTCTCTTTTAGCTTTCTGATGACCCACAAGTATAGGGGGTGTATCGTAGTATCTTCGATAAGTAAGAATGTCGATCCCAACGAGGAGCAGAAGGTGTTGACAAGCAGTTTCGATGAAGGATTCACTGTAAATGCTCAGAGACAAGTATTCAGGGGGTTTTGATGTAACAGATGAATAAAGTACGAGTAAGTAAAGTGCGAGAGTAATAATTGCAGCGAGTGGCCCAATCCTTTTTAGCACAAAGGACAAGCCAGTTTATTTACTTATAATGACCAAACGTTCTTGAGGACACACGGGAATTTAGTCTAGTGCTTTCGCTACATACAGCTGATTAATCTTCATTGTTTTGATAAGTGTTGTGTGGGTGAACCTATGCTAATGTACCGCCCTTCCTAGGACTAATACATACTTGTGATTATACCCCTTGCAAGCATCCGCAACTACAAGAAAGTAATTAAGATAAATCTAACCACAGCCTTAAACTGCGAGATCCTCGCTATCCCTCCTGCATCGATATACCAACGGGGGCTCGGGTTTACGTCACTCCGGCAACCCCGCAATTGGCAAACGAGTACAAGATGCATTCCCCTAGGCCCATAAATGGTGAAGTGTCGTGTAGTCGACGTTCACACGACACCACTAGAAGAATAACACCACAACTTAAATATCATAACATTGAATATTACTCAACCATACTTCACTACTAACATTTAGACTTCACCCATGTCCTCAAGAACTAAACGAACTACTCATGAGACATCATATGGAATATGATCAGAGGTGATATGATGATGAATAACAATCTGAACATAAACCTTGGTTCAATGGTTTCACTCAATAGCATCAATAACAAGTAGAAATCAACACGGGAGAGTTTCCCCTATCAAACAATCAAGATCCAACCCGAATTGTTACAGCGGTGATGAGGTGCAGCGGTGGAGATGGCGGTGATGATGATGGAGATGATGACGATGGTGATGGAGATGATGTCCAGCTCGATGACGGTGACGATGGCGTCGATTTCCCCCTCCGGGAGGGAATTTCCCCGGCGGATTCCTGCCCGCCGGAGAGCTCTTTTCTCTCTGGTGTTCTCCGCCCCGCAGAGGCGGCTGTGGCTCTTCGCGATTGACAAGGTATTAACTTGTCAGTGCCTACGGATTGTAGACTAGGGTTTAGTTGGATGTAGAGGGCAAGTAGATCTCGAAGGTTTCAGCCGAAAAGTACTCGACGAATATGAAAACTAGGGTTTGAGAAACAATGATTCGATGCCTTCGTGTCCCTCGACTCCCCCTTATATAGGAGGCGGAGCCGAGGGATTCGTATTGTACAAGTTACGGAGTCCGGGAAGGTTTCTAACTCCTCCCGCAAGATTACAAATAATGCTTCCTATTACAACTCTAGCTTTCCTTAACAATATCTTGGGCTTCCGAATCTTCTTATTCTTCGGGTAGTGGGCCTTCGATAAACCCCGGGTACCATCATCGGCGAGGCCCATTGGGAATGCCTATGTCGGTAGCCCCGAGATTTTGCTTGAATCGCGAGTCGGGGAAAATCTCCACTTGTTTATTTTTACTCGACAATTCAAAATCTTTCTATATTTCTTCACATAAATTTCTATATTGTGCGGGGATAATGGTAGTTGGGGCTAGTTCATCGACGGATCGGGTACTAGTTAAGCTGCTCTAGTGGCAATCCGCAAAAACCTACTTCAAAATCACGTCCCTGGACATGATCTCGGGATACTTGGTGTAAACTTCGACGGGTGCCGCTTAAGGTCTTACCATTCTGTCGAGTCCCGAGTTATATTTATCGGGTACCTAACGCGTCCGTTAGGATTTTTCTTCGTATCCGTTGATACGGATAAAAGTAACAAACCGACGTCGGAGACGGCGCCACGCCTCACGAAACGGATGCGGGGTCTTACCTTCGCAAAGTTTTGCGGCATTCGAGAAATTGATCGCAACTTTGGCGTTCTGAGAATATATTGTCGAGTGCTTATTCGGCTGTTGGAATGGCACATTTTATTGAGTCAAAGATGACTTATATTGTTCTCCCGATGGGAGTATATGCTGAGTTATTTATAACTCGAAATATACTCTTTTGCCCTTCTATCTTTCTTCTTTTCATTCTTTCTTTCTCTCTCTCTCTTTTTATTTATAATTTCATCGGGCACGCGAACAGCGTTCCCGATGGGAGTAGCCCCGAGGCTACAGCCAAGGACTTGTCCTTGGTTGTAGGCTCCACGCCTTATGCCGCTATATTTTCTTTCTCTTCCGAAGTTTTATAATTTCTCGGGTGCGCGAACAGCGCTCCTGATGGGAGTAGTCCCGAGGCTATGAACAAATATTTGTATTTGATCATAGGCTCATGCCATTTCTATTTTGTCTTTCTTGATCTTTTCATTTTTCCAAAGTAGCCCCCGAGCATTTGATCAAAAACTTGTATTTGATCAAAGGCTCTCCGATATTTTTTCATGTCGCCTTTTTATGCCGTTATTGAGTCGAATTATTTTCTCTGACAAGGTGACGTTATTGCTGACGATAGCCACGATTGCAAATCCGAAAATGGCGAGAAGTTTTCTCCCACTGCCTTGCGGGCCCAAATTATCCATTATCTTGACACGTCGTGTAGGTGGGGGACACACGTCCTCCGCTTTTCTGGCGCACGTACCGTAACTTCTCCAGTGTTAAAATACTTTTTTACCCTTGTTTCCACGTGGTTATCATCTGTCACACATTTTTTCCATCCAACGGTCCGCCGCTTCGCCGCACCTCTATATAAGATCTCCTTCTTCTTCCTCGAGCACTTCCGCTCGCGCCGCTCTCCTGCTCTTCTTTACAAAACCTCCGCCTGCGCCCCACAACTTCCTGAGCTCATCTTCTCCAAGCTGCATTCCTGCGCCATTGTTGATGCCACCGCGTCGGTTGATCAAGCGCAGCACGCCTGAATCGTCAATGGCTGCCGTAGATCTGGGAAGCGCGGAGTGGGAAAGGTCCAAAATTTCCTCTCAGGACATCAATCTCTTGAAGAAGCTAGGGATTAGCAAGAAGCCCAAAGCGCTGTGCTTCCCTAGTGAAGAAAGCTACCCCACCCCTCCAATGGGGTATCGGGTAAGTTTCGTCGACCATCTCATCCGCGGTCTTTCCACCCCCATTCATCCTTTTCTCCGTGGATTGCTTTTTGTTTATGGTCTTCAACTTCACCACCTCACGCCCAACTCAATCCTCCATATCTCCATTTTCATCACCCTCTGTGAGGCCTTCCTTGGCGTCCAGCCTAACTGGGCACTATGGAAGCGCATTTTCTTTTGTCGCCGCAATGGTTCTCCCAATGTTGCCTATAATATAGGCGGCGTTGTTATTTCTGTTCGCCCCACGGTCGATTACTTCGACGTCAAACTCCACGACTCGGTTCAAGGGTGGCGCAAGAAGTGGTTGTACATCCGGGAAGAGAACCATGGATGCGGCGAAGACAACATCCCTCCTTTCGATGTTGCCGAAAAAATCCTTCGCCGCCGCTCCTGGGATGCGGAGGCTACCGAGAAGAAAAAACATCGACGAGAGGCCTTGATGTCTCGCATCCATGAGTTGCAAAATACTCGCGGCAAAGAATTATCGGGCATCCAAATCACGGCGTATTTTCTTAGAACTAGAGTGCAGCCTCTTCGGGCTCGCAAAAACCCTCTCTGGAAGTATGCTGGCGACGAGGACGCAGATCGGTTGTCAGTGGATTTGGAGGTCAAGGATTTAGAAAAGCTTGTCCGAAAAATCTCTTCTCTCAGCAAAAAATATTATGTCCCTTCTTCTTGTCGTGTAAAACCGTACAGCGCCACCAATGCGCTTCCCAAGATAAACTTTGTCGATTGATTTGTTATTGCCTTGCTATCTTTTTTATAACTCCTTTTTGACATCTTCCCCAGTTTTTATATAGAACCATCCAAATCTTATCTCGCTTCCTCCCCTTCCTGAGGGTGGAGAAGTCGAGGAAAGGGCCGTTGTCACTAACGACAACCAAGATGCCCCCTCTTTTGTGAATGAACCCGCAGATTCTCGAAAATCTGCGGGGTCTGTTGAAAAGGAGGCTGCCTTTGAAGGTACTGCGTCAGCACAATCTCCTCCTCCTGCTGTTTCTCCAAAGAACAAAAGGAAAAGGAGTGATGTTGAAGATTCCGGCACCTCCAAAGCCGAAGAAGCTGTTCCTTCACATCAGAAGGCAGCTTATGATCCATACCTTGAGGCCCTCATCAGTTCGTAAGTCACCTCTTTTATTTATTTTTATTTTTGTACTCGAAGATTTTTCTCTATCTTGCTTTTTATGCTGCCAACATTTAATCGCAGTGATGATGAGGAAGAAGTACCAGCTTTTGATGTGGCTGCTCGAACGAGTACGTCACATACTCTAGTTGTTTCGGAGACGCCAGTTGAAGGAGAGGAATCCTCGCCTCCTCAACAAAACGTCGGCGCTTCTACTCCTCCTTCAAGCCCCCTTGTCCCTTCACCGAAAAGGGCAAGGGTTGAAACAATCCCGGAACCTACTCTTCAATTGAGTAACTTCTCTAACCCTCTCTTGGATGATGTAAGTTCTTAATTTTCTTGTCACTGTCTATATTTCCTCTGTTTGCTTCTTTATGCCATCATATTTTTCCCATACCGACATTTTCTTTCTTTATCCTTCTTTGACAGCCTATGATCAAAGAGCTTATTCGTATCGGTGCCCAATTCATTGGGTATCGTGAGTATGCGAGTAAGACTGAAGGTAATGCCTTGTTGCTTCTTTTTGCCCTTGCCTTCTTACTCCTTTGTTGTCGATGTTTTTAACTAAATTTAACTTTCTTGGCAGAAAATTAAGCTGGCGGAGGTCAACGAACGTGCCAATACACTTGCTCAAAAATTAGAGCAAAGTGAAGAGGCTCGTAAGAAGGCCGAATCAGATGCTATCCAAGCTAGAGCAGAGGCTGACAAGGCCAAGGCCGATGCTGCTGGTGTCGAAGATCTTAGGAAGAGACTTCACGATGCCGAGACTTCGTTGAGCGAGCATATAGCCGCACAATCTGCTCGCGAGGAAGCGATCATTAAGCGCGTAAGGTCGCAAAACCGTCGCTTTGTCAGTAAGTATCTGAACCACTTCACATCCTTTCGACTTTCTTTCCTTCACTCGTTTGTTGATCAATAAGTTTTTATCTTGACAGATAAAACATCTCAAGAATTTGAACTTGAAGATCCCGACAACGATCCTCTTCTTGACGCCATTTTGTTCCTTGAGTTTCATGGAACAGAAGCACGCGAGGGCATTGATCAAGCTAAAGCAGGGTTGTCGCGACTCTTCCCCTATTTCTTCCCGAAGAAAGAGGAACCCGCAACTTTCCTTGCTCTTGCCAAGTGCTTTAATCCGCCAGAAGATCTTGGAGCTGAAGATGCGCCGGGAGAACATGAAGATTGCTGTTGAAAGCACTTGTTGCCTTGGTCGCCGATAGCCAACAAACTATCAACTCGGGTGAAAGTAGGCGACACGGAACGGATAGAGCGGACAAAATGGCGATCGTTGATCAAGGCGGCAAAGCCCAACACGAAGAAAATCCTGTCCTATCTCGGGATCAAGCCATCTTCAACTCCTAGCTCATCAAAGCCGGAGGTCTAGTTGAATGCCCCTTCTTTTTATTTTTCCTGTTTCTTTAGCTATTGTCGCCATATTAGTTTTGGCGACAATTACTTTTGAAGAACTCCTTCTGTAATATCCATGTAAATTTCTTGAAGAGCAATGGAATTCTGTCTTGTGCAATCCTTTGATATTGGAATTTTCTTTTCCAGTTGATATTTGATAACTACTCTGCCGATCCTCATTCTGTCGATACTTCTCCTGCTTCCTCCTTCTCGAAGAAAACACTAGTCAATGATAACTTTGTCGACGGTTCTTCGGGACAACATTTGTCGCCAGATTTGCAAGAATTGCGCCAACAACTCCAATCTATGAAAAAACAAACTCTTGTGATGATGGAACAATCTTGACAAGCATCCGAGAGAGAGAATATTGCTCTTCAACAGGCAAGAGAAGCCATTGCTGCAAAGGATGCTGTGCATTGCTTTGAGGCTACCGAAGCTTCCTCTCGAGAAAATTATATGCTTCAGCTAATGACTGACGCCAGCCTGGACATGACAGGTATGTTTCATGTTCATAACCATGCTTGGATGTTATTTTTGCTATTTTTCCTTCCTTGTCAATTTATTCGCTGTACCAGGCTCATTTTTGGATACTGCTGCCGAAGATCAACGTGTTGAAGCTCGAGCCAATGCTCTGCTCAGACTGGCCGCACAACATGGTTCTAACTTTTGGGTTACTCCCGAGCGTACCCGTCAAATTGTCAGATTCCAAGATCGCGCGGGTCAGGTCCGTGATTTCCTTGACTTCTGTACGAAGACTTTGTTTTTAGTTTATGGAACCATGTTCCCTCGCAACAAAATGCCAGAAACTCTTCCTGCATTAATGGAAAAGTTTCGAGATGCTCCTCGAATCCATGGCTTTGTGCGGGCTCAACTCTCTGCTGGCGCAAGATTTGCTATGATGATGATAAAGATTTGCCATCCAAAATTGCCCATGGATCAAATTGTTCCCACGTGCCTGGCTAAAATGTCGAAGAAAAAGAGAAATATGGGCAAGATTGATGATCTGGTGACTCCTGTAGCCGAAGATATGATGGATGAACTTCTTCGGATGGACGCTGAATTCTTCGTGAAGGGTAGCTATGCCGAGCATAGTACTCGTCCTTCCAATGAACGAGTAACCATAGACCATGTGCTAGGTATCCATTGAGGGTTTTTCCTTTTTTTTCTTGCTGTAGTTTCACCATTGATACGCCTTTGTAAACATGATCTATATTGTAAAGCTGTCAACTCTGTAAGTATGTATTGTTTTTATTTTTGATCGTCCAGCCCCCGAGCCTTTGGCTGGAGTTTGTACTATTTTGTTATCTCGAAGATTTTTCTCTTATTGCGAGAAGGTATATATATTTTGCTATCAATGGGCATGAGCCCCCGAGTGTCTTGGTGGTCACGTTCTATATTTTTGTTGCGAGGTTTTCAGACCAAAGCAATAATATTTTGACGAGTACGCTATATTTACAGTTGTTAGCTTCCGATGTTCTATTTGGCGAGGTAATCTTGTACCAAGGTGAAATATTTCGGTAAGTCTAGTTTATCTATATTGTATATATTTTGTGACTTGAAGGCATTGAGCCCCCGAGCGTGTCGAAGAATAAGAAGTATATCTCCACTATCTTTATTATATTGCAGCACCGCGAGCCCGCCTCATTAAAAACCTTTCTCGGCCCCACTCGGTGCCCCGAAAAAGGAGAAGAGTGCGTCTGAAAACTCGCGGGCGTTTCAGTACATTGTATTTTTACAGAGGAGGACTATATTTCGACTCTAAGCGTAGAACCGCCTGAGCTGTGCCACGTTCCAGGGGTTTTTCTCGGGAACCCCTGTCTTCTTGTCTTTTATCCTGTATGCTCCTCCTTCGATTACTTCAGTAATGACGTAGGGGCCAAGCCATGGCGACTCGAGTTTTTCAGTACGCTCTTGGTTGAGTCGCAAAACTAAGTCTCCAACTTGAAAAGATCTTGGTCGCAAACGTCGACTGTGGTAGTTTTTCAGGTCCTACTGATATTTGGTTACCCTTGATAATACTTCGTCTCGAGCTTCGTCGAGTGTGTCGACGTCGTCTTCTAATGCTTTCCTGGAAGCTTCTTCATTATACTCTGTGACTGCGGGGAGTCGTGCTCTATTTCTATCGGCAGTACTGCCTCTGGTCCATGGACAAGGAAAAATGGGGTCTCCTGTGTTGCTGTATTTGGTGTTGCTCGGATGCTCCATAACACACTTGGTAATTCTTCTGGCCAGGTATGTCGAGCTTTTTAGTGGTCCTAACAAGCGTTTCTTGATGCCATTGTAGATGATGCCATTGGCTTTCTCGACTTGACCATTGGTTTGAGGATATGCAACTGACGCGAAGTGCAATTTGATGCCTACCTCTGCACAGTACGCCTTGAACTCCTTTGACGTAAAGTTGCTGCCATTGTACGTGACGATCGTTGTGAGGTACTCCAAATCGAAAAACGATGCCCTTCACGAATTTTATTGCTGATGCTGCATCTGGTGAATTTATCGGCTTTGCTTCTATCCACTTGGTGAATTTATCAACAGCAACCAACATGTACTCGTATCCTCCTGGCGAAGCTTTGTGTAATTTTCCCACCATATCGAGACCCCATTGAGCAAAAGGCCAAGATAAGGGTATTGGCATTAATTCTGCTGCCGGAGAGTGAGGTTTTGCGGCAAATCTTTGACATGCGTCACAAGTTCGCACTATCTCTTTCGCGTCCTCAATTGCTGTCAACCAGTAGAATCCTGCTCGAAAAACTTTGGCTGCAATAGCTCGACTGCTCGCGTGGTGGCCACATACTCCTTCGTGTACATCCTTCAGAATTATCCTTCCTTCTTCGGGTGTGACGCACCGTTGTAACACACCGAGATACTTGCGTTTGTATAACTCCCCTTTGACCACCGTGAAAGCTTTGGATCGCCTAATAACTCGCCTTGCTTCAACTGGATCGTCGGGTATTGTTTTTCTTAGGATGTATGATATGTACGCCTGCATCCACGGGGTTTGCACCATCAATACTAGATCTTGTTCCTCTTCTTCTTCTTCCAATGCTTCTTTCGCAGCCCCCGAGGGTTTCTCGCTCTTCTCCTTCTTTGTTAATTTCTTCGGCTTCGTGGACCTCTCTGTTATTTCTTCCCAGAACACACCTGGGGGAATTGCGAGGCACTGCGACCCGATGTTTGCGAGAACATCGGCTTCATCATTGCTCAGCCTACTGATATGGTTTACTTCGCATCCGTCAAACAGCTTCTCCAGCTCATTATACATCTCTTTGTACGCCACCATGCTGTCATTGACCGCATCACATTGGTTCATGACTTGCTGAGCTACCAATTGTGAGTCGCCAAATATTTTTAGTCGAGTTGCGCCACAGGCTTTCGCCATCTTCATCCCATGTATAAGGGCTTCATATTCTGCCTCATTATTAGATGCGTTTGGGAACGTCATCCGCGGGACGTATTTCAATTTGTCGCCTTCAGGTGATATGAGTATTACCCCTGCTCCAGCTCCTTCTAACCTTTTGGACCCGTCGAAGTTCATAGTCCAGGTTCTCGATAAATCCGGAGGTCCTGTGTTTTGCAACTTCATCCACTCTGCGATGAAGTCTGGTAGAATTTGTGACTTTATTGCCTTTCTTTTTTCATACGTGATGTCCCGAGGAGAAAGTTCTATTCCCCAAAGGGAGACACGGCACTGTAGCTTCGGATTATTGAGTATGTTGGATAAAGGCGCCTCATTGACCACTATTATCGGATGCGCCGAAAAATAATGACGCAATTTTCTTGCGGTTGTGAATACTCCATATGCTAGCTTTTGGTACTGCGGGTACCTCTGTTTTGAAGGCGATAATACTTCGCTGATGAAATATACTGGCCTCTGCACTCCATGGAGTTTTCCTTCTTCTTCTCTTTCGACAACTAGTGCCGTGCTGACCACCTGAGGTGTAGCCGCAATATATAACAGGAGCGGTTCTTTCTCTTTTGGCGCCACTAGAATTGGTGGTGTCGAAATTTTCCGTTTGAGGTCCTCGAAGGCCCTATCTGCCTCTTCGTTCCACTGGAACTTCTCTCCTTGTTTGATTAGGGCGTAGAATGGTAGCGCCTTTTCTCCCAGCCTGGCGATGAATCTGCTTAAAGCTGCGACTCGCCCAGTTAACTGCTGTATTTCCTTCAACTTTGTTGGCTTCCTCATTGTTACGATAGCTTGGATTTTTTCGGGATTTGCTTCAATCCCTCTTGCTGAGACTAGGAACCCGAGAAGTTCTCCTGCAGGGACGCCGAAAGAACATTTCGTCGGATTCAACTTGAGACAAAATTTGTCGAGGTTGTCGAAAGTTTCTTTCAAGTCCTCGATTAGTGTTGCTCCCTTTTTTGATGTGATGACGACGTCGTCGATGTACACTTGTACATTTTTCCCAATCTGTGTTGCTAAGCACTTCTGCATCATCCGTTGATATGTTGCTCCCGCGTTTTTCAACCCAAAGGGCATTGTTTTGTAACAAAATACGTCGTACGGTGTGATGAACGCTGTTTTAGCTTCGTCGTCTTCTTTTAATCTGATCTGATTGTAACCAGAATATGCGTCCAAGAAGGAAAGACGTTCACATCCTGCCGTGGAGTCGATAATCTGGTCGATCCTTGGGAGGGGAAAGTGATCTTTTGGACAATGTTTATTGAGGCACGTAAAGTCGACACACATGCGAAGGACTTTTGTGTTTTTCTTCGGCACCATTCATCGGGTTAGCTACCCAAGTGGCCTCGGTAGATATCTCTTTGATGAAACCAGCTTCTCTAAGTCGATCAATTTCGACGGCATGGCTTTGCGGTTTGGTTCCGAAAAACGCCGCAAAGGTTGCTTGATTGGTCTCGCAATAGGATCCAAGTTTAGGTGGTGCTCGGCAAGTTCCACAGGTACTCCTGGCATGTCGGCTGGACACCATGCGAAGATTTTCCGGTGCTCACGGAGGAACTCGACGAGCGCGCTTTCCTATGCGAGGTCCATGTTTGTTGCGATGGACGTCGTTTTCTTCGGATATGTCGGGTGAATCTGCACTTCCTTAGAATCTTTTGCTTGTATTGAAAGTTGATTCCTTGTTGGGCCTCCCTACGTACGGCAGCACATCATAATCGGTCATGAGCCTTGATGCTGCGTACTCTGCTGCATCCCGAAAGTTTACGATAGTCGATGAAAATCTTTGTCGCATTTATCGGCTAGCGCGAAGCTTCCTTTGGCTGTGATTGGTCCCTTAGGTCCGAGGTAACCTCCAAAGCAAGTACGTGTAATGTGGTACCGCCATAAACCTGGCATATGCTGGTCGCCCCAACAAAGCATGATACTGCGACGGGAAATCCACAACTTCGAATTCCAACCTCTCTATCCTGTAGTTTTCTTGAGTCCCAAACTGAACGTCGAGATTGATCTTCCCCAGTGGGTAACTTGGCTTCTCTGGTGTGATGCCGTGGAAACGTGTGTCGGTTGGTTTCAAATTTGTGAGGGAAATATTCATCTTCCTTAGCGTATCTGCGTACATAAGGTTTAGAATGCTGCCGCCATCTATGAATACTCGAGATACATCGAATCCCGCAATTACTGCTGGTAAGATCGAGTGCTTGACTGCCCTGGTCGAGGAACTTGCTTGTGGATGATCAGCTATTGTGAAGCCAATATCTTGCCACGACCAGTTAAGGTACTCGACTGTTGGTGGTGGCATCTTCTCTGCCATAAACACCTGTCGCGAGATTACTTTCTGAGCTCTATTGGATGGCCTGCCTTTCTGAATCATCGGGACCGCTCCGTTAGAGTTAGGATCGATGTAGGGCGGTGGAGCAGGTGCTGCCGCTATTCTGAGCTGATGTCGATTTTCGTCTGTGACCGCGGGAGGGGGTGGCAAGTGAATCTCACTCCTAGGTCCTTGAGGATTTCTGTGAGCTGCCTGAGCATTTGCATGTCCTGCCCATCTTAACATTGCCTGGAAATTTCGGCAATCCTTTTGCAAGTGTCCTGACTATCTTTTTCCATTGCTATCGAGAAAGAAATGCATCTGACATGGCCCGTTCATCATCTCTTCAGGAGACACAAAAGGTCTCTGGAACCTTGGCCCGCTATTTTGCCTGTTATCTCTATTGTCGCCTTGCTGTGCGTTACTTCTCTGGTAGTCATCCTTACTGTTTCCTCCATTGTTTCCCCGAAAGCCAGCCGATATTCGGCCAGGTGCATCGTAACTTGAAAATTGACGGGGGAATCGACGTCTACTTTGAAAATTTCGACTGCGATCTTCCTCTGGGGACCTATGTCGTTTGTTATGTACCGCATCTTCGCCATCTGCCAATCTGTTTGCTATCTCCATTAAAGCTGATACTGTTCTTGGGTTTGTCCTCCCCAAGTCTTCCACGAAATCTCCTCGTCGAACTCCTGCAACAAATGCATCTATCACTCTTTCGTCAGATATATTTTCTGCCGAGTTTTTTATGATGTTCCACCTTTGGATGTACTTCCTCATTGATTCATCATGCTTTTGTCGACATGACCTCAATTCCTCTAGTGTCGCAGGTTTCTTGCAGGTTGACCGGAAATTCTTGATAAACACGTCCTCGAAACTTTCCCAGTTGTCGATGGAACCTGGGGGAAGCTTTTTTATCCATGATCTGGCGGCTCCGCTCAGATGTATCTGGATGCTCTGCATGGCTGTCGCTCTGGTCCCACCTATCAATTTTACTGTCTCGAGATAATCCACCAGCCAATCCTCGGGGTCTTGCAGGCCATCGAATTTTTTGAAACTATCGGGTAGCTTGAATCCTGATGGAACTCGAGTTTTCGGACCCGTCGTGTGAAACATGGAAGTCCACACATGTCCTCTTCGGCAAGTTCCGGTGAATGCCGACGTTCCCTTCTTTCTTGTCGCGCTCTATCGACTCTGGCCTGAGTTGCTATGTCCCTGGCTCCACTTGCTCTTGGTGGATCTTGTACTGCTGTGGTAGGTCTCGGACTATTTTGCCTTGCAGTTCCTTCGGGAGGTGTAGCTGTGAACGCTGCTCCCATGGCTCCACATCCTGCCTTGGCCATGTTGTACAACGCTTCTCTTGGATCTCCGGGAGGTGGCCTGGACGCTAAGATGAAAGCTTGTGTTGCCATGTACCCTGCTTCCGGTGTTTTTGGGATAATATTCCCCCTCGTGTCGATTGACATAAAGGACATGTCGAGGTTTTGGATTAGAGTTTCTCTTTCAGCTTCCGGTATATTTTGCAGCCGAGATCTTGCTCTCCTCCGAGCTTCTCTGTGACTATCTCCCAAAGTTTCTGAGTGTCGACTTAATTCCGCTCGTCGCCTGCTTGATGCGGAAGCTGCCTCCCTTCTTCTGTTCAAGGCAGCTGTCTGTTTTTCCAACTCTCTTCCAGCTCGGGCGAGTCTATATTGATAAGCTTGCAGTTCTTCGGCTTGTAGCAGTTGTCTCCATTGGTTCGAGCCATCTAAAGCTTTCGCAGCTCTATCCCAGAGCTGCTTGTGGAAGTTGAACTGCGGCACGTGGTGTGGGCCCGACATATTTAGTGCCCAAACCTCTCCTTAGATCTGAGGGATCGACATAGGGATTTCCCAAATCGTCGAAAGCCTCTGATGTTTCCTCTTGATCGCGACTTGCTTCTCTAATGGCATAAACTTGGTGATATTTTGGAGTTTTCGGTTTGCTTGGTTCGGTGACACCATCATAGAGATTGGTGAAGACCTTCCCAATAGAGATGGATTTGTCGATGAAGTCGAAGCTATCGGTGTCACTCGAATCATCGCTTATATAGGAGTCCGCCGATGACTCGAAGGACATGTCGCTGAAGATTTTGGCGAGTTTTTCACTTGCCCTGCTGCCGATGAAGCGTGGCGACGAAATCTCCTTGTCGCTTGACTCGACGGATGATGCCGAGTTTGAGAAATCAAGACCATCCGCCGATAATCCCGACGAAATCGGAACTTCGAGACGATACGATCCTTCTTTCTCGACGTGGAAGTGGAATTTTCCAAACGTCATCTTCATGGGCTCCTCCAGATACGCATATGCATCCAAACGGGAGGGCGGGTGAGGAATAAAATCAACGAGACCGGTTTCGATCTGTTTACCTCTTGTCCATGATGTTGCTTGCTACGATGAAGTCGACGATCTTGAACGTGCCATCGAGATCAGCTCCTTGACGCCTCTAGATCCCACAGACGGCGCCAATTGACAAGGTATTAACTTGTCAGTGCCTACGGATTGTAGACTAGGGTTTAGTTGGATGTAGAGGGCAAGTAGATCTCGAAGGTTTCAGCCGAAAAGTACTCGACGAATATGAAAACTAGGGTTTGAGAAACAATGATTCGATGCCTTCTGTGTCCCTCGACTCCCCCTTATATAGGAGGCGGAGCCGAGGGATTCGTATTGTACAAGTTACAGAGTCCGGGAAGGTTTCTAACTCCTCCCGCAAGATTACAAATAATGCTTCCTATTACAACTCTAGCTTTCCTTAACAATATCTTGGGCTTCCGAATCTTCTTATTCTTCGGGTAGTGGGCCTTCAGTAAACCCCGGGTACCATCATCGGCAGGCCCATTGGGGATGCCTATGTCAGCGATGTACCCTCTGGAGCTTAGGTTTTCGGGACGAAGACGTACGCGAAGAAAAGGAGGCGAGAGAGGGCTGTGGGCCCCCTCCTCACAGGGCGGCGCGGCCAGGCCTTGGGCCGCGCCGGCCTATGAGGTGGGCCCACCAAGGGTCCCCTCGGCTCCCCTTCTGGCTCCCTTCGTCATCTGGAAAATAGGATTTTTCGTATAATTTCCGTCAACTGTTGATCTTCCGAAATATTGCATTCTGACGGTGCTTTTTCCAGCAGAATCCTGGCTCCGGTGCGCGATCCTCAAATAATCATGAAACATGCAAAATAGATGAAATAACATAAGTATGATTTCCAAATATGAAATATATCAATGAATAACAGCAAATTATGATATAAAATAGTGATGCAAATTGGACGTATCAACTCCCCCCAAGCTTAGACTTCGCTTGTCCCCAAGCGAAACTGAACTCGGTAAACAGGACCACATGTTTATGGAGTGAAGAGTCGATAAATCAAATACGGACAAGAAGCATCATATTCATTCACACAAGACATTCTAGTGAACAACTTCCTCATATAACTCAACTTGAAACAAGTATAAGGTAATCACAAATAAAGGTGCATAAGAAATCATAGTTGGTGATGGCAAACTTTGTTCTTGGTCAGAGAACAGTTAACAGATTATACTTATCTATGGAGTAGCGCTTTCATATTAAATCTTATGGTAAACTTGAATACTCAATCATAGTAATCATTGATAACTTTCAAAGCTATATTCATTCAGATAAAACTTGTACTAAACAAGGAAGAGTAAAAAACATGATGAAGTAAATCACAATATAATGGTTTGATCACAACAACTCAAATGCTTGCTTAAGATGGAGGGGAATAGGTTTATCGACTCAACATAAAGTAAGAGACAGACCCTTCGCAGAGGGAAGCATGGATTACTATTTTTGTGCTAGAGCTTTTCATTTTGAAAACAAGAAACAA
Source organism: Lolium rigidum (assembly GCF_022539505.1). Lineage (NCBI taxonomy): Eukaryota > Viridiplantae > Streptophyta > Magnoliopsida > Poales > Poaceae > Lolium > Lolium rigidum. Next base: position 292,567,062 of record NC_061508.1, read on the forward strand.
TTTTGTCAACGGTAGTAATAAAGCATATGTGTTATGTATAAGACATCTTATAAGTTGCAAGCCTCATGCATAGTATACTAATAGTGCTCGCACCTTGTCCTAATTAGCTTGGATTAACACAGATTATCATTGCATAGCATATGTTTCAACCAAGTGCCACAAAGGGGTACCTCTATGCGCTCTGTACAAAGGTCTAAGGAGAAAGATCGCATTGGATTTCTCGCTTTTGATTATTCTCAACTTAGACATCCATACCGGGACAACATAGACAACAGATAATGGACTCCTCTTTAATGCATAAGCATTCAACAACAATTATTATTCTCATAAGAGATTGAGGATTAGCTGTCCATACTGAAACTTCCACCATAAATCATGGCTTTAGTTAGCGGCCCAATGTTCTTCTCTAACAGTATGCATACTCAAACCATTTGATTGTGAAAACCGCCCTTACTTCAGACAAGACGAACATGCATAGCAACTCACATGATATTCAACAAAGGTAAGAGTTGATGGCGTCCCCAGAAAACATGGTTACCGCTCAACAAGCAACTTACTAAGAAATAAGACACATAAGTACATATTCTTCACCATGATAGTTTTTAAGCTATTTGTCCCATGAGCTATATATTGCAGAGGTAAAGGATAGAAATTTTAAAGGTAGCACTCAAGCAATTTACTTTGGAATGGCGGAGAAATACCATGTAGTAGGTAGATATGGTGGACACAAATGGCATAGGTTTGGGTTGAGGTTTGGATGCACGAGAAGCATTCCCTCTCAATACAGGTCTTTGGCTAGCAAGGTTAATTAGCAAGCACAAAAGTTGAGGGAAACAAACGAATATACATGTGATAGAAACAATCATGCATCTTTCTTGTAAGCACAAATAATTTTAACTTCGAATAATAAGCTATGAGCTAACAAGAAAGGAAGACAATGAAACAACTATATATATTTCTCTTTTCTACTTAAACCTCAAGGTGTTGTTGCTATTGACCAATGCTAAGTTTGCCAAAACCAAATAGATTTACTCAATGATCCCAAAGTGATACCAATACTAAAATCAAGATCAATCATATAATAGAAATTGCAAACTAAAATAAGGTGTGCAATATGTAAATGATAAGACTTCTCATTAATATTTCATAACAATACCTCACACCAAGGGATACATAGACAACCAACTAAAGGAGAGCTACTTCCACACTGCAACACATCTTATATGATAACTTCCCTACTCATGATATGACACTACTTGATAGTAAAAAGTAAAAGGGTAGTGATGATGTGATACCGCGGCACTCCCCCAAGCTTGGAACAAACCAAGGGGATGCCAATACCGATGATGAATTACTCCTTTGGCGATGGTGGTGATGAATTCCCATCATCAGACTTCCAAGGAAGAGCCTCTCCATCAACAAACGACATCTTGGTCTCGGGAATCCTGAAACTAGCAGCATGGCTTATGTGTTTAAACCTGTTTTCATACTCACAGTTCTGATTCTGAACGTCATAGAGTTCAGCTTGGAGTTTGTTGGTGGTGTCGTGAAGCAAGAGGATGTCGCCCCATAGCTTTGCAGTTTCCTTCTCGTGTTCAGCAATGAGTTCAGACACAATCTTGTGGAAGATATCCACCTCACGCTCAGCCATCTTCTTGTAGTTGAAGACCTCTTGTTCTAGCTTCTCCATCCTGTCTTCCAAGCTTCCTTCTCCTTTAGGACCCTGGACATCTTTGATCCGCAGCTCCCCATCAACGAGCAGCAACTCCTTGGGATGCATTCTCGGCTCGTTCATGTACAAGTTGTCAAAGTCCTTGCAGGAGCTGTCCTTTGGAGTTTCTGACGAAGACATGATACCTCTAGATCCAAAGCAAATCCTGGCAGAAATAACTCGAAACCAAACACGTCGAGAAAACGATATACGGACCTCCAGGGGTCCGGGGGATTATATAGCAGGAATTTTTATGACAAACGGAAAGTACCAGGTCGAACCAGAGTCGGAAAGGGGCGACGAGGCGGCCAGCTCATAGGGCGGCGCGGGCCAAGGCACGGCCGCGCCGGCCTATGGGGAACGCCCTCGTGCGTCTCCTCCACTCCGTTTCGATCTCGTAATTTTTCATATTTCCAAAAACAGCAAAAACATTGTTCGGAAAGCAAATCGCGAACTTTTTATTACCTGTCTCGTTACCTATTCAAAGTCGAGTTACGGCGGACTGTCAATTTGACCTTTGATGAAAGCCTCTGGTGTTTCCACTCGAATAACATCAACATCTACATTATAAGAATCACCTGAGATATAATGCTTGAGTCTTTGTCCATTCACCACTTGCGTGGCATTGCCTTGGAGGGAACTAATTTTAATTGCTCCTGAACGATACACCTCCTCAACAACATATGGTCCTTCCCATTTTGAGAGTAATTTCCCTGCAAAGAATCTGAGACGAGACCGATACAATAGGACTTTATCCCCAATATTAAACTCTCTTTTGATAATCCTTCTATCATGCCATTTCTTAACTTTCTCTTTAAAGAGTTTAGCATTTTCATAAGCTTCACTTCTCCATTCATCTAGAGAACTTAATTGCAACAACCTCTTATCACCTGGCTAGTTTAGGATCTTTGTTTAGTTCTCTAACAGCCCAATAAGCTTTGTGCTCTAGTTCTAAAGGTAAATGACAAGCTTTTCCATAAACCATTTTATAAGGTGACATTCCCATGGGGTTTTTATAAGCGGTTCTATAAGCCCATAGTGCTTCCTTCAATTTACTAGCCCAATTCTTTCTAGTTTTATTAACGAGTCTTTTGCAAGATATATTTAATTTCTCTATTTGATAGTTCTACTTGCCCACTAGTTTGAGGATGATAAGCGGAAGCAATTCTATGATTAATACCATATTTAGCAAGAGTTTTTCTAAAACCACCATGAATAAAAGGAGAACCTCCATCTGTCATAATATATCTAGGAACTCCAAATCTAGGAAAAATAATGTCTAAAAGCATTCTTAAAGAGGTCTCACCATCGGCACTTTTTGTAGGTATAGCTTCCACCCATTTAGTAACATAATCAACGAGCAACAAGTATATGAGTGTTACCTTCTGAAGAGGGAAAAGGTCCCATGAAGTCAAATCCCTAACAATCAAACGGTTCAATAACAAGAGTATAATTCATAGGCATTTCATTGCGTCTAGAGATATTACCAACCCTTTGACATTCATCACAAGATAAAATAAACTTCCTTGCATCTTTGAAGAGAGTTGGCCAATAAAAACCTGATTGTAGAACTTTTTGCGCGGTTCTATCTCCGGCGTGATGTCCTCCATAAGCACTCCCATGACATTTACTCAATATCTCTTGTTGCTCATATTCGGGAACACATCTTCGCAGAATACCATCCACTCCTTGTTTATATAAGTGTGGGTCATCCCAAAAATAATGCCTCAAGTCATAAAAGAATTTCCTCCTTTGCTGAGCTGAAAAGGTTGGAGGCAAGTACTTGGAAACAATAAAGTTAGCATAATCAGCATACCAAGGACTGTCTCGCGAACTCACCTTTATTACAGCCAATTGTTCATTTGGAAAACTATCATTAACGGAACGGGATCATAAGCAATATTTTCCAATCTAGACAAATTATCAACAACAGGATTATCGAGCACCTTTCCTATCTACAATATGCAGATCAAATTCTTGCAAAAGAAGTACCCATCTAATAAGCCTTGGCTTAACATCTTTCTTTGTCATAAGGTATCTAATTGCGAGCATGATCGGTATGAATAGTAACTTTTGAATCAACGATATAAGATCTAAACTTATCACAAGCAAAGACTACAGCTAACAATTCTTTTTCAGTAGTAGCATAATTTTTTTGAGCAGCATCAAGAGTTTTACTAGCATAATGAATAACATTCAGTTTTTATCTACTCGTTGTCCAAGAACAGCGCCTACAGCAAAATCACTAGCATCACACATAATTTCAAATGGTAAGTTCCAATCAGGAGGTTCAACTATAGGGGCAGTTGTTAAGGCTTTCTTTAGAGTTTCAAAAGCTTCCTTACAATCATCATCAAAAACAAAAGGTACTTCTTTTTGAAGAAGATTAGTAAGAGGCTTTGAAATCTTGGAGAAGTCTTTAATAAACCTCCTATAAAACCCAGCATGACCAAGAACACTACGAATACCTTTAACATCCCTAGGATAGGGCATCTTCTCAATGGCTTCAACTTTAGCTCTATCAACTTCAATACCTCTCTCGGAGATTTTATGTCCCAATACAATTCCTTCATTAACCATAAAGTGGCATTTCTCCCAATTAAGAACAAGGTTAGTTTCTTCACATCTCTGCAAAACTTTATCAAGGTTCCGCAAGCAATTATCAAAAGAATTTCCATAGACGGAAAAATCGTCCATGAATACCTCTACAATACTCTCACAAAAGCCATGAAAAATAACAGACATGCATCTTTGAAAAGTAGCAGGAGCATTACATAAACCAAAAGGCATACGCCTATAAGCATAAGTTCCATAGGGACAAGTGAAAGTGGTTTTCTCTTGATCTTTAGTTTTAACGACAATTTGTGAAAACCCAGAATAACCATCAAGAAAGCAAAAATGAGTATTTTTAGACAACCTTTCTAACATTTGATCAATAAATGGTAAAGGGTAATGATCTTTCTTAGTAACCTTATTAACTTTTCGAAAATCAATGCACATTCTATACCCTACAACTACTCTTTGAGGTATGAGCTCATCATTATCATTAGGCACAACAGTCATTCCTCCTTTCTTAGGAACACAATGCACAGGACTAACCCATCTACTATCAGCAATAGGATATATAATACCAGCTTCAAGGAGTCTTAATACCTCATTTCTTACCACATCCTTCATCTTAGGAATTAGACGACGCTGAGGTTCAACAAGAGGCTTTGCATCATCTTCCATATTAATGGCGTGTTGGCAAATAGAGGGAGAAATCCCCTTCAAGTCATCAAGAGTGTAGCCAATAGCACCTCGGTGTTTCTTCAGTATTTCCAATAACCTTTCTTCTTCAAACTCGAAAGCTTAGAACTAATAATAACAGGATATATTTTCTTATCATCAATATGAGCATATTTAAGATTATCAGGCAATGGTTTTAAATCAAAGACAGGATCTTCCTTTGGTGGTGGTGTTGTACCCAAATCTTCCACCGGTAAATCATGCTTAAGAATAGGTTGACGAAAGAAAATTTCATCAAGCTCATCTCTTTCTTCCCTAAAAACTTCACTCTCACTATTCTCCAAATGTTGCTGCAAAGGATTACTAGGAGCAAGAGCAATAGATGCACTACTTGTTCAACTTTAAAATCACTATTAGGCGAATCAACTTTATAAGGAGTTTTGGTAAATTTAGAGAAGTTAAACTCATAGGATTCACCAGCAAATTTAGTCAAAATTTTCTCTTTCTTGCAATCTATAATAGCTCCACAAGTATTTAGAAAAGGTCTACCAAAAATAATAGGACAATATTTACTAGCGACGAGAACCAAGTACCAAAAAGTCAGCAGGATATTTAATCTTACCACATAGAACTTCCACATCTCGAACAATACCAATTGGAGAGATAGTTTCTCTATTAGCCAGCCGAATAACCACATCAATTATCTTCAAGTTCACAAGAACCAATTTCGTGCATAATCTCCGTGTAAAGCTCATAAGGAATAGCACTAATACTTGCACCAATATCACATAAACCATAATAACAATGATCACCAATTCTAACAGATAGCATAGGAACACTGGCTTTCCTAGACTTATTAGGATGCGAAACAATATTGGAGGCATGTTCACAGAAAATAATATGACCATCCTCCACATTTTCAGTCACAAGATCTTTAATTATTGCAACAGCAGGTTCAACTTTTATTTGTTCTTCGGGTTCTATAGGTTTCTTTTCACTTTTATGAACCGCACTATTTATAACGAGTACTCCTTCATTTTAGGAGGGAAAGGAGTTTTTTCAATATAAGCTTCGGGAATAACATGATCAACGGTTTCAACTACAACACATTTATTTATAGATGAATCAATTTTATCTTTATACGGTTCATGATACTTATCAAAGTTCTTCTTTGGCAATTCATAATGAGAGGCAAAAGCCTTATAAAGATTTGCAGCAACTTGAGAATCAAGACCATAAGTAGCACTCATATTACGAAATTTATCAGTATCCATAAAAGCTTCAATGCATTTATAATCATAATTTATACACGATTCTCTATCCTTGTCGTTCTCCCATCCTTCGGTATTTTCTTGGATCCGATTAAGAAGGTCCCTTTTAAACTCTTCCTTGTTACGTGTAAATGACCCGAACAAGAAGTATCCAAGCAAGGTCTTGTCTTGAAAAGAAAGTCTTGCATAGAAATTATCAATAATAATATTACCAGGAAGCTCATGAATGGGGTATTTGAGCATTAAAGACTTCAATCTCCCCCACACTTGGGCAATACTTTCTCCATCATGAGGCCAGAAATTATATATGCGGTTCCGATCTTTGTGAATCTCACTTGGAGGATAGAACTTAGAATAAAACCGGGGCACAATATCATTCCATTCAAGAGAATCCCCATTATCCAGTAATTTATACCAATGCGCCGCTTTACCAGGCAGTGATATAGAGAACAGTTTCTTCCTCACTTCATCCATAGCAATACATGCACACTTGAATAAATCGCATAATTCATGTAAGAACAGTAAATGATCTCCAGGGTGGACAGTTCCATCCCCTGTATAACGGTTACCCACTACACGTTCAATAATTTTCATAGGTATTTTGTATGGTATTTCTTCCTTACCCGGCGCCTCATCCACTACCTTTGCAGTAGTAGTAGATTTCCCAAATAAACACTCAAGAGAAGATCTCTCCATAATGAATTATAGCAGCAGGCAGAAATAAAATCAGCACAAACAGTAGAAATTTCCCTTACCAATTCCACTTACCAATAGCGCTTCACTCCCCGGCAACGGCGCCAGAAAATAGTCTTGATGACCCACAAGTATAGGGGGTGTATCGTAGTATCTTCGATAAGTAAGAATGTCGATCCCAACGAGGAGCAGAAGGTGTTGACAAGCAGTTTCGATGAAGGATTCACTGTAAATGCTCGCAGACAAGTATTCGGGGGGTTTTGATGTAACAGATGAATAAAGTACGAGTAAGTAAAGTGCGAGAGTAATAATTGCAGCGAGTGGCCCAATCCTTTTTAGCACAAAGGACAAGCCGGTTTGTTTACTTATAATGACCAAACGTTCTTGAGGACACACGGGAATTTAGTCTAGTGCTTTCGCTACATACAAGCTGATTAATCTTCATTGTTTTGATAAGTGTTGTGTGGGTGAACCTATGCTAATGTACCGCCCTTCCTAGGACTAATACATACTTGTGATTATACCCCTTGCAAGCATCCGCAACTACAAGAAAGTAATTAAGATAAATCTAACCACAGACCTTAAACTCGAGATCCTCGCTATCCCTCCCGCATCGATATACCAACGGGGGCTCGGGTTTCGTCACTCCAGCAACCCCGCAATTGGCAAACGAGTACAAGATGCATTCCCCTAGGCCCATAAATGGTGAAGTGTCATGTAGTCGACGTTCACACGACACCACTAGAAGAATAACACCACAACTTAAATATCATAACATTGAATATTACTCAACCATACTTCACTACTAACATTTAGACTTCACCCATGTCCTCAAGAACTAAACGAACTACTCACGAGACATCATATGGAATATGATCAGAGGTGATATGATGATGAATAACAATCTGAACATAAACCTTGGTTCAATGGTTTCACTCAATAGCATCAATAACAAGTAGAAATCAACACCGGGAGAGTTTCCCCTATCAAACAATCAAGATCCAACCCGAATTGTTACAGCGGTGACGAGGTGCAGCGGTGGAGATGGCGGTGATGATGATGGAGATGATGACGATGGTGATGGAGATGATGTCCAGCTCGATGACGGTGACGATGGCATCGATTTCCCCCTCCGGGAGGGAATTTCCCCGGCGGATTCCTGCCCGCCGGAGAGCTCTTTTCTCTCTGGTGTTCTCCGCCCCGCAGAGGCGGTTGTGGCTCTTCGTGATGTACCCTCTGGAGCTTAGGTTTTCGGGACGAAGACGTACGCGAAGAAAAGGAGGCGAGAGAGGGCTGTGGGCCCCCTCCTCACAGGGCGGCGCGGCCAGGCCTTGGGCCGCGCCGGCCTATGAGGTGGGCCCACCTCGGGTCCCCTCGGCTCCCCCTTCGGCTCCCTTCGTCATCTGGAAAAATAGGATTTTTCGTATAATTTCCGTCAACTGTTGATCTTCCGAAATATTGCATTCTGACGGTGCTTTTTCCAGCAGAATCCTGGCTCCGGTGCGCGATCCTCAAATAATCATGAAACATGCAAAATAGATGAAATAACATAAGTATGATTTCCAAATATGAAATATATCAATGAATAACAGCAAATTATGATATAAAATAGTGATGCAAATTGGATGTATCACTTTCCTCATTATTCAGAAAAACACTTCAACATCAATAACTTCTAGGTTTGTTGGTCAAATACCAATAACCTTGAGGTTCTTACTTTAAAGTTGATCATCATATGACAAGTGTTCCGGATTTCACTATTAGTAACCTTTTAATATGATGAACAATTTCACTCATAATTTTATCATATCATGAAGACTTTTCGAGACCATGTCTGTACATGCTAGGCTCGTAAAGTATAACCTCAGTATTCGCATGTGCAAATCTGGCTTGCCCCCGTTGTATGCACACGTAGAATCTATAACACCCGATCATCACGTGATGCTTCGAAACGACGAGTCTTAGCAACAGTGCATACTAAGGACGATCACTTCATGGATATGCGAATATTGTTAGTGCCCCAATAGTTGGAGGATTGGGACGCCTTGCGTCTTCAACCTTCCTACATTCCCATAAAACTTATGAGTTTATGTAGTCTCACCAAATTATATTCTATCATCTTGCAATAAGGTCTTAGATATCACATATATCTCATACCTTGATTATTTCGAAAACAAAATTTTCAGCTCCTTACTTTTCAAACAGATTTGAACTTCAAGTTTCACGGAGACAAGATAACTTTAGGTACTAATTGAAACCATAGCTCTTTGAATCAACAATGTGAGGTTTACTAAAAGTTTGCAATAGGACTTAATCATTTCTTGATTCCTTAACAATACGGTACTAGTCCGTAAAGTTTCTTGTCAGATTTTAACAGTATTTCTATCTCAATTACAAGACTAGCGCATGGTAGAAAACGGATGCCAATACTACAAAATTAATTCAAAATACTACTCAGACTATGTTTATGATAATTAGTTCATGTTTTAATCTAATTACTAATGAACTCCCACTTAATACAACATCCCTCATAGTTGTTAAGTGGTACACGATCCACATCCAATACACCAAAACCGATCATCGCGTGAGACGATGTAGCTTCAATGGTGAACATCAACATGTTGATCATATCATCCATATGACTCGTGTTCAACCTTTCGGTTTCCGTTGTCCCGAGGCCATGTCTGTACATGCTAGGCTCGTCAAGCAAACCCAAGTATTCCGCGTGTGCAACATGGCTTACACCTGTTGTATGTGAACGTTGAGTCTATCACATCCGATCATCACGAGATGCTTCGAAACGATGAACTGTGCAACGGTGCATACGAGGGGAGAACACTTTATTACCTTGATATTAATGTGAGGGATCATCTTATAATGCTACCGTCGCGATCTAAGCAAAATAAGATGCATAAAGGATTAACATCACATGCAATTCATATGTGATATGATATGGCCCTTTAGTCTTTGTGCCTTCGATCTTCATCTTCAAAGCACGGACATGATCTCCATCATCAACGGGCATGATCTCCATCATCATCGGCGTAGCGTCAAGGTCCATGGCGCCGTCTTCATGATTGTTCACCTCATGTAGCAACTATTACAACTACTTTGAAATACTACTCAACATGAAATTTAAAGACAACCATAAGGCTCCCGCCGGTTGCCACAATACAATAATGATCATCTCATACATATTCATCATCACATTATGGCCATATCACATCACCAAACCCTACAAAAACAAGTTAGACGTCTCTAATTTGGTTTGCATATTTTACGTGGTTTAGGGTTTTCGAGTGAGATCTAATCTACCTACGAACATGAACCACAACGGTGATACTAGTGTTGTCAATAGAAAAAGTAAATTGAATCTTCACTATGGTGGGAGAGACAGACACCCGCAAAGCCACTTATGCAACACAAGTTGCATGTCGAACATGGAGCAAGTCTCATGAACGCGGTCATGTAAAGTTAGCCCGAGCCGCTTCATCCCACCATGCCACAAAGATGCAAAGTACTCGAACTAAAGACAACATAAGCATCAACGCCCACAAAACAATTGTGTTCTACTCGTGCAACTATCTATGCATAGACATGGCTCTGATACCACTGTAGGGATTCGTTGCATAGAAAACAAAAAAATTTCCTACCGCGAGAACGCAATCCAAGCCAAGATGCAATCTAGAAGATGGGAGCAACGAGGAGATCATAGAGACTCACCCTTGAAGATTTCCAAAGCCTACAAGATGAGGCTCTTGTTGCTGCGGTAGACGATCACTTGCCGCTTGCAAAAGCGCGTAGAAGATCTTGATCACGGCGCCACGATCGGGCAGCACCTCCGTACTCGGTCACACGTTCGGTGTTGATGAAGACGACGTCCTTCTCCCCGTTCCAGCGGGCAGCGGAAGTAGTAGCTCCTCCTTGAATCCGGCAGCACGACGGCGTGGTGGCGGTGGCGATGGAGAACTCCGGCGGAGCTTCGCTAAGCGTTGCGGGAGAGGTGGAGGAGAGGGGCGGCTAGGGTTTGGGAGAGGGGGAGGTGGCCGGCCACTATGAGGGGTGCGGCCACAATGGCTTTGGTGTAGCCGGCCCCCTCCCCTTGCTCCTCATTATATAGGTGGAACACCCAAGAGTTGGTCTACAAGTCTTCGAATAAGACCCCAAACCAAAACCTTCCATATGACATGAAACCTATCCAAGGTGGGATTCCCACTTGAGGTGGGATTCCCACCTTTCCTTGGGAGGGGGTGGCCGGCCACCTTTGGTGGAGTCCACCTGGGACTCCACCCTCTAGGGTTGGCCGGCCATGGTGGTGGAGTCCCTCCGGGACTCCGCCTTCCAAAGTGATTTCTTCCGGACTTTTCTAGAACCTTCTAGAACCTTCCATAAATGCACCGGATCATTTTCAAACTTATAAAATGACTTCCTATATATGAATCTTATTCTCCGGACTATTCCGGAACTCCTCGTGATGTCCGGGATCCCATCCGAGACTTCGAACAATACTTCGAACTCCATTCCATATTCAAGTTCTACTATTACAACATCAAACCTTAAGTGTGTCACCCTACGGTTCGCGAACTATGTAGACATGGTTGAGATCTCTCTCCGACCAATAACCAATAGCGGGATCCGGAGATCCATAATGGCTCCCACATATTCAACGATGACTTAGTGATCGAATGAACCATTCACATACGATACCAATTCCCTTTGTCACGCGATATTTTACTTGTCCGAGGTTTGATCATCGGTATCACTCTATACCTTGTTCAACCTCGTCTCCTGACAAGTACTCTTTTCTCGTACCGTGGTATGTGGTCTCTTATGAACTTATTCATATGCTTGCAAGACATTAGACGACATTCCACCGAGAGGGCCCAGAGTATATCTATCCATCATCGGGATGGACAAATCCCACTGTTGATCCATATGCCTCAACTCATACTTTCCGGATACTTAATCCCACCTTTATAACCACCCATTTACGCAGTGGCATTTGATGTAATCAAAGTACCTTTCCAAGCATAAGTGATTTACATGATCTCATGGTCATAAGGACTAGGTAACTATGTATCGAAAGCTTATAGCAAATAACTTAATGACGTGATCTTATGCTACGCTTAATCGGGTGTGTCCATTACATCATTCATATAATGATATAACCTTGTTATTAACAACATCCAATGCTCATGATCATGAAACTATGATCATCTATTAATCAACAAGCTAGTTATATAAGAGGCTTACTAGGGACTCCTTGTTGTTCACATAACACACATGTATCAATGTTTCGGTTAATACAATTATAGCATGGTATGTAAACATTATCATAAACACAAAGATATATTATAATAATCATTTTATTATTGCCTCTTGGGCATATCTCCAACACCCCCCCCCCCACGACATTGGGACGCCGGCATCCCAGAACATCTGAGGCCACCGCTACGGTGACGTAGATATGGTCGCGGATGGGAGGAGCCGGCGGCCCCATCTCGAACGCCGTCGGCGTGATTCACCAGCTGCTGCCGGCCTCGTGGTCGTTCGCGGATGGGGTCGCGTGCGTGTGGCCGGAGTGGAGAGTGGGGACTGGATAGGGACAGTCCCCCTCCCCCGGTCCACATTTAATAGGACTGGGGCACCGACAGCTGAGCCAGCCACGCGGACCAAGCAGACACGCGAGGATGCCGCGTGCCATCCGTGGCCACGCAAACCTGGCCCAGATTTGGGCCGGGTTTGCATCGTTCCGGACGCCGTGGCCATCCGCATTTGCGGTGCGTCGCCGCGTTGGGCCGCGTTTTTGTCCGGCTGGACCCATCCGGACGCGCGGGCGCGGGATGGGTCGCCGCGTTGGAGATGTCCTTAGGCCGCATTGTCCGGATCTCCGAGGGAGCGGATCATTAAACTTCTTGATAATTGAATCTAGGTTTCCCATCTATGCTCGGAAAGAACTAAACATTTAGGTGAGATCCCATGAAAACATTGGCAACTAAACATTTTTTCTTTGCACAATATTATAAAGAGATAGGTATTGTTTGGCCGACGGTGTGTCACCTAGCCAAGTATTCTCCCAAAACCGAATCTTAAGGCCATTTCCTACGCTAACATTATGCTCCTCCGTGCGCAACTTTGTTTGCGTCCAGCCGGCATGCCCCGAAACAGATGCATGTATGCGCGCAATAGCTTGGCATGCATCCATCATTCAGTGTTGGATAATCTACTCTAACCTTGATCAAAGAATAGCTTGCGCACTGCGCCTGTTTAATTTCCTGAGCTGTCGATTCTGCATTTAGCAGTTCATTGTTGCTGGCTTGCTGCATGCATATGTGTAAAGAAAATGTGCCCTGACGTACGGCGCAAGCTTTTGTGCGGTTGATTTCAGCGGTTTCCCTTGTCGGAGGATGCTCCACAATTCCATTATTCTACTTTCGAGACGAGATAGATTCTCAATGATTTTGGCAAAGAGGCTTGAGGGAGAAGAAAGCGTGTGGGCGACATGGGATCAAAGAAAAAAGCAAAAGATAAGAAAAGGAGAGCTGCACACAGACGGAAAGAGCATTTCTTGGCCTCTTCTTCCTCTCTTTCCTCTTTATATCAAGGACCATGGATTGGTGGAAAAGGAAGAAAGCCAGGGTACGTGGAGCACACGGCCAGATCCTACTAGTAACGAATCAAATCATGGGATCACGTAGGCGAGGTAGGTTGTGTAGGATAATGCAGGTTGCGCTAGGGATTCGGGAGGCTACCAAAAGGAAAACATCGAGGCTTATATGCCTGGGGTCCTATCCAATCCACCAAAGCGCGCGCATTTTCAAAGCAAAAAAGCTATACCAGCATCTTTGAAAAGACATAACCTAGCAAGTGGAACTGGTATTGGGACTTGAGATGTCAAGATATACTACTACGTTAGGGATACTCAATTTAATCATACGTCCAAATGACATCTATTTGACCATAATTGCATCGCTTTGTTCAAAATAATAACAAGTTCGAACTATACAAAAGAAACATGTATGCAAACATGACTGATCGTCCTAGGAAAACTACATATGGCATTAACCAACTTCATCGTTCACCGTCCTAATTAAGATGCAAGTTTTCAGCCGGAACTCATTCTACAGATCCATTTAATCACAAGTGAAAACAAAACATATTTTGGCTTTAGGCGCTTTTTTATTGCTTTGTTTTGAAGAGAGGGAGCATAATTATTTCTCCTTGGCTAATGGCGAACGAGCTCTCTCATAAAACGAATAGCAAATTCTATGAGGAAACTGTTCTCACAAAGTTAGATATGAACAAATCTTCGACATTTTAGATTGGCCCTTCCTTTTCTGAAGTATTGGCAATATTAGGTAAAGAAAGATGGATAGACTATGTTCGTTTAATTTTTACTAAGTATTTGTTTTCACTGCTCTATAATGCATGGTTGTGTGCATGAAAGAATCGTCATGGGGATAATCGAGACATGTCCAACAAGGATTGTGCGCATGTAACCCTGCCGTTGGGGAGGGTATGGGTACATACGTGCTTTTGCCCACACCCATGCACACGAAGCACCCTACCCATTCCTACCCTCCCCATTTATCCATTGCACATTTAAAATCAGATTTACCATATCCATTGAGTATTTGGGTAGGAACGAAAGAATGAAACAAAGAACTGATTGCCGTCCTAGTGCATGAGCTCATAAATTCAGAGGAGGGAGATGGCGTGGACCTAAGAAGAGGGCCTATGGGTCATCGGAGCCCTGAGAGGCGGACCGCGTGTTGTGTCCTCTCCGTGAATCAGAGATGGAGCTCAGGCTCACAAATGGAAAAGATGCGGAGGAGAGGAGCCGAGATCTCGCGATGGAGGCCAGAGGTGCGGGCAGACGGAGCCTTGGGAGGCACGAATGTGGTGGCGGTGACGGAGGAATGCGTGAAGGAGGCGGCGGAGCGGCGTGACAGAATGACGCGGCGTGAGAGTGACGTGAGGGAGGCGGCGTCCACAGAGGAAGGAGCAAACCTGGAGAACCAATCTCTTGCCACCACCCGTGCAGTATGGTCGCCGTCGAGCAGGCCGTTATCGTTATCGATTTTGGAGAGAGAGAGAGAGAGGGGGCAATGAATTGGATGAAACAAGGATTCACATCGTTACCCTCCTAGTTTATGGATATTCCCTGGGTTTAGGCACATGTTGGTGTCCCTTACTATCATGTTACAAAGATGTTAGAGGTACAACCTAGTATGTTAGGGTTTCCCGCCTTTCTTTTTTCTACATTGCGATTGGGTCGAAAATATAATTTTAATTGGTGACAAATAGAGGAACTACACGTCTAAACACTCTAGGCTTCAGTCGAAGGCCCAAGAGGTGGATCAAAAACTGTGAACGGTGACAGCTCGGTGCATGTTGGTAAATTTCAAAATCTATGCATGATGGTAAGAACATGCAGATTTGAAAAAATGTGCATTGGCTTTACCAGTTTACCTAGCAGTTTATAATGGACAATGAAAAACCAATCAAAAAGATAATTACATTGTTTTGCCTAACCCTTTGGACGGAACTGTAGTTGAGGACCTTGATTGTTTTTTTTTTGAAACTTAAACCCATATATTAAGTTCAGCAAGCCGCCTCATTAAAAACCTTCCAGCCCCCTTCGGTACCCTGGAAGGAAAAGAGTGCGTCTGAAACATGCTGCCTACTAAACATAGTATTGTTACATTGTTGTGAACAATGTCATATCATTCATTACAGAAGACAAAATAAAACTTGGGGTATCACCCTCCCAAAACTGATTCTCATTTGATCTATAAGCATAATTTGCCAAATCATGAGCCACTTGATTAGCTTCCCTATGGAAGTGAGTAAACGAGATCTCCGTCATGTCACTATCCTTCTGGAAGCATTCAACTAGAATAGCAGCATAAGGGCTATTAATCTCCACTTCACCATTGCATGTTTTGATAATTTCCAGGGAGTCCGTTTCTACTTGACAGGAAGTACAACCCAGCTTCTCCAGAAGTTCAAAACCCCTAAGCATCGATGTTGCCTCCGCGGTCGCCGGGCTGAGCACGCATATTATCAAGTGTACAATAGTACCCCGCCATTACCTCCCCTTTATCATTTCTCAGAATTCCGCTCGTCTCACCAGAACCATCTGCAAAATAGGATGCATCAGTATTAAGTTTTAGCTTTCCCTTTGTCGGTTTCAACCACTTGAACTCCTTTTCCTTCGACTTCCCCTGGCTGGCTCCAAAATTTGCAGTGGGTGCCTTAATAGCAAAAGCTGAACTCTTTGGAGGGCTAACCCTATCTCCTTTCACTGCTTCCCTCCTGTGCCACCAAATATACCATCCTCCCACCGCTATTAATTCATGTAATGTGACCTGCTCAAGGTTAGGAACATCTTTATTAGGTGATCGGAGGATGTACTCAAGAATAACAGAGCCTGAACGATCAGCTAGAAGTGCATGTTGTATCTCATCCATTA
This sequence comes from Lolium rigidum, assembly GCF_022539505.1. Taxonomy (NCBI): domain Eukaryota; kingdom Viridiplantae; phylum Streptophyta; class Magnoliopsida; order Poales; family Poaceae; genus Lolium; species Lolium rigidum. The sequence continues at coordinate 292,583,440 of NC_061508.1, forward strand.
ACCGCAATTCACTCCAGATTTCTTTTGCTCTTAAACAGCCAAACAGAATATGGCATATGTCCTCCGGGCCACTCTTACAAATTGGACATTGTGGAAACACCTTTATATGACGTCCTGCCAAGATGGCCATACCAGGAAGTACACCATGCAGCGCCTTCCATAGAATTTTTTTCACCTTACTTGTAATATTTAACTTCCACATATAATGTCCCATACTGGATTAATTTGAGCTGATCCCTATCCATCTCTTCTTCTTGTCATATGTCCAAACAAATGCTCCCACTAAATATGATAAGCAGATCAAACAGAAACAGAAATTCTTCGTATAATGCCAAGCCACGAAGTCATCTGACAGCTGATGACTCAGAGGGATCCTCAGAATTCTTTCTACATCTACCTGCAAAAAAACTGATCTCACAAGCTCCTCATCCCAACTATTTTTAGCCGGATCAATAAGATCATTGACTGTCCTTAACAGAATATTTCCCCTTCTCGTGTACACTTTTCTTATCGGGCTTGATGGGATCCAGTGATCCTCCCAGATATTCACATTTTCACCAATACCGATTCTCCATATATGGCCCCTTTTAAATGTGTGTAAACCCTCCACAATACTTTTCCCAGTAAACGACGAACCACTCTTTAGACCCGCATATAAGAGGCTAGTATTTGGGTAATATTTGGCCTTGATCACCCTTGCACACAAAGAATCTGGCTTTGATATTAGCTACCAACTTTGTTTCGCTAACATGGCTAGATTGAAGGAGTGTAGGTCTCGGAACCCCATCCCTCCCATATTTTTGGGATACACATTTTTCACCAAGCAAACCAGTGCATCCTCCTTTGCCTCTGTATCACCCCACCAGAAACCAGCCATTGCATCATTGATGTCTTTGCAAAGTTTTTTTTGGAATTTTGAACATCCCCATTGCAAATACTGGAATGGCCTGAATAATTGCTTTCAACAGAATTTTCTTGCCTCCCATGGACAGAAAGCGCTCCTTCCATCCTTTCAGTCTTTCAATAATTCTTTCCATTAAGTAGATAAAGCTATCAATACGATCTAACCCCACCATGGCCGGCAAACCAAGATACTTCTCAGATATAGCTTCTGTCATAATATTCAACTCCTGGCAGATATGAGCTTTCACATCCACCTCCACATTAGGACTAAAGAAAATACTACATTTTGCTTCACTCACCAATTGACCTGAACTTGCACAGTATTTTTTTGAAAGGAATACGGTAGGGGAAGCCCCTACAGTGATTTTATTTTAAAATTATAAGAACCCAAATTCGCATCTCCGGAGACTTGAACCTGGGTGGCTGGGTTGTACATCCACTTGAACTTGCACAGTATTGATCCAAAACTTGTCTCAAGGAGGTTGCATTTGTTAAATTCGCCTTCAACAGTATTAGGGAATCATCAGCAAATAATAAGTGGGAAACTGATGGTGCATTTCTGCAGACCCAAATACCTTCAATGCCACGAACATCCTCTCTATGAGTCAAAGCACTAGAAATCTCTGCACAAATAAGGAATAAGTAAGATGAAAGAGGATCCCCTTGGCGGAGACCCCTAGTCGGAATAAATTCTTCCGTCTCCTGGTCATTGTACCTCACTCTATACTTTACCGAACTCACACAAGCCAATAACAGATCCACAAAACCCCTGTCAAAACCAAGTCTTGTAAGCATTCGGTCAAGAAAGCCCCATTCAACACGATCATAAGCCTTGTGCATATCCAATTTCACAGCGCACAGACCCTCTTTTCCCAACTTCTTGTTCTTTATTTTATGCATGCATTCTTAGGCCAAGAGAACATTATCAGTTATAAGACATCCCGGCACAAAGGCGCTCTGAACTTGAGAGATAACTTCATCCAAGATCAGTTTCAGTCGAGCTGCTATCATTTTGGAGATAACCTTATAGAGGACACTACAGAGATTGATGGGCCTGTACTGGGATATGTTCTCTGGAGACAACTCCTTTGGTATTAGAACAATAACCGTGTCATTCCAACCTTGTGGTATAGTTTTATGATTGATAGCATCCAAAACCTACATTGTCAGACTCTCCCCTAGCAGGTGCCAACATTTCTTGAAGAAAAGCGCATGTAGACCGTCCCTTCCTGGTGCCTTCATATCTCCAATAGAGAATAAAGCCTTCTTCACCTCCTCTGCAGTATATGGCTTTTGTAAATTTTCATTCATCTCATTGGTAACCCTGGGCATCACTTTCTCCAAGAGAGCCGGATCTGGTTCGGCCACTTCTATAGCAAATAAACCCGCAAAGTATTCAGATATCATCGGATTCAGTTGCTCCGTCCCCTCAACCATATTACCGTTCAAATAACTGAGACTTCTAATTCTATTTCTAGCCCGTCTACTAGTGGCAGAATTATGGAAGAAATTTGTATTTTTATCACCCCATTGCAACCAGTTTACTCTACTACGCTGTGCCCAGTATATTTCTTCCTGCTTTAGCAGCTTTTCCAACTCCGCAACCAAATCTCTGTCACGGGCAATATTCTCCTCTGTCATCTCACTTCGGGTAATATCTTCCATCTCTTTTCTAATTGAGTTAATCTTCCTTTGAGGTTTCTTTAGAATCATACGATCCCATCTGTGTAAATTATCATGTACCAAAGCCAACCCCCCTACCAGGCCATTGTCCACTTGATGGGCTGACGCCTCCCATGCATCCTTGACTATTTCTTGGAAATTCTTTTCTTTTAGCCATCTAGCCTCAAACCCAAGCAACAACGACCCCTGCAGCTCATGGTCTTGCACTTCACCAAATTTCAACAAGATAGGCCGATGATCCGACCTGCTATAATCAAGATTCTCAACCGTAGCGTCAGGGAATATTGATCTCCAAGCATCACATGCCACTGCTCTATCCAGCCGCTCCCTTATGCCTCCTCTATGCCAGGTGAACTTATCCCCTGTATACCCCGGATCAGAAAGCCCAGAATCAATTAAAGCATCCTGAAAAGCAAGCAAAAATTTGTTAGGCCTTATTTTCCCTCCCTCCTTCTCAAAAGAGTAGAGGATCTCATTAAAATCTTCCATCACCACCCAGGGCATTGATGTAACTCTTTTCATCTCTCTAAGACGCTCCCAAGATAAGTGTTTATTTGCCTAGCTAGGTTCACCATAAAATCATGTGAATCTCCAAATATTATCCTGCCCCACCCCAATATAAACATCGATGTAGTGATCGGTTTTATGCCTCATGGACATCACCACCTCCTTCTTCCACATAAGCAATAGGCCACCCTTCCGTCCATCACTCCCCACAATTTCCTTTTGATCCATATTTAATCTTGTTTTCAGACATTCTGCCGGCCACTCCTCTAGATGTGTCTCCATAAGAAAAATAATATCCGCATTTTGACGCTTCTGAATTTTCACAAGCATCGTGACAGCCGTAGTTTTCAGAAAACCACGGCCATTGTAACTTAAGAGTTTCATTGCTCCCGGACAACCTCCGATCCAGAGGTCGCCGATAAATTTTGGTTGTTTGTATCTTCTCATGTTCGTGTCCGTTTGGGAAGCTGAATCTTCTCTGGCGATGCCAAAGCAGCAATAGCAGCCCCTTTCCCCGGCTCCAATTGATTTATAATCCCTACCACCACGCTGGTTTTTCCGAGGTCACCCAATCCTTCACTATTACCCGATCCGACAGTACTCCTCTTCCTCGCATTAAACACATCGGCCATTTCTTCATCATCACGTTGGGCACCAGAGCCCCATGCAATATGGAGATTATCATATGTATCTTGGGTTGATCGCCCCTTCCTCTGCCTGATGGCATTCTTCCGCTTGTCTGATCCAGGCCACTGCCCCATCCTCTACCTCCTTGTGAATCCCGTCCTCTACTCCAACCTCTACCACGACCACGGCCACCATCTGCCAACATAAAATCACCCCACTCTAATTTAGATTCATCATGTTCACATGTCCCACATTCTTTGTACCAATGCCCTAGAATACCACATGCACCACAAAACAATGGTAGTTTCTCATATTTCAGCTGGTACCAATCCTTCTTCTTTTTGTCTTTTGTTATTGAAACAAATCTGGACAGCTTCTTTGTAACATCAATCTTTACCCTTACTCTAGCAAACTCACCGACGAAACCTACGGGGAGAGTAATCTGGACATCTTTTACTTCACCACTACACATACCTCGAATCACCGGTTCCTTAAGATATATAGTTATCCGGGAGTTGGAGCACTCGCACCCAGACGACAATCTTATTAAGAACAATGGTCCTAGGGTTTTGGAATCCATCATACTCTTCCATCAGCAAAGCAAAATTGTTAAAAAAGCGCCAAGGCCCCATATTCATCGCTTTATCCCAGTCTTCTAGGCAACCGAATTGGACAGAGAACAGATTCTCCTCGAGTTTTCTCTAGATTACCTCTTTTGCTGGATTCCATGAAGACCTCATGTCGGCGTATAGGGCGCTAGGGCTGAAGCCCCTCGTCGTGTGAACCTTCGCAACAGCAAGCCACTTCGTCTTCACATGTGGATCGGGCGCTTCGTCTTCCCACACAAAACCCTCTTCATCCTCTTCATGCAGATTCAATCTACCGAGGAGATCATCCACATCCTCTTTCCCTCCCGTTGTCGATCTACTCGATTCCGCCTTCTCTTCCATCGCGACCCCGAGGGGAGAGAGCCGCCGGCTTGGTGGAACTACGGCAAGAAGTCGTCGGAGGACAGAAACCCTAGCTTTTTACGCTAGGGGACAACCACGAGGAGGACCTTGATTGTTGACATGTTGTATCGTGGTCATTGCATATGAGCTACGGACAAAGCTTCGTTGGTCCGTGCTTTTCCCTGCACTGAGGCCATCTCCAACGGGGCGACGTATATCAAATGCCCAAAAGCGATCACACGCGTTCGTTTGCGTCACCCCGCGGACATATTTTGATCACGCATCTGTTTACGTCTGGGTATGCTCCCAGCAGGGCGACCCATTTTTTTGTTTTCCGAAATATTTAAAAAACATAATGTACTATAAACTATACAAATTACAGTTGGTAGAAGCCTAGACTACTTGCTGCCCGACGGTCTGGTCCCGTCGTTTCGTTCCTCCCTCGTCTACTTCTCCGCCGCCTGCCGTGCGGCCGCTAGAGCTCGGTGCCGCCGCGTCCTCTAGCAGGCACCGCCGCAGCGTCTCATTCGCGGCATCCTCGGTCTTCTTGAGCGTCTTGAAGGATTCTCCGCCGCCTTCAGGATCATCAGAAGAGCATGAGATGTCGGAGAAGTCATCCTCTGCGGCGGCCGCCACCCTGTGGAACATCTATGTGTCTCGGCGGAATATTCATTCAGTGGGAGGCGACGTTTTTGTCGACAGTGAGGCGTCTATGGTGACTTCGTCAATTTCAAGATCCAATCCGTCGGCTCAGGTTTTCGAAGGTGCTCATAGAGGTGGGTGTACGTGTGTGTGTTCATATAAGTGAGTGTATGCACGTGTATGTGAGCGTCTATGTTTTAACTGTGTTTCTCAAAAAAAAAATCCAGATCGAGCCAACAACAGAAAGGGTACTAAGATCAGGGAAGCAAAATTTAGTAGTAGTAGGAGCAGTGGAAAAGGGGTTTGCGGGCTCTCTGGGGCGACAATACAATTTCTCGGTGTTCTTCTATGTACACGGGCCGCTAACGTTCGGCTGTAGTTCCTGCCAGCCATGTGCAGCTGGGCTTAATGTAGTTGGCAAAGGCCCATAATCCAGGGGCATTATCAAAAAACCATACAGGCATACACTGCACTGCAAGAAACAATGCAAATGGTACGAAGAAAGAAAACAGCGCAGCATCGAACAAACAAGTCGATTTATATATAATATTATTATTGCATGATATGTTTTAAACAAAACAGAAACTACATATTACAGCAATGAGTAGAAATAAAGCGAATCGGATTTTTGAAAAAAATATGATAAAAGCAGCACGGCATTGTTTGATGCGACGCTGCTCCCTCCTCCTCTCCCCACCTCCATCATATAGCAGCAGCAGCAGCCTAGAACGAACGAACGAGCGCGCGCGAACGAGTCGACGCCGGCATTGAATCAGTGGAGGTAGTAGGCGAGGAAGGAGACGAGGAGCGCGACGGGGGCGGCCGCGGCGGTGGAGGCGCCGCTGGTGGCCGGGCCGGCAGCCGCGCCGGCGGCGGCGCCGGCGGCGGGCGCCTCGGAGGGCGCGTCGGTGGTGGCCAGCACCGCGGAGGCCGAGGCGGCGGCGACGACGAGCGCGACGAAGACCATCTTCTTCATCTCCATCGGGTACGTACGGCGGGCGAGCGACGGAGTTTATTCGTCTCCGATCGAGCAGACCGAGTTTATTTGGTGGGCTCGTGAGTAGCTTAGGCGTTGCCGATGCGTGGAGCTGGGGATTTATAGTATGGTGCAGTTGGGGACGAGTGGTTAGCAGAAGATTTGCTAGGATTAGTGCTTGCTTAATTTGGGGTGGAAATGCAGCGAATTGTGGCTGGGGATTGTGCGAGGTTAGCGCGCCGCTGGACACGGCTGGTGGTGCCTTAATTTGGTGCCTTTTGGAGAGAAGTTTGCGGCGGATTCGCTGGATCGGTTGGGACGTCAGTACGATGAACCAGCAAGAAGTGATTATCAGTGTCTGTCTGGAAATGCAGGAGACGGGACATGTTTTCTACCACCTCGCAGAGGCAAATTTTGGATTCGGATAGAATGTATTCTCGGATATGACCTTTTCGCTCATACCAAAAGGTCCAAATGCATCTATTATATATATATAAATATTAAATGTATTTTAAAATGTCAAAACACTCTGAAAAAAAAAACAAAGTTTACATCCGAACATTTTGTAGCGGGGAAAGACAGTTTTTATGGGCTATATAAAAAGCAGTTAAAAACTTTGTGTGTTGACATAGAATATACAGATGAACACCACGAATGTATTGTGTTTCACAAAAAAATCGAAAGTAAGAGCACTCTGCTTAGCTCTACATGAATACGGACATGTTGAATGGAAATATGCGCCTTTTATAAGGAGAAATGTGAGACTAGAAACAAACACGAGAGCGGAAATTGCAGGAGTCAGTAAATGAACAGATTCTGATAGAAAAGGATAAAACATGTCAGGACACACTAGCAAAACAACACATTGGTTCGCAACTGCAGAAGGTTTCACATAAAGTAACAGACATAATTTAACACCTTTTTTTTTGAGAAAAACATAATTTAACACTAAAAAAAAGTATCAAGTTGCATGTACTATATGGGCTGCCAAGAGCGGAATGTACAATCAAAGGCGGACCTAGGATTTTTGTGAAGCCTGGGCATACAACAAAGTTGGAGTCTAATTAAAAGAAAATATCAAGGGAAGATGCAATTTTAACCAAGGAATTCAAGACTGAAGCCTGGGCAAGTGCCCAGGCAACAGGGATGCTGGATCCGCCCCTGTGTACAATGCACTGCACGGGCAAGAATATGGGCTACCAAGAGCGAAATGTACAATGCACTACACGGGCAAGGTGAGCTGTCCAGGTAGGTGAGCTGAAAATCTAAAGCATTCCCTCCATTTCACTAGAGTTAAACCTTAGTAGCTTTTCTGGCAAATGCATACGCTTTAGTCTGTGCGTTCCCTCGTTTTGGTCGATACCTCTAATCCGTTTTAAAAATATATCTAAAAAAAATCTCACATTAGTGAAAAGAGGAAGTACGTTCTTCAGTGAAAACGGTACAACATGGTAGTGAATGTTCCACTGGCGATCCGTGGGTGACGTGGTGCCTATGGAAATAGGCAGTGGCCCATCACGGTCCATGCATCAGTCTAACCCGAATACCAGGCCGGAGCGCTAGTTTCCCAGGATGGGCCTGAACGAGACGGCTAGAGGCCCATGTAGGTTGTACACCTTCACTCACCTCTGAAGAAAAAACTTGAGCGTCCGTAGCGGCAGCGGGCCCACCTTTGAGACCGCCGCAGGCTGGCGCCGTCGCGTCGCAGTGGCCTGTGGGGTTCGCGTAGGTTTTACGGGCAGCGCGGGTGGCCCACCATCGCCGTCACCAAGACACGTCGGATTGGATACTCACTCTGCATCGCCGAGCTGCTACGCCACGTGATTGGTGATTCCCTGGAGCGATGATCAGCCGTCTTATCAAAGAATCGCGTGTCAGTCTGTGAGCAAAATTCAGCGTGTCAGGATTTAAGAAAGTTAGTGCAAAAATAACCCATCGCTGGAATAACCACAGTCCACAGGCTACGCGTATCGGCGTATGCCAGATCGAAATCCCGAAAGTGACCCGGCCACCTGGGGCAGTATTTGGACTTTGGAGGCGTTAACCCTCTTTTCCTTTCCACTGCGCTTCATCAATTATAATCTCTACTACTTAAAAAGACTAAAGTGGTTCCTTATTCTGCCCCAATACGTTTGGTCGTCCTTGGTCGTTCGTCGTCCCGCAAACCGTGCCTCGCGAAAAAACCGCTTCGTCAAAACCATCGCTTCTCTCAACCCACCCACAACCGCACATCGGCCGTCGTCCATCTCCCTGTCTCCCATCTGCACGCCACGCCCGACCCAACCGCCAACGTTGCCACACCGCCGCTCGAGCCCTATGACGCCGCCACACCGTCTACCATGAGTGGCCGGGTTGTTCCCGCTCGGCGACCTCGCCGCCCGAGGACCACTCCGTCGCCTCGACGCCGGCGCCCGCCGCCCGCCCGCAGCCTCTCCGATTGGATTCCTCCGCAGAATCACCCCCACACCCGAGGTGAGAACTCGCGGCCCTCCTCCGGCCCCCTGGTTTTCTTCGTCATCGTTAGCCTCGATTCGATTTGTTCGGAGCCGATCGCTTTGGTAGGTAGGAGGATCCGATCCGGATGTGCTCGCGCTCCTCGGGCGTCGATTTGGTTAGCTCGCCGCTCGTTTTTGTGGACGCGGCGTGAACTAGGGTTTGGGTTAATCTGTGCTCGACATTAGGGCTCGGTTCTCGATTAGGATTCCGTGGTGTTGTTGACTTGTTGTTTCGGTTCGGTCAAAAAATCGTGGCACTCGTGCGTATCGGTTGAATTAGACTACCTCTCCTTAGTGATGGAATGTTTGATTAGATTTGATGATCTCGTCGGATGGTAGTTCTGAGTATAATTCAGTGCTGTCCGTTTTGATTAGTAGCGTGTGGCCAGATTAGATGAAGGGGCGGCCCTTGCATGAATGTCTTGTGTCATTATTTCGTTTATTTTGTTGCCGCCTAATAAGCCGGTTGCGTCGGCACTCCCGGAGATTGCCCTCGTCACATGCTCATTATTTTGTTGGTGAGCTTAGCTGTAGAGCCAACCAAGTAAAGTAGATTGTTCTGGCCATGATACACCATGTGTACCGATTTCTTCAATATAAATCGAATGAAATGTAATGATGGGGATGCTTTTGGTTGAGCCATTTGTGTATGAACATAGATGGGAGGTGCGTGCATAGCTGCATAGAACCCCCCATCTGCTGCCATGAGTCATCTTCGGCAAGCGGAAGACCCAATTTTGTTTGCATCTCTCCTCCTCCTCCTCTTAATTAGATTGCAATATCTATACAAGAACAGTCCCGTTAGAGGATTTCTGGCAAGATATGTGTATTTATGTTTGGAATTTTGGTCGATTTGGTCTGAAATTTTGATGCGCGCTACTCGAATTGAGGATTCCAGCTCTGTGATTCTAGCACGGTTTTGTTTGTTTGTGTTTAGGTGATGCTGAAACAAAGATTGCCTTGCTCGTAGCAGATGGCGAGGACCCAGGGAGGAAGGAAACCATGTTGTTCCCGCATGGCGCCGGTAATTTGGGTGGCGTGCGGGATGCAGCTTCCCCGACGCTACTAGGTATTGTTGGAACAAGCTAGCTTTCCTAGGCAAACATCGATGGTCCAAGTACAATTTATGCCAATCAGTGGTTCATGTGACATTAGCTAAACTCTATTTTGATGTTACTTTTGGTACCACTCCGATTGCTCATGTTGTCAAGGCTATTTAGTATTTAATGTTCTGAATTTGTCTCTTCTCTCATTTGTCCTTACACCTACATAATTCAGTTTTCTTGTTCAGTGTTCGCCTCATTTGAAAACGTATGCTTGCAATATCTGGCCAATAGATGGTTCTCTATGCAATTTGATTTGATATGATATGATATATGATGCTGCAGTGCGCCTCATACGCTCGTCATCAAGAATATCCCCATTTGGTATAGGTTGGTTCAGATGTTGCCCAATATTCCTTTATAAATCTATGTTGTCTTGTGTCTTATTTTTTATGTATACCAACACCGGTATTTAGTTATCTAATTTGTGTCCTTATGGGTGCAGTAATTTGGTGTTGTTCAAACAAGAAAGTTTAAGACGCCCAAGACTGAAGGTGATGGTTTTTGCAGATCAAGTGGTGGCCACTTTGTGGAGGGATGTGGTTCAGTCCATGGAAGACGTGAGGATGTGAGTCTTGCTGTGACTACATGCACTGCATCAGTATGCTTCTGTAACTAAAGCTGCCGCTATATTTTTTAGTCTTTTCACTGGTCATTTTGGGCTTGTGTTTTTAGTGGGACACAAATGATGATTTCAATGGGGTGATGTATTGCAATTGATTCTCCTTTCCATAGAAAATTTTCCGAGGTAGATCGGGACAGAATTTTTCATGCCGTATTTCTCCTCGAGTCGGCATTTTGCGTGCTATTGGCAACTATTGCGGGCGTGCATCCTACCCAGTAGTTTTCATGTGGTATGGGAATACAAAATCTAGAAAGACATTATTTTTTTGGTACAATTGTTTCGTGAAGAAATATGTCCTTTATATACTCACCCAATTTTGGTCGGCGATGGTAAGCTTGTATTCCAGAAGCGGCAAAGCGAAGCTAATCATGTTGGTTCACTGACCTTGAATTTTGGTACTAATGTGAATTGATCACTCCCAATGCATCAGATCTCTTGTTTTACAGCCAGATTGTGCTGCATTTTTTCATTCCCTTTGAAGAACTCTCATTTATATCTTTACTTAATTGCTAGAAAAATACCATATTGATCTTCAACCACTTATTTCCCTTTTCCTAACATTTTTAAGTCTACAACTTTGTTCTGGCAGTTTGCTTGGTTAAAAATTGACAAGGTTTTGTCTCTGCATTTATATCTTTACTTATTTTTGCAGTTTTCACTCGGCATTTTTAGAAGTTACTTTTTATTTAGCTTATATGCATGAATTTATATGACCTCGCTTCATTTCATATTCTAGCTATAGTATAATCCATAGACTAAATATGAGAACGTGCTTTAGAATAGGTTAGTACTTTATTTGGAACGTATGGAGTACTTATTATTGAATGCTGATGCTGAATTCTAAATATGGTTGACCTATAGGATTATCTGATCCATATATCTTGCCTCGCACCTTTTGTTACGTATGAGAATGAGATGCAAATTATCCCTTAGAACTATTGTATTGTGTCATCTTTCTTCAGAATTATCTAAACATATGTATCCATTTGATTCTATAAGGTTTCCTCTAAATCATCGCTTATGCATTCATATCAAAGGAATTATGTATGATGAAGTTATTTTGCTTTGCAAGATCAACCACCTATTTATTCACAACTTGAAGTGTCAACTATACATATAGAGTTAGTGTTCGCTGCTGGTAGTTAAATTTCAAGTTGTTTCTTGATACAGCCTACAAATATAAAACATAACATCTTTCGAGTCATAGAGGCTACATTTGGCCTCATTACTTCTAATTATACTCATTGATACCAACTTGAACATGAGATAGAATTCCACGATTAGTATTCTGTGGCATTGTTCTTTTGTTAGGGCATATGCTGCATTGATCTCTGCTTGTACTTCTGTGCCACAAGATATTTCTGGGATCCAACTATACTTGATATTGGTACACATCCAACTGGTAATGGTTATCATTAGGACAGAAAAAAGCATAGCCCAGCTTCCCTTGATTTTTTTCAGCATAAGGTACTTCTTTATAGATGAAAGGACAAATCCACATCCCTAGGATAATTTTATAAATTAAACTTGAGTTAAAAGAATTACTTTGGACAGGAAAATATATCAAAAAACCAACTTTGTACTGAAGAATGTTCAATACACTGTCTACCCAAGCAATTATATGAATACTCATGTGTACATTTTTGTCAGCCCCATTTCTTTATTTTCCTAGGCATATGTTACGCATTTACTTGCATTATCCTACTACTGCGGTCTTAGGATCACATTTATATCTTGTAAGCTCTGTCTGAAGAGTATGAAATATCAAATATTCATGTGACAATTAATTAGATTAGAGAATTACACCATTTCATACAAAACAAAAAGGAGAAGGATATTGTCTCTATGTTTATGTATCCTAGGGATCTTATTTTTTTCACAAGTTCAATGTTGTAAATCCAGGGAGTGAATAATCAAGAAAAATGTCTCGTATGTACAATCCAATCAATGGTTATTTGTTCCTATAGTTTACTTGTTAAAAAGCATTGGACTACAAATATCCATTGTATAAAAGTCTTAAATTAGCATGGAAAGATGGCTAACAAATTTCACTCAAACTTTAGTTTAACCGTAAAGCCTGCATTGATACTCGCCAAAACTGTAAATGTCTCGCAGACTGTCCTTCCGAGTCATAATTGGGCTCTTGGCATTTCAATTTAACAATTTATGAGCTAATAAAGAGGATTAGTATCCTTTAGGATCTTCTTTGGAGGGTTGTCTCGTTTGTAGCTTGCTAGACATACAATATCTTTCCTATCGATTTGTACAAGATGTAGAATCATATAGCTATATTGAAAATGTGCTATGCCACTGACTTGGTATTTACAGGAGTATATGGACTGAAGTTGTCGTAAAACAACCCTTGCTCATCCTCCATCTTTGCCCTGGATTCGTCTATTTGATTTGTGACCTTGCCATCTTCTTCCTGCAGGCTCTCATGTAGTACCAAGGGGCAGCTGCACGACAAAGAGTTGGGAGCAGGGATGCGAGCTGGTGCATGAGAGGCGGAAGTTCAGACGGTGAGCCTTCTCCATCTCAGCATTTGGTTTCCCTTCTATTTTCTACTTTGTAGATAACTAGGACAAATGCCCGTGCGTTGCCACGGGATAGGAAATTTTAGTAGATAATAAACTGAAGCATGTGTCCTAATTTATGTGTGTTCAAATGATTGCTTAACTGTGTTAAACTTGCTTCCATTTTCCTATAATCCCTTTAGTATATGCCTCAAGTTTATATCATCATCGTACTTGGAAACATAATTTTAAAATGTAATATTTGTATACTTGGTCCGATCTGTATTAGTCAACTCTACTTTGTGTCAATCACATCAGAAAAAGTTCAGGCAATATGAAAAAGCCAGAAAATAAATTATATTGTTCCAAGTTTACACAAAGATGTAGTGATATGCATAGATCATTCATAGACATTTAGATTTAAAAAATTACAATAAATTATTATTCAGATACATGAAAAGACAACTCACACATATACCAAATCGTGGATCATTGGTTAATGACCATCCAAAGACACATAAAGATCAAGGTGATGGAATAGTTTCTTATCACAACACACACCACACACAAAAAATTAACCTATCAAAAACATGTAGACATCATTTCAGGTGCGGCGGTTCCCAAGTTAGGACCAAGTGGAAGACAAGCTGGACCGAATAATAGGGTGCATTGAGATAGAGCGAAGTCAAATTGTCCATAGGGTGATCTCCAACGGAACCACCAAATACGCCCAAGCAAACGGAGGCAAAGGGATATTTTTCTCGTGTCAAAGAGGGAGTAAGATCTACAATAGAAATTATGAAGTTACCAGTAAATGAACGGTATATAATAAATAATACATTGAATTCATTGGTGAATAATAAATGAACACAAGAACAACTTGGGGGATAAATAAATAATCAACCCATGTAATATTTGGAAACAAATAAGTATTTAAATTATTTTTAAATAATGTTTCTAATTGGTTCACGTAACCATTTTTACAGTTTTATTGCCCAAAGAGTGATAGTAAAACTCTTTGTTACGATATATTAAAGAAACAACATATTGCTTAATTATGTGATGGATTGAAACGTGTTTGAAAATATGATTTATAAATGAATAATGTGAGAGGGGAATAAATAATATTAATGATCGATCTATTACCTAACATTTGGTACAGATTGCCAAAGTTGCATTTCCAAATTATCTAACATGTGAACTGAATAGACAAAATGTACAAAATCGCACAACAAAGATGAAGTAAACTATCAACAAACTACCATGGCCCTTGAGTTAGTTCCTACAATATTTCATGGTTCTGGAATAATATACGAACATAACAATACTTTTTTGTTCATCAAAAAAGTGTCGGTGAATTAATTTTCTAGAACATCCATATCCAAAGAAGAACCGGTAAAGTACGTATGTTGAGCAAGCATTGTCTCCAATATAAGCCTCTTCCCCAAACAGGAATATGCCTCGAGTCCTCCTGAAGTTCTTCTTTAGAAAAGATACGAAGTCGTATATGCTCTGAATGAACCTGCACCCCACAAAATAATTTATTTTAGCACCAGCATGTGCACCTTATGAATCCAAAAGGGCAAACAATGATACCAACAATTATCTCAGATATGGTTAGTCTAGCACCTACAGGCATTTTAAAATTCAGCTCAAGACACATTTGATAACTAAACCATAAATCATTGGCTCATGGACAGAACCTGCCTAGCCAACGTATCGATAATTTGGCTCCTTTCATTTCCTTTCTCCAAAATATGCTACAAAAGAGCTACATTATAACGAGAGGATGTTGCACTTTTGCTGAAACCAATATCGGTGGTTTAAGTTGGATGGTAGACACTCGGAAGGTTGGGAGTGCGGACCATGTTTGTCAACTATTTCAGCTGCATTCATGACATTAGGAATATCTTGTTTGTTTGCAAATACAAGCAACACATCATCACGCAGCTCATCCTATATCACGAGAAAGTTACCCCGATAATTACGAATTGGGTAATATAGAATGGAAACAAAATCTAAATGTTCTATTATCTACAAAGTAGAAAATAGAAGGGAAACCAAATGCTGAGATGGAGAAGGCTCACCGTCCGAACTTCCGCCTCTCATGCACCAGCTCGCATCCCTCGCTCCCAACTCTTTGTCGTGCAGCTGCCCCTTGGTACTACATGAGAGCCTGCAGGAAGAAGATGGCAAGGTCACAAATCAAATAGATGAATCCAGGGCAAAGATGGAGGATGAGCAAGGGTTGTTTTACGACAACTTCAGTCCATATACTCCTCGTAAATACCAAGTCGGTGGCATAGCACATTTTCAATATAGCTATATGATTCTACATCTTGTACAAATCGATAGGAAAGATATTGTATGTCTAGCAAGCTACAAACAGACAACCCTCCAAAGAAGATCCTAAAGGATACTAATCCTCTTTATTAGCTCATAAATTGTTAAATTGAAATGCCAAGAGCCCAATTATGATCGGAAGGACGATCTGCAGACATTTACAGCTTTGGCGGTATCAATGCGGGCTTTCCGGTTAAACTAAAGTTTGAGTGAAATTTGTTAGCCATCTTTCCATGCTAATTTAAGACTTTTATACAATGGATATTTGTAGTCCAATGCTTTTTAACAGTAAACTATAGGAACAAATAACCATTGATTGGATTGTACATACAGACATTTTTTCTTGATTATTCACTCCCTGGATTTACAACATTGAACTTGTGAAAAAAATAAGATCCCTAGGATACATAAACATAGAGACAATATCCTTCTCCTTTTTGTTTTGTATGAAATGGTGTAATTCTCTAATCTAATTAATTGTCACATGAATATTTGATATTTCATACTCTTCAGACAGAGCTTACAAGATATAAATGTGATCCTAAGACCGCAGTAATAGGATAATGCAAGTAAATGCGTAACATATGCCTAGGAAAATAAAGAAATGGGGCTGACAAAAATGTACACATGAGTATTCATATAATTGCTTGGGTAGACAGTGTATTGAACATTCTTCAGTACAAAGTTGGTTTTTTGATATATTTTCCTGTCCAAAGTAATTCTTTTAACTCAAGTTTAATTTATAAAATTATCCTAGGGATGTGGATTTGTCCTTTCATCTATAAAGAAGTACCTTATGCTGAAAAAAATCAAGGGAAGTCTGGGCTATGCTTTTTCTCGTCCTAATGATAACCATTACCAGTTGGATGTGTACCAATATCAAGTATAGTTGGATCCCGGAAATATCTTGTGGCACGAAGTACAAGCGAGAGATCAATGCAGCATATGCCCTAACAAAAGAACAATGCCACAGAATACTAATCGTGGAATTCTATCTCATGTTCAAGTTGGTATCAATGAGTATAATTAGAAGTAATGAGGCCAAATGTAGCCTCTATGACTCGAAAGATGTTATGTTTTATATTTGTAGGTCTGTATCAAGAAACAACTTGAAATTTAACTACCAGCAGCGAACACTAACTCTATATGTATAGTTGACACTTCAAGTTGTGAATAAATAGGTGGTTGATCTTGCAAAGCAAAATAACTTCATCATACATAATTCCTTTGATATGAATGCATAAGCGATGATTTAGAGGAAACCTTATAGAATCAAATGGATACATATGTTTAGATAATTCTGAAGAAAGATGACACAATACAATAGTTCTAAGGGATAATTTGCATCTCATTCTCATACGTAACAAAAGGTGCAGGCAAGATATATGGATCAGATAATCCTATAGGTCAACCATATTTAGAATTCAGCATCAGCATTCAATAATAAGTACTCCATACGTTCCAAATAAAGTACTAACCTATTCTAAAGCACGTTCTCATATTTAGTCTATGGATTATACTATAGCTAGAATATGAAATGAAGCGAGGTCATATAAATTCATGCATATAAGCTAAATAAAAAGTAACTTCTAAAAATGCCAGAGTGAAAACTGCAAAAATAAGTAAAGATATAAATGCAGAGACAAAACCTTGTCAATTTTTAACCAAGCAAACTGCCAGAACAAAGTTGTAGACTTAAAAATGTTAGGAAAAGGGAAATAAGTGGTTGAAGATCAATATGGTATTTTTCTAGCAATTAAGTAAAGATATAAATGAGAGTTCTTCAAAGGGAATGAAAAAATGCAGCACAATCTGGCTGTAAAACAAGAGATCTGATGCATTGGGAGTGATCAATTCACATTAGTACCAAAATTCAAGGTCAGTGAACCAACATGATTAGCTTCGCTTTGCCGCTTCCTGGAATACAAGCTTACCATCGCCAGCCAAAATTGGGTGAGTATATAAAGGACATATTTCTTCACGAAACAATTGTACCAAAAAAATAATGTCTTTCTAGATTTTGTATTCCCATACCACATGAAAACTACTGGGTAGGATGCACGCCCGCAATAGTTGCCAATAGCACGCAAAATGCCGACTCGAGGAGAAATACGGCATGAAAAATTCTGTCCCGATCTACCTCGGAAAATTTTCTATGGAAAGGAGAATCAATTGCAATACATCACCCCATTGAAATCATCATTTGTGTCCCACTAAAAACACAAGCCCAAAATGACCGGTGAAAAGACTAAAAAATATAGCGGCAGCTTTAGTTACGTAAGCATACCGATGCAGGTGCATGTAGTCACAGACAAGACTCACATCCTCACGTCTTCCATGGACTGAACCACATCCCTCCACAAAGTGGCCACCACTTGATCTCGCAAAAACCATCACCTTCGGTCTTGGGCGTCTTAAACTTTCTTGTTTGAACAACACCAAATTACTGCACCCATAAGGACACAAATTAGATAACTAAATACCGGTGTTGGTATACATAAAAAATAAGACACAAGACAACATAGATTTATAAAGGAATATTGGGCAACATCTGAACCAACCTATACCAAATGGGGATATTCTTGATGACGAGCGTATGAGGCGCACCTGCAGCATCATATATCATATCATATCAAATCAAATTGCATAGAGAACCATCTATTGGCCAGATATTGCAAGCATACGTTTTCAAATGAGGCGAACACTGAACAAGAAAACTGAATTATGTAGGTGTAAGGACAAATGAGAGAAGAGACAAATTCAGAACATTAAATACTAAATAGCCTTGACAACATGAGCAATCGGAGTGGTACCAAAAGTAACATCAAAATAGAGTTTAGCTAATGTCACATGAACCACCGATTGGCATAAATTGTACTTGGACCATCGATGTTTGCCTAGGAAAGCTAGCTTGTTCCAACAATACCTAGTAGCGTCGGGGAAGCTGCATCCCGCACGCCACCCAAATTACCGGCGCCATGCGGGAACAACATGGTTTCCTTCCTCCCCGGGTCCTCGCCATCTCGCTACGAGCAAGGCAATCTTTGTTTCAGCATCACCTAAACACAAACAAACAAAACCGTGCTAGAATCACAGAGCTGGAATCCTCAATTCGAGTAGCGCGCATCAAAATTTCAGACCAAATCGACCAAAATTCCAAACATAAATACACATATCTTGCCAGAAATCCTCTAACGGGACTGTTCTTGTATAGATATTGCAATCTAATTAAGAGGAGGAGGAGGAGAGATGCAAACAAAATTGGGTCTTCCGCTTGCCGAAGATGACTCATGGCAGCAGATGGGGGGTTCTATGCAGCTATGCACGCACCTCCCATCTATGTTCATACACAAATGGCTCAACCAAAAGCATCCCCATCATTACATTTCATTCGATTTATATTGAAGAAATCAGTACACATGGTGTATCATGGCCGGAACAATCTACTTTACTCGGTTGGCTCTACGACTAAGCTCACCAACAAAATAATGAGCATGTGACGAGGGCAATCTCCGGGAGTGCCGACGCAACCGGCTTATTAGCCGGCAACAAAATAAACGAAATAATGACACAAGACATTCATGCAAGGGCCGCCCCTTCATCTAATCTGGCCACACGCTACTAATCAAAACGGACAGCACTGAATTATACTCGGAACTACCATCCGACGAGATCATCAAATCTAATCAAACATTCCATCACTAAGGAGAGGTAGTCTAATTCAACCGATACGCACAGTGCCACGATTTTTTGACCGAACTGAAACAACAAGTCAACAACACCACGGAATCCTAATCGAGAACCGAGCCCTAATGTCGAGCACAGATTAACCCAAACCCTAGTTCACGCCGCGTCCACAAAAACGAGCGGCGAGCTAACCAAATCGACGCCCAGGAGCGCGAGCACATCCAGATCGGATCCTCCTACCTACCAAAGCGATCGGCTCCGAACAAATCGAATCGAGGCTAACGATGACGAAGAAAACCAGGGGGCCGGAGGAGGGCCGCGAGTTCTCACCTCGGGTGTGGGGGTGATTCTGCGGAGGAATCCAATCGGAGAGGCTGCGGGCGGGCGGCGGGCGCCGGCGTCGAGGCGACGGAGTGGTCCTCAGGCGGCAGGTCGCCGAGCGGGAACAACCCAGCCACTCATGGTAGACGGTGTGGCGGCGTCATAGGGCTCGAGCGGCGGTGTGGCAACGTTGGCGGTTGGGTCGGGCGTGGCGTGCAGATGGGAGACAGGGAGATGGACGGCGGCCGATGTGCGGTTGTGGGTGGGTTGAGAGAAGCGATGGTTTTGACGAAGCGGTTTTTTCGCGAGGCACGGTTTGCGGGACGACGAACGACCAAGGACGACCAAACGTATTGGGGCAGAATAAGGAACCACTTTAGTCTTTTTAAGTAGTAGAGATAGAACATTTAGATTTTGTTTCCATTCTATATTACCCAATTCGTAATTATCAGGGTAACTTTCTGTGATATAGGATGAGCTGCGTGATGATGTGTTGCTTGTATTTGCAAACAAACAAGATATTCCTAATGTCATGAATGCAGCTGAAATAGTTGACAAACATGGTCTGCACTCCCAACCTTCCAGTGTCTACCATCCAACTTAAACCACTGATATTGGTTTCAGCAAAAGTGCAACATCCTCTGTTATAATGTAGCTCTTTTGTAGCATATTTTGGAGAAAGGAAATGAAAGGAGCCAAATTATCAGTACGTTGGCTAGGCAGGTTCTGTCCATGAGCCAATGATTTATGGTTTAGTTATCAAATGTGTCTTGAGCTGAATTTTAAAATGCCTGTAGGTGCTAGACTAACCATATCTGAGATAATTGTTGGTATCATTGTTTGCCCTTTTGGATTCATAAGGTGCACATGCTGGTGCTAAAATAAATTATTTTGTGGGGTGCAGGTTCATTCAGAGCATATACGACTTCTGTATCTTTTCTAAAGAAGAACTTCAGGAGGACCTGAGGCATATTCCTGTTTGGGGAAGAGGCTTATATTGGAGACAATGCTTGCTCAACATACGTACTTTACCGGTTCTTCTTTGGATATGGATGTTCTAGAAAATTAATTCACCGACACTTTTTTGATGAACAAAAAAGTATTGTTATGTTCGTATATTATTCCAGAACCATGAAATATTGTAGGAACTAACTCAAGGGCCATGGTAGTTTGTTGATAGTTTACTTCATCTTTGTTGTGCGATTTTGTACATTTTGTCTATTCAGTTCACATGTTAGATAATTTGGAAATGCAACTTTGGCAATCTGTACCAAATGTTAGGTAATAGATCGATCATTAATATTATTTATTCCCCTCTCACATTATTCATTTATAAATCATATTTTCAAACACGTTTCAATCCATCACATAATTAAGCAATATGTTGTTTCTTTAATATACTGTAACAAAGAGTTTTACTATCACTCTTTGGGCAATAAAACTGTAAAAATGGTTCTGTGAACCAATTAGAAACATTATTTAAAAATAATTTAAATACTTATTTGTTTCCAAATATTACATGGGTTGATTATTTATTTATCCCCCAAGTTGTTCTTGTGTTCATTTATTATTCACCAATGAATTCAATGTATTATTTATTATATACCGTTCATTTACTGGTAACTTCATAATTTCTATTGTAGATCTTACTCCCTCTTTGACACAGAAAAATATCCCTTTGCCTCCGTTTGCTTGGGCGTATTTGGTGGTTCCGTTGGAGATCACCCTATGGACAATTTGACTTCGCTCTATCTCAATGCACCCTATTATTCGGTCCAGCTTGTCTTCCACTCGGTCCTAACTTGGGAACCGCCGCACTCGAAATGATGTCTACATGTTTTTGATAGGTTAATTTTTTGTGTGTGGTGTGTGTTGTGATAAGAAACTATTCCATCACCTTGATCTTTATGTGTCTTTGGATGGTCATTAACCAATGATCCACGATTTGGTATATGTGTGAGTTGTCTTTTCATGTATCTGAATAATAATTTATTGTAATTTTTTAAATCTAAATGTCTATGAATGATCTATGCATATCACTACATCTTTGTGTAAACTTGGAACAATATAATTTATTTTCCGGCTTTTTCATATTGCCTGAACTTTTTCTCGATGTGATTGACACAAAGTAGAGTTGACTAATACAGATCGTACCAAGTATACAAATATTACATTTTAAAATTATGTTTCCAAGTACGATGATGATATAAACTTGAGGCATATACTAAAGGGATTATAGGAAAATGGAAGCAAGTTTAACACAGTTAAGCAATCATTTGAACACACATAAATTAGGACACATGCTTCAGTTTATTATCTACTAAAATTTCCTATCCCGTGGCAACGCACGGGCATTTGTCCTAGTACTATACTAACTCTGTTCATGGAAAAAAATATCCTAACTTTGTCCGTGTTGGCACATCTACCCACATAATTAATAAGAAAAGCTAGTAAAAGACCCTGATATACTTTTTCTACTCAATAGAAAGACTACCGATGATCGATCTATGAGTCAGTACGTACTTCCACTAAGAAATCGTACTTGTAACAATTCGCCAAAGCTAAGTTTGTCAAGTTTGACGGGCACGAAAGTGTGATTGAGAATTTAGAAGCCACAAGAGTGTGATTGAGAATTTAGAAGCCACAAAGTGTGGCAAAAGCTGGCGATAAGTGTGATTGAGAGTTCTCGTTTGTTACTTTAGTTTTTTTTTCATCGTCTTCTTCGATATGGTGAAGTGGTAGTGTCGTTGTCTAATCGACGGTACCTCGGAGGAGGGATCCTCACGAGGGGGAGAAGAAGTAGGGGCCATAGGGCGGAGTGCACACGGGACGGTGGTACGCGATTTACACAGCTTCGGAATACCTGCACGATGACAGGGCCTACTGCTGCTTGTCTGGAATTATCTGGGCGCTTTCGCGATGTTACAATGAGTTGTGATTGTGCCTTTAGGGCTCCCGGGATCCGGCTTATAAAGGCGCACGGATCTAGGATTTACATGGAGAGTCCTACCCGGATACAGGTTGCCTAACTACGATACAATGTCTTGCCGTGTACGTCAAGGATCCGCCCTTCCATCTATGTCGTACCGAATCCGGGTCCCTTAATGGGCCTTCGTGGATCCGGGTTCCTCCTCGAGGTCGGTCGGATCCGGCTCCCTGCTCCTGGGCCGGACTTCTTCCGTCAGGATCAACGAAGAAACTGGGCCGCCCGATGAGCCACATGCCTCATCACCATCTGTGGGTCACCCGGGCTTGCCGGATCTAGGCACTGTCGATGGTACACCCATGAAGTATACCCACAACAGTAGCCCCCAGAGTTCTCCGAGTTTCGCCTGCTGTTTCCGCCTTGCTAGTCCATTATGGTCTCCGGCAATGTTGGTAACGCGGAGAAACTTAAAGAACTCCAACTTCACATTTTCTTCTCTTCCCAACCTTTAGTCGGAAAATACTCCCATCCTGCGGGACTTCATCCATCGACGGTTCAAAATACGTCTCCGGGTTACTCCCCTGCTTTGCGAATGAGAGCTGTTGATCTTCACGCGACTACGCGGAATCTTAAAAGACTCAAACGGTTCCGCCAATTCTGGCGCCATTTTCGCGCGATTTGCGCGGTAACTTATCTCTAGCCATTTTTACCGTTTAGGGTTTTGGACACGTGTCACGCATCCAACGGTGCGACGCTTGCGTTCCGACCACGGGATGCGGAGCACGAATCTCGTCCCTCCGGCCTATAAATATCCGCCGTCGACCCCTAATCCTCATTCACCCCCCTTTCTACCTCTCTGCGAAGCGCCGCCCTCGAGCTTTCTCTCCGCCGTGCCGGAATCTGCCGAACCTCACCGGAGTTTCGCCGGAGCTGCTTCGCCACCGCACAGAGTTCGTCCTGTTCTTAACTTCAGCGAGCCACCGCGCAAAAACCTCGTCGCCGGCGACTCCGACCACCGCGGAATCCATCACAGTGAGTCCTCGCGCTTCGTCCTCGCGCCGTAGTTGGTAGGGATGAACTTTAGGATGACGACGTTGGATCCGACTAAACTTTGCATTTCCGCGATCTTTTTTATCTTCAGATGTCTTCCGCGACTCCGCCTCCAACCGCTGAGCCAATCTTGGCAACCCCAATCTCCTCCGCCCCTCCACCCTTCGTCCCAGTCCAGCTGGATCCTTCAAAGGATTCCGACAAGGATGCCGAAGGGACCTCTGCTAACCCGGAGAAAGCCTCTGGGAAGGATCAGGAGGAGCACAAGGCGGAAGAGATCGCCGCCAAAAAGTCGAAGGCTCGTCAGCGAGATTCTGAAGCCAAGGGGAAATGGTGGCCTTGTAACACCACTGAGATGGAGCTGAAGAACCTCGAGGCGGAAGGCTTCCTGCAACCCGGAAGCTGGAGGTCAGTTCCAAACGCCTTAGCTCCAGCCCCCCAAGACAACGAGATGGTGCTGACAAAAGCACTAGTGGAGCGGGGCTTCTCATTTCCGCCTTCGGACTTCTTCCTGGAGATCCTGAAGGTTTATGGGCTCCAGCCCCATAACATTTCTCCGAATAGCGTGCTTGCGATCAGCAATCACGTCACCCTCTGCGAGGGCCATCTCCGGGTAACTCCCGAGCTCTCCCTGTTCCAATATTACTTTACCGTCAAGAAGGAGAGGATCCGCCAGTCCACCGAGCTGGCGACGTGCGGATCCATCACTTTTATGATCCGCCCTGGCCGCGTCTACCCTCATACCGACCGCCACGAATCCGCGCGGTACTGGTCTGGGGGCTTCTTCTACTTGAAGGACGTCTCCGACCCGGCGAGCACAAGGAGATTGCCGCCGTTCAAGAACTACCCCGCCACCGAGCTTCCGGCATGGTCGCACTGCCCCCACCTCTCCGAGTCGCCCCAACTCACACGCGCCGTAAGGCGGATTTGCAAGCTCACGGAAGAGGGGCTGACAGGGAAGGACCTGACCCTGTCCTGGTTCACCAAGCGGATCCAGCCGCTCCAACACAGGGATCGCCTGATGTTCCAGTACACAGGGCGCGACGACCCGATGCGCGCAACAAAGGATAATCTCTCCGCCGATGCCATCGACAAGAGGATCCGGCTCCTCATCAAGATTCCGCGTGAACTTCACGTTCACGTGTGCAACAAAGACATTCACATGAATGGTTCCGGAACCGCGGTACGTCATCTTGACTTAGTCTACTGTTTCTTTTGCATTCAAACTTTTTGTCTAAGTGTTAGCTTTGTGCCTTAGCTCGAAGCCCTCGAGGAAGGCGAACTCGGAACTCTCGTCCGAGTCCCCACCACAGGCACCACGGATCCGGAGGCCGCATCGGAGGCGGAAGCTCACGATGCTTGATGACCCACAAGTATAGGGGATCGCAACAGTCTTCGAGGGAAGTAAAACCCAATTTATTGATTCGACACAAGGGGAGACAAAGAACACTTGGAAGCCTTAACAGCGGAGTTGTCAATTCAGCTGCACTGGAAACAGACTTGCTCGCAAGAGTTTATCGATAGTAACAGCTTTATAGCAAGTAGCAGTAGTGAAATAACAGCAGACAGAGTAACGAGACAGCGAGTAGTGATTATAGTAAACAGCAGGATTAAAATACTGTAGGCACGGGGACGGATGACGGGCGTTGCATGGATGAGAGAAACTCATGTAACAATCATAGCAGGGCATTTGCGAGATAATAATAAAACGGTGTCCAAGTACAAAGCAATCAATAGGCATGTGTTCCATATATAGTCGTGCGTGCTCGCAATGAGAAACTTGCACAACATCTTTTGTCCTACCAGCCGGTGGCAGCCGGGCCTCAAGGGAAACTACTCGGATATTAAGGTACTCCTTTTAATAGAGTACCGGAGCAAAGCATTAACACTCCGTGAACACATGTGATCCTCACATCGCTACCATCCCCTCCGGTTGTCCCAATTCTTGTCACTTCGGGGCCATTGGTTCCGGACAGCGACATGTGTATACAACTTATAGGTAAGACCATAAACAATGAATATCTTGATGAAATAATAACATGTTCAGATCTGAGATCATGGCACTCGGGCCCTAGTGACAAGCATTAAGCATAACAAGTTGCAACAATATCATCAAAGTACCAATTACGGACACTAGGCACTATGCCCTAACAATCTTATGCTATTACATGACCAATCTCATCCAATCCCTACCATCCCCTTCGGCCTACAGCGGGGGAATTACTCACACATGGATGGGGGAAACATGGTTGGTTGATGTAGAGGCGTTGGCGGTGATGGCGGCGATGATCTCCTCCGAGTTCCCCGTCCCGGCGGAGTGCCAGAACGGAGACTTCTGGCTCCCGCGACGGAGTTTCGCGATGTGGCGGCGTTCTGGAGGGTTTCTGGCGACTTCGACTTCTCCCCGTGCGTTTTTAGGTCGAGGCCGATAAGTAGTCCGAAGGAGGGCGTCGGAGGCCGGCCGAGGGGGCCACACCACAGGGCCGCGCGGGCCCCCCCTGGGCCGCGCCGCCCTATGGTGTGGGGCCCTCGGGCCTCCACCTTACTTGACCTTCTGGCTCCGTCATTATTCTGGGAAAATAGGGCCTTCTGCATAAATTCCGAGGATTTTCCTGAAAGTTGGATTTATGCACAAAAACGAGACACTGGAGCAGTTCTGCTGAAAACAGCGTTAGTCCGTGTTAGTTGCATCCAAAATACACAAATTAGAGGCAAAACAATAGCAAAAGTGTTCGGGAAAGTAGATACGTTTTAGACGTATCAACTCCCCCCAAGCTTAGCTTATTGCTTGTCCTCAAGCAATTCAGTTAACAACTGAGCGATAAAAGAACTTTCACGAACACATTTGCTCATATGATGTATATATTCTCATGCAATGGCTAATACTCAAGCAGTTCATAATGAGATACATGCAAATAAGATCATCTAACAACTATGTCAATCACGGAGAGGTACCAACAACTAATAATAAGCATCATGAATCATGTATATAAGCAGGATTGCAATGTTCATAAGAGAGTATGATAAAGTGGTATCTCGCTTGCTCGTATTTGGTTGGCAAAACATAAATGCCCGGGCACCTCTCGGAGTTCATAGAAAGACTAGAAGTAGTGATTGTCAAAAGATAAATGCATCAAAGTTATACCACAATCAATCATATTTTGAGACAAGCATATTATACTAAGAATGACAGGTTGTGCTCTCAAGATAGTGCTCAAAGAAATAATGGAGACACAACATAAAAGTAAAAGATTGACCCTTCGCAGAGGGAAGCAGGGATTAACATGCGCTAGAGCTTTTCATTTTTATAAAGACAGGAGTAAAATCATTTTGAGAGGTGTTTGTTGTTGTCAACGAATGGTAATGGGTACACTAACTACCTCGCCAACCGGACTTTCAAGAGCGGCTCCCATGAATTATTGCATATTTATTTGGCACTCCTTCCAACCTTTCTTACACAAACCATGGCTAACCGAATCCTCGGGTGCCTACCAACAATCACATGCCATGAAGGAGTGCCTTTAGTTTTATTATGATGATGACACTCCCCCCAACCTTTGCTTACACAAGCCATGGCTAACCGAATCCTTCGGGTGCCGTCCAACAATCACAAACCATGGAGGAGTGTCTATTAAGTTAATTAATTCGGGACTGGGAATCCCATTGCCAGCTCTTTTTGCAAAATTATTGGATAATCGGATGTGCCACTAGTCCATGTGAGAGTCCGTCAAAAGTAAATGACAAGGTTGAAAGCTAAACACCACATACTTCCTCATGAGCTATGAAACATAAACACAAATTGAGAAGCATTTTGAAGGTTTTAAAGGTAGCGCATGAGAATTTACTTGGAATGGTTTGAAATGCCATGCATAGGTATTTATGGTGGACACTCGGAATAACTTGGTTTTCATGTGTTTGGAAGCACGAGCAGCGTTCCCGCTCAGTACAAGTGAAGGCTAGTAATAGACTAGGGAGCGACAAATCAAGAGAGCAGTAACTGTCATAATCATGCTTGCGGCAAAATAAATTAACGGAGGCATAAAAGTGATACAAGAACTCGAAGCAATATAGATCATCGAGGCTTAATTGACTTTTTGTTCAGTCATATGCATGCGTGAGCATGTGCCAAGTCGATATAAATGAATTATTCAGAGGAGGATACCACAATGCCATACTTACTTATGAATAAAACAATGCAAGCAAACATCCATGACATGCTACTCATATTAATAAATTGGAGCTAAACATGAGAGACCATAAACTACTAGACTTTCTCAAATAACATATACCTCACATGAACCAACTAAGCATGCTCACATGGATGAGTATATGTACAAAAATGAAAACAAATAGAGTTCATACCAGCCTCTCACCACAATCAGATTGTCGTAGATCGTCATTATTGCCTTTTCACTTGTGTAGCTTGGATAATATGAAATGAAAACCACGCTCCAGCCACCGAAGACCATTGAACTCATAAAGAACTTTACAAACCAAAGAAGAACAGCAAATATTTTTGGTGTTTTCGAATTAGAAACAAGAACAAAAGGAAACAAACAAACAAAGCAAAATCTTTTTGGGTTTTCTTATAGCAAACTAGCAATAGCAAATAAAGTGAAACAAATGCAAGAAACCAAAGCAAACAAATGGTGAAGAGAAACAACAGAAATATTTTTGGTCTTTTTGTGTTTTGGGAAAGAAACAAAGCGAAAACAAGAAATAGCAAACTAAAAGAAACACATAACAGCAGGATGGCAGAAATCTGCCAAAACCTAACAGCAGTACAGAAATCGATTTTTACAAAAATCTTACGTTTCTCAGATCGAAAAGTGTTCAACTAATGAAAGTTAGATAACAACCTGGGGAACCTGCACAAAAATTGGCAGCTCAAAATGACGCTCTGGCTATTTTTGAGAATTTTTACGGTAACGTTCCAGAATCTGTTTTCAGGCAGCACTTCCCCAAATATCATCTTCCTCTCATTAGAAAACCACTCAAACGAACAAAACAAGTATGTGCAAGTATCCAGCAACCATAATATGCAAAGAATGAGTGATGCCGGTATACCTCCCCCCAAGCTTAGGCTTTTGGCCTAAGTGGAGTTCAATCCCATCGATCCCATGAGGTAGTGTCTCCGTAGTATGACGAAGATGGATCGTATTCCGGGTATGTGCTAGAAGAAGCACCCGGATACGTGACGGTGTGGTCGTAGGAGGCCCTGGCGTCCTCGGAGTCATGTTGCTGGTGGAAGTCTTTTATCTTCAAATGCTCATCCACTTCCTCCTTAGTGCACGACCATGATTGCCTGTCAATACTGAACAAACCTGGTTGGGGAAAAGGAATTTCCTTCTCATCCCCGTCAGAAAACAACATTCTATAGACCATATTATCTAAAGTAGAATCAGCGGTAACAAAATGATGACTCTTCATAGCAGCAATATCAAGTTTCCTAGGGGCCAATGGCACATCATTAGGATCAATAGGAAGATTTAGATATGTTAAAACGCGCAGTGCGATAGTTCCTCCAAAAATAGGCCCCCTGGTAGTTAGGCGGCGAGCAATAAGAGCACCAAGGTGATAAGATGTCTGACCAGTAAGTGCAATATTCAAGAAAGCAAGATGGTAACTAGAAATGTTGCTAGTGTTCTCCCTACCAAGAATGCTAGTAGCAATGTAATATGCAAAATACTTAATGGCGGGGAGTTGAATGTTCCTTATCTTGCCACGCTGAATGGTGCGACAATCATCATCGGTAATCCCTCGATAGAGCTCCAACAAGTCCCGGGGGTTGTCATCGATCCTACTTGCTGTACCTACAGGGATAATATCCAATGCACGACAAAAATCCTCCAATTGCATAGTAACAGGATTACCATAGATCCTGAATGCAACCGTCGGCTCATATTGTTTGTTGTTGAACTGGAAACTCTCGACGAAGATTTTGGTGAGCATGTAATATTGCTCCCTTTCATCGCCCACATAGGTGGTTAACCCTGCCCTGTTGACAAGGGTGAAGAAATCCTCCAATATCCCTGCATTCCTAAGAAAATCATAGCATGGAAAAGATGAAGCATTAGGAGCCCCGTTGTCCTCTTCGGGCGCGAAGCTAGGCGCGATGATGTCTTCATTGTATGATCGCCTAATCCGGGTGGCGGCCCTAGAAGGCCTCCCGGTGCTGGTTGTCCCTTTCTTGAACAACTCTCCAAAGTTGAACTTCTTCATAGCTTCTCAAGGAGCAAATGTGCCAAATTTCAGCAGGAAATCTGGGCTGAGCAAAGAGATCGAGAAATCTGGAGCTCTGGAGCAAAAACGCGAGAGAGAGGAACTTGGTACGAGTTTTTTTCGGGAGAGAGAAGGTGCTGGGAGAAAGAGATGACAAAGTGGGGCAAAGGGGGGCCCACACCACATGGTGGCGCGGCCACCTCCTTGGCCGCGCCGGCCTGTGGTTTGGCGCCCTCTGGTGCCCCACAGGTCATCCTCCGGTGCTCCCAGTGCCTCGTCGAAAAATAGGACCAACGGTATAATTTTTGTGAATTTTTGAAAACTTTGAAAAATGCACATTTCCGGGTATTTAGTTTATTATTATCGGCCAGGAAAAATTTTGAAATCTCCAAATAACTAAGGAACTTTGCAAATTAAAAGTGCTACAACAACTAGAGCAAGTGGAGGAAGAAAGATATGTTGTTTACCTCCTCTATGCATATAAAAAGTATTCGTTAACAAGGTTGATCAAGTCTTGTCACCAAATAACTTTTTCATAGCATAAGAAGAAATAAACCTCAAATCAATCATGTTACCTTGAATTGTATTGATATGGATCCAATCACGAGAGTTTGATATTCTTCTTTAGGCTCATATATAGGACAATCAATAGTTCCCACTTTGATAGTTCTCACATTAGAAATAGTATTAACTCCACACGCTTTCTCAATCCTCTTGGGAAAATAAACGGTATGCTCCCTATCATCAACATTGAAAGTAACCTTTCCTTTATTGCAATCAATAACAGCCCCTGCGGTGTTAAGAAAAGGTCTCCCAAGAATAATAGACATATTATCATCTTCAGGCATTTCCAACACAACAAAATCAGTTAATATCAAGCGAGTTAGTAGTAACTTGAACAGGAACATTCTCACATATACCAACAGGAATAGCAGTAGATTTATCAGCTATTTGCAAAGATATATCAGTAGGTATCAACTTATCTAAGTAAAGTCTCTTATAAAGAGAAAAAGGCATAACACTAACACCGGCTCCCAAGTCACATAGAGCAGTTTTAACATAATTATTCTTGATAGAACAAGGAATAGTAGGTATCCTGGGTCGCCCAACTTCTTTAGTATTTTGCCATTGAAAGAGTAATTAGCAAGCATAGTGGAAATTTCCTCATTGGGGATTTTCCTTTTGTTAGTAACAATATCTTTCATATACTTTGAATAAGGAGGCAATTTAATAGCATCAGTCAAAGGGATTTGCAAGAATAAAGGTTTCATCCAATCGCAAAATTTATTATAGTGTTCTTCTTCCTTTGATTTTAGTTTCTTAGCAGGAAAAGGCATTTGCTTTTGCACCCAAGGTTCTCTTTCATTACCATGTTTCTCAGCAATAAAATCTTCTTTAGTATACTTTTTATTTTTAGCATGCTTTTCAGGTTCTTCTTCAACCTCTTCTTTATCAGGAGTATCATTCTTATCATTATCATTATCATTATCATGTTCATTACCACTTTCAGTTTCAGCATCAGAAATAGAAATACTATTAGGATCATTAGCAGGTTCAGAGGATTCTACAACATTTTTATGTTTCTTCTTCTTTTTCTTCCTAGAATGAGCACTAGGTTCAATGTGTTGAGAATCTTGTTCAATTCTTTTGGGATGCCCTTCAGGATATAGAGGATCCTGGGCAGAGACACCACCTCTAGTTGTTACTTTATAAGCATGTTTCTCTTTAGAATTATTCCCTAACAAGTCATTTTGCACTTTAGTGAGTTGATCAATTTGAGTTTGAATCATATGAAAATGTTTAACAAGCATCTTAACATCATTGGAGGTTCTCTCCACAATATCATGCAATTCACTAATAGCTCGAGAATTTTCCATTAAATGATTCTCTACTCTCATATTAAAATTTTCTTGCTTAACAATATAATTATCAAACTCATCTAAGCATTGTGCAGGAGGCTTCGAATACGGAATATCTTCCCTAGTAAAGCGTTGAAGGGAGTTTACCTCAATCATGGATGAAGGGGGAATTATCTCACATATATCTTCTATGGGGGGAAGATTCTTCACATCTTCAGATTTAATACCTTTCTCCTTGAGAGACTTCTTGGCTTCCCTCATATCTTCATCATTCAATTTAATTAAACCCCTCTTCTTCAATATTGGCGTTGGAGTTGGTTCGGGCGTAGTCCAATCATCATGATTCCGGCTTATTTTAGCCAATAATTCTTCAGCGTCGTCTGGAGTTCTTTTCCTGAAAACACAACCAGCACAACTATCCAGGTATGCCCTAGACTCAATGGTTAGTCCACTATAAAATATATCAAGTAAATCATGCTTTTCCAAATCATGATCAGGCCGAGCTCTAATAAGAGAGCAAAATCTCGCCCAAGCCTCGAGCAATTTCTCTTCATCTCCCTGGTCAAAATTATAAATTCTCTGCAAAGCAATATGTTGAGCACTAGCAGGAAAGTATTTGCGGAAGAAAACATCAAGCAGTTCTTTTGGACTTTTAATAGAATTAGGTGGCAAATTATTATACCAAGTTTTAGCGTCATCCTTTAATGAGAATGGAAAGATTTTAGCAACAAAGTAAGTACGCATCTTGACATCATCAGAAAACAAGCTACTTAGAGTAGATAACTCGAGTCATGTGTTCAACGAAGCACTTTCTTTTTCGAGTACCACAAAAGGGTGTTTTCTCAACAATAGCTATATGAGATAGATCAAGAGAAAAATCATAATCTTTATCCCTAATGTTTATAGGAGATGTGGCAAATTTAGGATCGGGAGATAGTTTATATCTAACGAAGCATGTTCCGCAAGCAACTTTTTAATTTTTCTTGCATCAGTAGTAGCATTGCATTTTTCAATAAAATCATCATTAAGCTCCACATAATCTTCCTCAGGATCATCACTAAAATAATCAAGTTCGAGTGAACTAACAGGTGTAGTAGCATTAGGAGTTTCAAGTATTTTCAATTTGTCTAGACCTAGCAATTGTAGCATCTAGAAAGGATCCCAATGAACCACTATCATCAAGCACAGCAGAAACATTATCAATATTATGAGAGTTTTCAGATTCAGCAGAAATACCCGCATTTCAAGCATGCGGCGGTGAAACAAGTTTATCAATCACAGATGGTGAATCAAGAGCAGCAGAGGTATTCAGAATTGTACCTTTTCTTGTAGTGGATGGTAATATGGCAATCTTAGTATCGCGAGGTTTACCCATGATGGAGAATTTGCAGCGAACAATATTAATCCAAGTGAACTTCCAAATAAAGCTATGCTCCCCGGCAACGGCGCCAGAAAATAGTCTTGATGACCCACAAGTATAGGGGATCGCAACGAGTCTTCGAGGGAAGTAAAACCCAATTTATTGATTCGACACAAGGGGAGATAAAGAACACTTGGAAGCCTTAACGACGGAGTTGTCAATTCAGCTGCACACTGGAAACGGACTTGCTCGCAAGAGTTTATCGAGTAGTAACAGCTTTATAGCGATGAGCGAGTAGTGAAATAACGAGCATCGGAGTAACGAGAGACAAGCAGTAGTGATTATAGTAAACGAGCAGGATTAAAATACCGTAGGCACGGGGACGGATGACGGGCGTTGCATGGATGAGAGAAACTCATGTAACAATCATAGCGGGGCATTTGCGGATAATAATAAAACGGTGTCCAAGTACAAAGCAATCAATAGGCATGTGTTCCATATATAGTCGTGCGTGCTCGCAATGAGAAACTTGCACAACATCTTTTGTCCTACCAGCCGGTGGCGGACTGGGCCTCAAGGGAAACTACTCGGATATTAAGGTACTCCTTTTAATAGAGTACCGGAGCAAAGCATTAACACTCCGTGAACACATGTGATCCTCACATCGCTACCATCCCCTCCGGTTGTCCCAATTCTTGTCACTTCGGGGCCATTGGTTCCGGACGACGACATGTGTATACAACTTATAGGTAAGACCATAAACAATGAATATCTTGATGAAACAATAACATGTTCAGATCTGAGATCATGGCACTCGGGCCCTAGTGACAAGCATTAAGCATAACAAGTTGCAACAATATCATCAAAGTACCAATTACGGACACTAGGCACTATGCCCTAACAATCTTATGCTATTACATGACCAATCTCATCCAATCCGTACCATCCCCTTCGGCCTACAGCGGGGGAATTACTCACACATGGATGGGGGAAACATGGCTGGTTGATGTAGAGGCGTTGGCGGTGATGGCGGCGATGATCTCCTCCAATTTCCCGTCCCGGCGGAGTGCCAGAACGGAGACTTCTGGCTCCCGCGACGGAGTTTCGCGATGTGGCGGCGTTCTGGAGGGTTTCTGGCGACTTCGACTTCTCCCCGTGCGTTTTTAGGTCGAGGCCGATAAGTAGTCCGAAGGAGGGCGTCGGAGGCCGGCCGAGGGGGCCACACCACGGGGCCGCGCGGCCCCCCGGGCCGCGCCGCCCTATGGTGTGGGGCCCTCGGGCCTCCACCTTACTTGACCTTCCGGCTCCGTCATTATTCCGGGAAAATAGGGCCTTCGCATAAATTCCGAGGATTTTCCCGAAAGTTGGATTTCTGCACAAAAACGAGACACCAGAGCAGTTCTGCTGAAAACAGCGTTAGTCCGTGTTAGTTGCATCCAAAATACACAAATTAGAGGCAAAACAATAGCAAAAGTGTTCGCGAAAGTAGATACGTTTTGGACGTATCAATGCTCCGCGCCCTTCTAAGAGGAAGAGGCATGCTCCCTCCAGCCCCACCGCAAAACGCGCCCGCGAAGTGCTCAGCACCGCGGCAACTCGGAAAGCGGAGGCGGAGAAAAAGCGGCTCAAGCTTATTGACACCAGCAACAAAGGCCAGCCCGACATCCAGCAGTTCTTCAAGCCTTCCGGGTAAGCGCTTCGTTTCCGGAATACAAATTCTTCTGTTTTCACAAGTAAACCTTACTTAGTTGCTATGCTTTTTCCTTTTACTGAAGTTCCGAAAGCCAGCCCCCAAAAGCTCCAAGAGTCCTGAAGAAGAAGGTCAAGCCGTCTCCGGCTTCAGTTCCTGTCACATCTCGGAGTTAGAATAAGGTTCCCACGCCATATCCTCATCCTGGTGATGCGCCTTACAGTAACAGGGGCCGATTGGATTTGTTTGTTCGGCGGATATCCTGGAATCTAGTTGATTTTTGTTCGTGTTGGTGTAGTTTTGGTTTTTGCTCTTCTGATCTATGATTGTCATTATTGGTTGTGGTTGATCTATTATTCTCATTATTGGTTGTGGTTGATTCTCTGGTGCAATAGTCGGACAACTTTCCCATCAATCTGGTACAACAAGCTTTGCTACAAACAAGATTTGCACTGCTCCGGTGATGGAGGGGCAAGGTCGGAGGCATGCATTTGGTTCTATCTACTGTCTATAGTAGTCGCTAGATGGTCCAAAGATCTATATGTAATTCAATGAATAAGGTCCTCGCTCCATTGATGGAGCTAGTACCAAGGGAGGGGCATGGAGTTTTGTGTCCAGCGAATCTCATGAAATCTGGTAGATTTTCGTGTTCGCTAGTCTAGTTTCATATTTGTCTCTTTCGAGCTACGTTTTCTCGTTATTGATGATGGTTGCCACTCTAGTGTGTTGGTTTTTTTAAGTGTACTACTGTTGATGATTGGTAAATCCGTTAAGTTTTATTTTGCGAAAAGGAAATAGTGCCGGCTAGAGGTGGGCACAAAAAACCAATGACCAAAAACCGAAACCGAAAAGACCGAGATCGAAACCAAAAAGAGAAATCAAAATACTGGTGGAAAATTTTATGGACCAAATTTAGTTTAGTCAATTCGATCATTTAGTTCCCAGTGACCGAATAGACCGATCGTTATGTGAGACCGCTCCAATCTCTAGAACCGTGTGGCGTGCATCAATTGTGTTATTGTTGTATGTCGATCAAACTGGTATAGCATGGTTTTGCTTTCGTTTGGTATCGTTGTACTTGTATATCGATCAAACTGCTATAGCATGGTTTGGCTTTTGTTTAGTACTGTTGAATGTTTATTCTTGCCAATTGATAAGAATATATGCGTTGAAAAAATGCTTGAAATGCCACTCGAGTGCTCCTGATTTTACGGAAAATGCATGAGCTTTGTGTTGAGTGTTGACAACATCGACCAAACTATTTGGTCATGATCGAATCTGAACGCGAATCAT
The DNA here is from genome assembly GCF_022539505.1 of Lolium rigidum. Taxonomy (NCBI): domain Eukaryota; kingdom Viridiplantae; phylum Streptophyta; class Magnoliopsida; order Poales; family Poaceae; genus Lolium; species Lolium rigidum. The sequence goes on from NC_061508.1 coordinate 292,619,215, forward strand.
TAGGAACCCGAATTTGTCAGGTAGTAAAACAAGCAACTTAGCTCGGTCTTCATTTTTTCATTTTTGCGGGTAGGCTCTATCTTGACTGAGATCGACTCCGAGCGCCGGAAGCCAGGAAAGAAACATACTTCGTAAGAAACGATGAGGTGAGGCAAATTGGTACCGGATTGTTGAAATGATGTGATGCCCTCCAAAACTTGTACACACGGACAGCGGATCGTCGCTCGCAATCGCATGATTCAGCTTCAGAAGAAAAAAAATTCGCACTTACTCAAGGTGCAATCAGGCTTGCGCGCGTGGTCGTGTTGCACAGCCGAAAGGAAAAGCATCGGCGGAACACACCTAGCCTTCCTGATCATGACCACGTGGACAACACCAGAGCTCCATCCGTACGGACGAAACTGCGATCCAGCCACGCAAGTAGGATAAACACTGCCGCGTGGGAACCACGTACGGCTCGGCTCGCTGCGGCGAACGGCGGGGCCGGACCCAACTGAGACGCTGACCACCTGCCGAATGAGCGAGCTAGCATAGCAGGAACGCACCAGCGCGTATGTGCCGACCTGCGGCCACGGCCAAAAGCAGCGCGTCGCCCGTGCCTCGTTTTACCTGCCAGACATCGGACGGCGCAACAGGGACACTGGCCAGCGATGAATTCCGGGCAAAATTTATTTTGACAAATCTGAGATTGTGCAAAACTAATGTACTCCGTATCATCTGATCTGAAACTATTTTAGAATCTAACCTCTGAGTTCGGCGTCATAGATGATGGAGCCGAAGTTGTGCATGAAGGCGCCAAAGAAATTTGATATGAGATGGTTTCTCTAGTTCGGCGCCAAAGAGCACGTTGTCCACCTCCTTTTGGTGCCAAAATCCTGTGGCGCCCATCTTGAAGATGTTTGACGTCAAAAGCAGGGGTTAGATTTTGAAATGGTTTCACCAAGGATCTGATGAGACATTAGTTTTGCCAGAGGAACAAATTTGCCAAATTGATGGAATTTCGGCGTAACACTTGATTGATCTATCTCCGCCGTTTCTTCTTTCGTGTAAAGAGTGGATTGGTATACCCAACAGCTAACTTTGGGTAGTCGCGCGTGATGTCAATCTTTCCGGTTAATTGCTGCCCAAGATTGAGAGATATAAGAAAGAACGTCCCCTTTTCTATATGACCAACATGCCAGCAAGGCAACAATCACTAGCTATAGAATCAAGCCGTCAAGGAACGAGCTAAGCTATGTTCTGGCGACGACAAACAAAATCTTGGTAAACTTGATATTCAGATATGTAACATTGGTTGTTTTATAATAGACAACTTTCTCTCGATTATAAGATATAAAAGTAGGCTGCCTTTGTTCTAAGCACTTCCCCGATTTACTTGTTGCACAACGGAGGGAGCAGAACATAAAAAAAAAGTCTGCATTTGATTAGAGCTAGCAACAGACAAAAACCACCCTTGTAGTTCAAAGTGAGTATTTTATCTATATATTCATGAAATTATGAAATTTTAAGGATTCTCTATTTTATAGCCAATACATCATATAAGAGAACATATCTCATCTCGGCCAAGAGAGGTGTTGATAGTATTCGCTCCGGTTTGATTCTTATCATACGCTTAATTCAAAAGATGTCTGGAATTAATGAGTGGAAAATTACATAATAGAATTATAAATATCTACCCTATTTGGTTGGAAACCTAAATGAATTAGCATGAAAGGGGATTCAATGCACCACCACAAGTAATGAAGTTCATTTCCCTCCTCGACCCCTCTCCTAGCGCTATAGTAACTTGAGAGGCCACCTAGGAATACCTGATCGATCAATGTCCTCTCTACAGGAATAGCCAACCGGAGATGGAGTAGGGTAGGCGCCAAAGTAGATACGTCGAGTAGGTTCGACGGTTTGCCAGTAGAGGGCTTTTTCCCAATAGATGGAGAGGAGTTTTGGATCTTGGAACCCAAACTTGCAGCGTTCTAGGGTTCCTCCTACTCGCCTTGGTGCTCCTCTAGTCAGAGCTGGGGGTGGAGAGAAGGGCCACCGTCCCCTTGAATGAATTTCTGCTTGTTGGCGACCTTGTGATGAATGTGGTGAAGCCACTCATGGCCAGCCATGGAGGCATGGTTTAGAGGCTTTGCGATGAGCTGTGATGTGAAGTGAAGTTACTCCTGCCGACCATGGTGGCAAGGGGTAGTCGAGAAACGACATGGTAACCTCTACATCGATAAGGTGTTGGTTCTGCCCTCCTATGGTGAGGGCTGTCGGTGCAGAGCTTCATATCTTGCAGGTTCAAGTTTTTCTCTTCTTCCAAGCTGCCATTTTGGCGGTGTGAGGCTGGACCAAGGGTTGCTTCTTATGCTTCATCTAGAGCTCTGCGAGAAGGCAAGGGTGACGGCGCCCTTTGGAAGTTGCGTGTTGTGGAATTCCCAAGCGAAGGCATGCATAGTCACCGACGCCATCCATTGCATGCGACACCACTCCACGTTGATGGAAATTCACAATGGATTGCCTTGATGACGTTGGGACTCCAAAGTAGAGTGTTGTAGTCAGCAAAGAATTTTTCCCACGAAGGTGACTCAATGGTTTATATCGAACTCTCGAGAAATTGGAGCAGAGTTATCTTTTTTCCTCTTTTTCTAGCAACCCTGCAAAGTAAAGAAATTTTCCATGTGTCCCCAACTCCACCGTGTGGTTGTCAAGCACAAGATTTCGTATTAGAAATTGTAAATAAAATATATAGTAAAAGTAAATCAAAATAAATAAACAAAGTAAACAAAGTAAATGCACTAGAGATATAGTTGTTTTTGAGTTTTGTGTGTGATTAAGTAAACTAAGTATTTTTGTATTTTCGGATTAAAATATTGCTGCAAGTAAAAATTAAGATAAATGCAATGGAAAGATGTTTCTTATGATTAAAATCGGACCAGGGTTCATGGGTTCACTTGTCTACTCCTTTTTTTTAAAGTTGTAGTGCATAATAACAATTCATCAATGAGATAATATTGGTGGAACTTCAGTTCGTGGTTGATAAGCATTCATATGAGCATCACATCCTAACATAGAGATTATGCAACACATTTCTCTTACACTCCACGATAAAGAGAAAATTCTCAACAATCTTGGATTAAGAATTAACAGAGCATAGTTAAAAGTACTTTGACATGATGTTTGAATATCAAATATGCCTAGTGAGGTAGCAAAGGAAAAGGCAAAAACATAATAGATCAAGAATTTGTTGTCATTATTCAATCACTAAAACCATGCTACTCCATCTAATACACACATCTCCTAACACATGTTTTGCATACAAGTGGGATCATAACCAATACTTAAGAATGAAGTACATAATATGCATGTATCAATACATCTTGCACATAATAGGTTCCAATCTCATATAACAATATCATAGAATAAAGATCCACCAAATATGAATTACATATATGACCATAATCATGTTGGACAGCTCATATGGTACTAAGATCTATGAAGAACATAATAAAAATAGATCAAGCTACTGCCACAAACTCATAGTCCAAAGGTGGACTACTCCGCCTTCATCGTGGTGTTGATGTGGAAGACATTGGAGAAGGTGGAGATCCCTCCGGCGGTTGCTCCGACGGAGTTTTCCCATCCAATCTTCTCTGTTGCAACCTCCATTTTCGTGTTTGCTATTTCTGCGGCGCTCCCTCGAGGAAACCCTGGGGGGATCATATATATAGAGGTGTTTTAGGTCAAACGAAGTCGGTTGGCGCAAGAAGTGAATCGGACGGTCGATGGCGAAAAGATTGGTGGTGGCGCGTCCCCCTTGCTGGGCGCGCCACCAGGTCTATTTTGAGCCTCATGCCCTTCCTCGTGAGGTCCAGGTGCTCCAGCTGCTTATCGTGATAAAATATTGACGTCCCCAAAATTATAGCTCAATTTGACTCCATATAGGTCCTTAAAAGTGAAAAATACGCAAAATAGAGTTTTCCTGTTCTACAGAGTTATAAGCCAAATAAAGAGGCTCATTGGTGTTGTGGGTATACTTTATGGGTATGCCAATGACATGGTCAAGATCCGGCAAGCCCGGGTAACCCACATATGGTGTTGTGGCATATGGCCTACCGGGCGGCCCAGTTGTTGTTGATAGAAGATAGATGAAGTCCAGCCCAGGAAAAGGAGCCGGATCCCAACCGACCTATGCAAGTAGGCGGATCCATGGAGGCCCATGAAGTATCCGGATCCATGACGGCAAGATTAGATCTAGGTGGATCCTTGACGTGCACGACAATATATATTCCATAGTTAGGCATCTTGTATTTCGGCTAGGATTCTCCGTGTAAACCCTAGATCCTGGCGCTTAAATAAGCCGGATCCTGGAAGCCCTAGAGGCACAACCACAACTCATTGTAACAATGCGAAAGCGCCCAGATAATTTTAGACAAGCAGCAGTAGGCCCTGTCCTCGAGCAGGTGTTCCGAAGCTAGGTAAATGGCGTACCACCATCCCGAGTACTCTCCGCCCTATGGCCCCTACTTCTTCCCCCTCCGTGAGGATCCCTCCTCCGGGGTACCGTCGAGTAGGCAACGACAATTGGTAAATCCACATAAATCAATATAAGACATGAAAATAACATCATATATGTTGCAAATATGTGAAAATAAAGTGCAAAGTTAATATATGCATTTTACATGCATTACACGCTCAGTTGTTGCCGAACTCCCTCATCCCCTAGATGTGGATGATCATAGATCTCGGCGTGGAAGTCAACGCCGGTGCCACCCCAAGTGGTTTAGGCCCTGCCGGTGGTGCTGGTGTCCGGGCCTTGATGTGTACGACTACCCGCGATGAAGACGAAAGACCCAATCGTGTTTTATGTTTATCGTTCATTTTGATAAGTCTAAGGACTGGCTTGTTATTTCCCTTTTCTCTATGATTCTTGATGTAAATCTGTAGGCACTGCATTACTAATGAAGTTTCCATGCCTTTCGGAACCGTTCCCCGTGCAAAAAAGAGAAAAAACAAGTAAGTCATGTACATATTTTTCCCTCAAAAAAATCCATGTACATATTTTTGTGTGGATTTTAATTTTACTCCATAATAGAATGAGAATTTAATTTAATACGAATCCAACGTATCAAATCAGAGGGAAACGAAGATTCATATCATATGTTATTATTACCACAATTTTGTTATGCGATACTACAAACAACCAAAATTGAGTAGACTTATACTATACGATTTTAATAAGTAGAATCTAATTTTCTTGATCTTGACATTTATGATTCCACGGTTTGTGATCCTACCATACGTTCGTATCTACTCCGTAATTCAAAATCGCGACTCTGACAATTTTGTTCTTAATAGTGTTGAGTCCTTCACCACATATTCTTCTGTTGAAAGTGTATATGATCCTACATCCATCACTCGTTTCTTCCTTACCTAGTGACAAGTTCATGGTCAAATCCCAGTGAAGCTCTTAAAAAAACAGGTCTGAAGAAAACAATGCAGAAATCAGTGTGCTACTACCTGTCTCGAAGAGAATTTTTTCTTCTCAGAAACCAAGTACGATTAGAAAAGCGCTAGGCGGCAATCCAATCCAACGGCAGGGACCGCCACAGCAAAAAAAAAAATCGGCGCGGGGCCCCTGGAGGGGCATTCCCGTCATTTCCATTCCCAGCGCCTCTTCCTCCTCCCTTTTATCTCTCTCCCCACCTCCCCACGTTTCGCCCCCATTTCCAAGCCCACCGAATTGCTCGCTCGCTCGCGATTCCTCTCCCCTCGCCTCCGACTCCTCCCCATCCTAGGGTTCGTACCGGATCGATCTCCAGATTTCAGCCCCCCGGCTCGGCCGCGCTCGGTCGATCCGGGCCGGAATTTTTCTGTGCTGATTCTTGTTCTGTTGTCTCTGTGCAGGGATCGCCGGAGAGGAATCGCGACGAGGGCTTTCTTGTACCAGGTTCGTCCCTCGCCAATTCTTCTGTCTCCGGTGATAATTATCTGTCTGTCTTGGTATGCTCTGTCGGTAGTCTCCGTGCCTTCCATGGTCAAAAGTTCCAATTTTTCTTGGCGGTGATTGCCCTGGTTGCGTAGAACCCGCAGACCAGCCCCGATTTGTTCAATTCTGTATCACTGCGACGAACCGAGAGCGAATTCGGTGCTCGGATGCACAGGCGCCGCGCGCCCTCCTTTACACGTATCCCGTTCGGTGTGCGTTTGTTGCAGCTAGCGTAGTTGATGCGGGCGGCGGGTGCTTTCTTTCTTTCTTTCGCCAAAGTTAGTGCGCAGATATGGCTTGCTACTTTACGGATTTGCTGCCCCGTTGCGTAAAGCGGCGTAAAGTTGGGGCCTTTCTTTACAATTAATTCCCCCCCTGCTCTGTTCTCGTCTGATGCTAGTGTTAGGTGATTGTTAGGCTGCTGTTGGCTAATTGTAAGGCAGGCAGGTTGCATCTTTTAGTACTACCTTCAGTTTGCTATTTGACCATCAAGCTGTTACCTTTTTTTTTAAAAGATGCTTGGTAGAGTAAGTTTACTTTTCTGGGGTAGGATTCATTTTGCTTCTACATGTCTGAAGATTACCTGTCAAACATTTTTGCCTTGAAATGGCTAATTATGAACTGTGCGGTGATTGCTTGATACACATGTGCGCCTGTGCTGTTTACGCTTGCAGACTTCTTCTGTTAACAGTGATGCTATATCTGATTTCCAGTAAACCAAGCCATGGAGCACAAGGAGACCGGCTGCCAGTCCCGGGAGGGCCCCATCCTCTGCGTCAATAACTGCGGCTTCTTCGGCAGCGCCGCGACCATGAACATGTGCTCCAAGTGCCACAAGGAGATGACGCTCAAGGAGGAGCAGGCCAAGCTGGCCGCCTCCTCTTTCGACAGCATCGTCAACGGAGCCGATGCCACGAAAGAACATCTTCTTGCTGCCAACACGTCGGCGGTAGCCGTTGCTCATGTCGATCTGAAGACGACAGTCATTGCGCAGCCTGCCGTTGTTGCTGGTCCCAGCGAGCCAGCCCCCAAAGGCCCAAGCCGTTGCAGCACCTGTAGAAAGAGGGTCGGCCTCACCGGATTCAACTGCCGATGCGGGAACCTGTACTGCGCGATGCACCGCTACTCCGACAAGCACGAGTGCAAGTTCGACTACCGGGCGGCGGCCATGGACGCCATCGCAAAGGCCAACCCGGTGGTGAAGGCCGAGAAGCTCGACAAGATCTAGGTGTGTCTGAAAAGCTCCACGAAACGAAGGTCCCAATCTGTGCTACCTCATCATCGTACGTGCGTCTTTGCTGCATTATCCTTTCATGTTACAATCTAGTTGTTGGGCATCCTGATGCATGGCACGCCTCGGCAAGCTTCAAGGGTTCTCTCACTCTCTGGCCAGTACGAACGGTCTCCATGTTGGCTATGTTGTGTAAGCTTTTATTCTATGGTCGTCTTTGCGAGGCGGCGGACTGTATCGTGGCTTTGCATTTAGCTAGCATCCTGTAATGTACTGTATCGTGTCCTGCTGTCTTACGGTTGTAACCGGTAATAGTAAAACCAGTAATCGTCGATGTCTGTTGTAATGGTGGCCGCCATGATCATCTTCGCATCTGGTGCTTTCTGATCTTGAGACCGCAAAATTGCTGATAAAATTGGCATCATCAGGTATCTTTGCTATCTCCACCAGAAGATAAAAGTTCAGTGTCAGGTGAGATGTTGGTGGAATGCTGCTGGGAGGTTGGTTGGTGCAGTCTTCCCCTACCTTATGGCATGTTGTGAGGTGGCCTGATATCTAGAGAACTATGGCACGTTGTGCTCGTCTTATGTAGAAGCTTGGTCCGACTAGGTTGGAAGATGATCGAAACGTCAGGCAGTGTGGAATTACTCTCTATGTTTGGCTGATGGGATGGGTTTCTTTCTACTTTCTAGGCGCGATCGTCCCTTGTGCTTGGCTTTGACGATCATGCCTTCCTTGGTTATCTACGAATGTGTTCACTCTTGTATCCCATTGTTTTTTGATTCTCCGTTGGCGGCACGCTCCCCTGGATGGATCTGCCATTGAATGTTTCGACGGGCTCCTCCCTCGCTGTCACCAGCAACACTTGGATCTTGGATCTTGTGTCGATGTACACTCCAAATAAACAAATTTCCTAAGTTCATATGTGTATCTTCGAGTTCCCGACCCTCTGTTTTTGTGCATGTTCCAGTGTCCAGTGACAGTGACGCTTCCCTGCAATAATTCGGCACGATCCTCACTATTTCCCGTCTGCCAAAACTTCATTCAGACAAAAGAACGGAAGAATCAACCCACAATGTAATTCTCTTCCACCTCCAAACATTCCACAAGAATTATTTTCTTTTTCTACTTCTAGTCTAGCCTCGGAGAGAAGACTGTCAGGCTCCAAGGTTGAAGTAGACGGTGTAAAATTCATCTCTCAACGTGAACAACGGCTCCAGGAGGAACCCCCTCCTCGTCCCCCTGGCGGCGAAGCTGATCGGGTGGTACCGCCGCAGCGGCTCGGCCCGCTTGAAGCTCGCCGCCTTCAGGAACCCCGCTTCACCGCCACCGCTGCCGCTGCGGCAGCCGACCTGAACCTTGGCGCCTGCGGTCAACACGAAGCACCCCGGCCTGGTCCCGAGCTCCAGAGACACCGACCCCGGCTGCCCGTCGATCCCCAGTACGGCGTTGAACAAAGATCCCGGGCCCTTCTCTGACGACACCGTCAGGCCATTGGTGATCACCATTCCCGGCAGGCCGAACGGCTCGATCATCGCCGAGCTAGGCTCCTTCGTCGTTGCGGGAACCAACCGGAACGTGGCGTGAACGGCGTCGTCGGTGCCGCCTCCTTCGGGCCGCGGCTGCATCGTCAGGGAGGTGGCGATGGTGGTCGAGAGGACGAATGTGCTGCCGCCGGATTCTTGCGTGAGCGTCACCAGCTGGGAGTTGTACGACGAAGGGACAGGGGTGATCCAGTCTGAGATGGCGGCTCCGGTCTTCGCGTCCCAGTCTCCGGTGGTGAGGCCGGCGAGGAGGAAGGGGCCGAACAGAACTGCTTGCAGAGCTGCGTACGCTGGCCGGTCATCTGGACACATATATCACTTAACGTGAGGATGTTACATGAAGTTTTTATTTCAGTGGACTAGGTTAGCAGTATATCAAGTCAAGCTGAAGTTTGATGCACAGAAAAAAAAATCTGTAAATTTCAGACCTTTACTTATATTCTTAGGTTAATTCAAGGTGAAGTTTATCAACGCATAATAAAAAAAATGAAAAACTCAAACCTTTTATTGCTTCTGTTCTCAGGTTAATAGGTAACTGGATTTCCAGATCATCGCCGCTAACCCAGTGCTTGGTGACCGAGAGGAAAGACCCTGGTAAAAATCAAGATTGAGTGAGAACAATCATCTCTGGGGTTCATCAAACATTCAGTACATGGAAAATCCAGTCTTTCTTGCATTCTTGTGAGCCTACCTGGAGATGCTAGTTGCAAATCTTTGCCATTCAAAGTTGCTTTTGCCCCATTCACAGATGTCCAGGAAGGTATTCTCACATTCACCGTCGCGTACTGACCGTTCGTCTGCGCACCATAAAGCAAGCTGACTAAATACCGATCTTTCACAAACATTTCATCGTTGAAGAAGTTTTTGGTTTACCTTTGCAGATATGGAGAGTGAAACTTGAAGATTCTGATCAGACGAGCTGAGGGGTTTCACTTGCTGAGTAACAGTAAGACCTGCAGATTTCCAGTTGAACGTGTTCGGTATGTACTGTACAATGTATAGCGCCGGCTTGCTGCCTTTCTCCTCAAAATAGATCGAGTCCCCAAGCTTTGAGAAGGATTCTATCCCTGCGGATAATAGATGAAACAGTTGAGAACCTTTACATTTCCATTTGCAGGTTCTGAATCTTCACAACCGTCTACTTACCTGTCCCGTAGCAGCACCAAAATGAATCATACTTCGTCCCCCAACCATGGTAGCTCTCTGCCTTTGATTTTCCGGGGCCCTGGGGCAGCATGTAGATCATGACACCAGGATCCCTCCCTCTCTGAATGCTCAGGACACCGTTTATGAGGGCACGCTCGTAGTAGTCGATGTATGTGATTTCCTTTGTCCACCTAAACAGGTGGCGAGAAACCTGCATACATTCTTTAGCACAACGGTTCTTGAAATAAAAGTTCAGTTTGACGGTCATGAAGAGCTAAATCAATCACCTTGAGCATGTTGTAGGTAGTGCAGGACTCCTCATTCTCAGTGGTCAGAGTCTCTGCCAAACGTTTTGGGTTGTACCTGACAACATCATTTCAAACATGAAAATTTTGACACATTGCAGTTGCAAAAACTTGTGCCATCATTCTAGAATTCCTTACCAGAATTCACTGACAGATGTGCCACCGGTTGCATAGGTGTGGGAAGAATTTACAACGTCCAGAAAGAATGTTGCAATGTCCTGTTCCATGTATGTTATCGTCAGTCTCACCTCGATCACAACTTAAAACTCCAGGAATGAATAACTGAAAGAAACTTTCACCTTGTAGAGAGGATCACCAGTAACTTCATATCTCATTTGCCCGCCGACTACAATAGGAATATGCGTATTGGTGTGGAAGCCAGAAAGACTGTCAGCCTGAAAGATAAAACGGAAGAAAGACATCGTCGCACATCGTTGTTCATAAAATGGAAGAAAGATAAAATGGAAGAAACACAGGGCAGCGTAGGAAGAAGCTCTCTTCAGACCTGAGCTGCAAGCAATCCCAGGAAGCACGGCTTGTCGAAGAGATGGGCGAGCACCAAGTGCCTCTGATCATTCTGGTGAAAGAAACGAAGCATATCAGCTTAGTTCAGAATCAGCATCAGACACGGCATGAACACGCATAGCAATGCTAGGAAACGAATTAGTGATTGGTTTACCGTGATGGCGTAGAGCTGGTAGAGGACGTCGTTCATCCCCCCGGTCTCCTCGTTGAGGGAGGTCCAGTGCCGCTCGATGGTGTGCCGCTGGATCACGCTCCTGACGCGGTCGCCGAAGTAGCCGGCCATGGCGACCACCATCTCCAGAGCCTTGCTGTTGCCGGCCACCGTGTACTGGTCGAGTAGCCCCTGCATGATCTGTCATTCCACCGCAAAGAAAAGTTCAGTGTTGCAGCACAACAGAGTTGTTCAGATAGTATAGTTTGGAAGAGGAGGCCGGCGCCGGCCAGGAGGGTACCTTGTGGATGGTGTAGTAGGGCGCCCAGACTGGCTGGATGGCCTCGAAGCGGTCGAAGAACTCGGCGGGGAAGGCGGAGAGGTAGCCCTTGCCGCCGTTGGGCGCCGCCTGCTGGCACGCGTGGAGGGCGTCCACCACGGCCGACATCTTGCCGGCGAGCGTGCCGTTGTGCGTGCTCGCCCACATCTTGGCCGCCGCGCTCATGTAGTGCCCTGCATTGCCAGTTTGCCATGTGCGAGGTGAGGTGCTGCTCCATTTTGGTTCCATCGTCTTTTCAGTTTTAAACTTTATCTGTTCAGTTTCAAACACATTTTTGAACTCATGTTCAGTTTCAAATTTGAAACCTGGACTTATAGCCCAATAGACTGAGTATCGACTAAGACTAGTATGTAGACACGTGCAATGCACGTCTTAAAATCGCTGACTAATTTTAGTAAAAGGAAAAAAACACAGACCACGGTAGACGCAAGTCAAAGCAGTACTCTCTCCGTTCATACAAAGGTTTAACTTTGTCTAGATACGAAGGTATATAGATATGTTTTAACTATAAATTCATCAGTATGTATGTAGAGAAAGTTGCGAACCTTTTTTAGGAACCGAGGGAGTACTTTTTAATGCACACTGCAGAATTTATGTACATATTCATTGTTCACACTTCGACAAACTCAGAAAAAATACAATAACTTTTTTATCAGTGAGACCCACATATTTAGTTGTCTACTCCTACTGTACATTCTCTAATTGTTTTTGAGGGTATACTTTCATTCTAATTCTCTCCCCCATGCCATCTCTTGAGCTCAACACATATTTTCGCTCATTCTGCAACATGGCCCACGGGGCAGCACACATTGATGAGCTTTGGTTTAACAGAAGGGTGGCACGATTGTTCTAGAGTAGTGTGGAGGCAGCTGCCAGCTGTGATGTAGCAACACTGTTCATGACGAATCCGGCTGCAGTCAGCCATTCGATTTACCACTCCAACGGTTAGGATTGATGCTCCAAGTTCAATTCAAAACTTGCACACTATATAGGAGTATAGATATAGATATAGATAAGCCAGTCCATCTAACTTGTTTATGGGCTGAAATCACAGCCCAAAGCTTGCTCTCGAAATTCTTCTTTCCGGGCCGAATTGCGCTGGAACCATCAACACCCCGTCCAACCCTCCAGCCTGTATTATGGTTTGCTGACGAGGCGCTGTTCGAGCTCACGCTGCTGCTGCCTTGCCTCCCGCATGACGGTCGGTGGCGGCGGCGTGAGGGCTTCCCCCTGCTGCCGCGTCCAGACTTGGGAGAAGTTCATGGACCTACGAGAGTGGCCGAGGCACCAGGCGACCGCGTCGTACGCGCGCGCCGCCTCGTGCGCCGTCTCGAACGTGCCGAGCCCAATGCGCTCCTCGCCGCTCTGGATCTCGGTGTAGAATGTCTCGTTCGGACGTGTGCGCACCCGCGGTAGCCGGAGCTCGAGCGGCTGCGGGGAGGCTTCACGACGGAGGTGGAGCGACGCGCGAGGTGAGATGGAGCGGTGGCGAAGCGACACGCGGCTGAAACTTCTTGGATGTTGGGCGCGTGCGCCTCTTTTTTAGCGCGCGCTGGAAGCGGCGCGTCATCTTTGGCGCGCAGGATGGCGTAGAAGCCCGCGCGCGGAAAAAAATTTAGCGGCGCGCCTTCTGGAGCTTCACGCGCCCGCTCCCGCTCTGTACTTCGGCTGGTTTTTTTAAGCGCGCGCATTTTGACGCGCATGTTGGAGATGCTCTTAGACCCTATGTTTTATTCCCACCAGATTTTGTGTTCCATGTGCAGATGATTTTTGTTTCCCGGCCGCTATTTTTTCCCACGGTTACTTGAATTTTGTCCCTTCTTGTTTAAATTGTATTTTCCTAAGCACACTAATTTTGTTCACTTCAAGTTAAAATTTGGTTCCGCCTATTTTCTTTCTGTAGGCTAAATCTCTATGAGCTCCTAGTGTAAATAATTTTTCCAATATGATCTGTTACGTAAATACCTGTTTTTTCATCTTGATTAAGTTCCTGCTCATTTAATATTTATGTAGCAGATGTGTGGAGTTTTTTTTTTTTTTTTGAGAATTCAGACGCGTAGGGATTGAAAGGAAACGTATAGCAGACAAACGTCGGCGAACTGCTTTGCCAAGCATGGAAGTAAATACATGCATGCAGACCTTGTAGAGAAGGAATTAAATACATGCGTGCCACACCGGGGCAAGTGCGCACAGCTGTCCGCGGTAGATGCATGTACGTTCCTACCACGCGCACAGCAGCAGCGTTCCCTTCAACAACTGATGCATGTCTGGACGTTTTTTTAGTCCCACCTCGCTTCCCGAGAGAGAGGAGAACCAACTTATATACCCCAGCCTCTCGTACAACATCATCCGGTGGTTGATCGATCGCCGCGCACTCCCGCAGCCTTGCATCAATGCGTTAACTTGAAGTTGGGCCTCGGTCTGCTAAATGGGCCTCTCGCCACAAGGGATCCTTCAGCGAAACGGAGGCACCAGGGCGTGCGGGCGCCAGGGAGGAGGGCCCATGTACGGTGGGTAGAGGGAGCATCTTACGGGAATTCCCATCTGCTTAACGAGAACGAGAGCGCAGGAATCTCATCTGAATTTCACAGTAATCTACCGCCATGTCAGTCTAACTCTGCATATAGCGTAATGTCCAGGTCAAAAAAAAAAAATAGCGTAATGTAATGATGGCTATCTCCACGGTTATAGGAAAGTGATTGGATATTTGGATGCTCCATAGTCGAGAGCGACCACGTACGAGTGGTAACTGGCACGAGAGTAAGTGACAAACTGACAACTAAGATGGCGTACGTACCGACGAAGTGGCCCCGGAGCTCGCCGTCGGCGGCCTCCCAGCCGCCGTAGGGCGCCCCCGGCGTCGGCAGCCCGGCCTGCTTCCGGAAGCTCCACACCAGCCTGTCCACGTCCAGGAGCAGCAGGTACTCCAGGTTCGTCTGCTGCGCGCGCCCGTACACCTCGTCGCCGGCGTCCAGCCGCACGTCGTGCAGCGACGCCTCCACTAGCACCGGCGGCCTCTGCTGCTGCAGCCCCTCCGCCGACGACGAGCCCACGGCGCCGCCCTTGAGCGCACGGTACAGCATCGCCCAGTCGAGCTCCTCCGTCGCCGCGGCGCCGGCTGTGGCGAGGGGGCGTAGGTCCATCCACGTCGACTCCTCGGTGGGGTTGACGTGCTCGTGGAAGAGCTCACGCAGCCGCCACTCTTCCGCCCCCGGCGTCGCCTGCAGCCGCGCCCGCACCGTGTGGGACGACAGCTGCGTCGGCACGTTCGTGCACTCCTTCGCCGTCACCACCGCCGCCGCCACCATTGCCAGCGCCACCACCACCACCAAAGACGGCCCCGACGCCATTGCTCTCCAAGATGGGACACACTGCTCACTAGCTCAGTGTGGCGGCCACTAGTCTTCTCTAGTGCAACTACCACCCGAGCTTTTATGGGCAAGAATCTCAAGTAATCCCAAAAGCTTTTAACGCCTCAATGGCTGTGCTGTAGGAGTACTACGTGAGCACAGCAAAAAGACAGCGTCTAATTAACAAGTCTCGAGAAATTTTATTGACTGTCTACGAGCGAGAGAGCGAGCGCAGGAAGGAACGACAGGCGCGCGCGGCACGGTCGAGAAGAGAGTAGTAAACACGAGCTTGGCTTATCGGCAATGCTCGATCACGTGCCGCGCTCGCGACACGGCGTCCACTGCTTGTCACGTTGCGTCTTCTTTGTCCCGGTGCGTTCCCGTGAGAGAAGTAGCAGACCCGCAGGCACTAGCTAGCTTAGCTTTCTTTTTCTACAATCAATATCAATATCTACCTAGATCTCTTAATTTTTTTGAACACAAAGGGCGCACTTTATTTAACCTCCCAAAATAAATACATCATTTGGTACATCTTTCAGAACAGATGGTGGTGGATCACCATCCCAAATAAACACACTATTTGATTCAAAACTAATTCTAGCAAGATTACGCGTCGCCTTATTTGCCTCCCTAGGACAATGAAGAAAGATATATTTTCTATCCTGCTTAACAAGAATAGCAGTATATGGACTCCAAAATTTGATTACTCCAGTACATGCATTAATCAGCTCCACGCAGCCTGACTCCACCAAGCCAGAGAACAACCACTATTCTCCAGGATCTGCAGGCCATACTTCAGCGCCACTGCTTCTGCATTGTTTGTGAATCGAGCAAATTCGACATAGGCTCTGCACCACCCGCAATGGCCTCTTCCCGATCATTTTGAATAGTAGCTCGTGCTGCACCTGCTCCACTCGAGAAATAAGTCGCATCAACATTCAGTTTATTGTGGCGAGCCTTACTCCATGATGATGTTTTTGGGATCGTCCGCATGTTCTTATAGCTCAGGCTCAGTGCATTGATAGAGAAGGCCGAACTTTCTGGATTAGACACTCGTTCCCACTTTACAAATTCTCTCAGCTGCCACCAAAATATACCAAGAAGCCACCACGATTGTTTCTTGGAGCCCCAACTGACCAAGAACATGCGAGTTTCTTCTCAGGTTTCTCAGAATTTCTTCGAGGATGACGGAGCCAAATCTTTCAACACTAACCTCCTTTGCACGTTTACACGTAAACATGAGGTGGCATATATCTTCACAGCCTTGCCCTTGCATATGTTCTCTGCGGTTACGAATTAAAGATTCTTGGGTAAGAGCAACCGTGGCGACCCAAGGCTAGGCTTTGACCACATTGCGAACATTACACCATACTCGCAAGGACTGTACCATGATGACAATAATAGCATAAACATGCGCCTAACTGGACGACATTTATGTTCACGCGGCGCATGTATGCGAGGTGCACGGATCAAGATCTTAACCAACCTCCAGAAATCTCAACACACTCACACATGCTGCTTTTATTTTACATCCACAAGATGCAAGGGCATTGTTTTTCTGAAGCAAGATTCAGAGCATTATTGGTCATGGGGGATACTGCAGCAGCACACATAGTAATTGTGCAGCACATGTGTCTGTCTTCTTCTTCTGAAACTCTACTCTGTCGTCCTCTCAGTCTGACATGGATCAAGCAAGACTGTAACGGCACATTTCAGCTGTCAGCGGTAGCAGTAACTAGGTTGAAGTACACCGTGTAGAACTCTTCCTGGAGGCTCTGCAGCGGCTCCAGCAGGAAGTTCCTCTCTGTGCCGCCCGCCACGAAGCTCAGCGGGTGGTAGGTGCGCAGAGGCGGCGCCAGCGTGAAGCTGGCCGCCTTCTGGAACACGGTGTCATCGCCGCTCGTCAGGCAGCTGACCTGGGCCTTGTCGCCAGGGCTGAAGCCGACCGCGCCGCCCCCGGGGGCCCATCACGAAGCACCCTGGCCTGGTGCCGAGCTCCAAGGACACCGAGCCAGGGAGCCCATCCAGCCCGGGCAGGGCGTTGAAGAGGGCGGCGTCCAGTCCCTGCACTTGCAGCATGGTGAGATTAAGGCTGTTGGTGATCCCCATGCCCAGCTTGTCGAATGGAGCGATCGTCACGTTCGGCTCTTGCAGCAGCAGAAAGCCGCCAGCATCGAGGGCCAGGATTCTGTTGACGAAGAAGGTGGCGTGCACGCAGGCGTCGCTGCCAGCCACGGGCATCTCATCCATTGTCAGCGTGCCATCGGTAGCGGACACCGACAGGACGAAGGTCTGTTTGCCTGAACGCTGCGTCAGACTGATGAGATACAAGTTGAGCGACTGAGGGACTGGGACAATCCAGTGGTTGATGGAGGTGGCGTTCCTGGCGTCGACTTCCCACATCCCTGGAGTCAGGCCGTCATTGGAGTGCTCGCTGGCGTTCACGATCTTGTTGCCGTGTGTCAGGCCAGCCAGGAGGTGTGCCCCGAACAGAACTGCTTGGATGGATGAGTACTCTGGCCGGTCATCTGAAAAAGAAAATTCAGACTCTTTCAGAATCTTCAAATCCAGAGTGTACAGACACCTTATGTTCTGCGCAGAACGATTTAGACATTGTCTGAGATTTCATACCTTTAATTGCCTCGGTTCTTAAGTTAATGGGAAATCGGAGCAGCAAGGTATCATCACCCCAGAGTTTGGTCAACGTGAGGAAATCACCTGTAAGAGGACGACAAGCATGAAGCAGGGGAACTCTCATCTGAAATATCAGTATCATCTCATTAGTGAAGTTACCTGATGATGTCAAGTTGAGTATTTGGCCATTCTAAGTTGCCGTGGCACCGTCTGTAGATGTCCATGATGGGACCCTCACGCTAACCTTTGCTGCTTGGGGATCTCCCTGCATTTATGAGGATGCAAAATAAATGATTTCTTTTTTTCTGATTCTTTGATCCAAGTATCAAACAAGCTGGCCAGGGCACAATGGCAGAAGGTCGTTATTCAGAAGTTGCCTTTGGAGAAATGGAGATTGTAACTTCAAAGTGAGAATCGGTTGAGAACAGTGGCTTGGCCTGCTGCAACACAGTAAGGCCTGCCGCCTTCCAGTCGAAGGTGCTCGGTATGTGCTGAACAATGTACAGCCCTGGTATTTCGCCCTCCTCCAGGAAGTATATGGTATCTCCTAACTTGGAGAATGACTCTATCCCTGTCAAATTGTCAATGTAATCTCGATTTCAGAAACAAAAGTAGCATCAGCAACACGATCACTTCCTCAGGTACTCAACACATACCTGTCCCGTAGCAGCACCAGAATGTGTCATTGGGACCTCCCCATCCCCCCGGCATCTTGGGGGAAAGCCAGAAGGGGGCGCGCCACTGATGCTCTTGGATCTCCCAGGACCCATGGGAAGAAAATAGATCATGACGCCAGGCTCCGTTCCCCTCTGGTTGCCCATGATCCCATTGATGAGCAATCTCTCATAGTAGTCAGCATACTTGACTTCCTTTGTCCACCTGAACAGGTTTCGGGAGACCTGCAACGCAGTTCAGAAATTACATTCTGAAGAATATAATGCTTGTGATGAGAGGCATAGAAAACAATAGTTCACCTTAAGCAAGTTGTAGGTGGCACAAGTTTCCTCGTTCGAACTGATTTTGATCTCATCAACTAGTCGCTTCGGGCCATGCCTGGCATGTAAAAAGAAGTTCAGTAGGGAGAAGTCCTAAGACAAGAATATAGTGATCGATAATTATTATCACTCACCAGTGTTCCATGGTAGATGTGGCTCCTGTTGCAAATGTGTGAGAAGAGTTTACAACGTCAAAGAAGAATGTTGCAATCTCCTGTGCCATGGGTTAGTTTAGTATTCATTTCAGTCATGTTATGAAAAATGGATGAAGAAAACTCGCGTAATTTCTATTTGCTGCCTGAAAAACAATCCGACATAATAGTGCACACTTACAAGTTCAAACTTATAACATTGCCCATCAAGGTAGATGTCTTTGTTATAACAATCTAAAACAACTTTCCGTTTACCTTGTAAAGATGGTCACTGACAACTTCATATCTCTTTTGTGCACCGATTAGGACAGGAACATGAGTATTAACATGCAACCCTGCTATATCATCATCCTGAAAAGAGAAGGTTCACATCACCGAATGTTTCTTAAAAAGTCTGAAATCTCAAACATAATGAATCAAGATGAAACCCAGAGTTCCAACATGAAGGCTGAGTGGTCCGAGGAAGCATGGTTTGTCGAAAAGATGGGCCATAGTTAGGTGCTTCTGGTCTTTCTGCAAAGAGTTCAGAAACAATTCTAAGAATACCATATATATACCACAATCTGAAGCCAAGATTACTAAACAGTACTAAATGTAACAGCAGTACAGCACTGATATTACCGTTATAGTATACAGCTGATACATCACATCGTTTAATCCACCGGTCTCCTCGTTCATTGCTTCCCAGTGCCTCTGAATAGAATACTTCAGAATCAAATTCTTCACACGTTCACTGAAGTAATCGGTCATCCACACCACCATCTTAAGACCTTTTGGATTTCCAGCTAATGTGTACTGATCCAGAAGGCCTTGCATAATCTGTCAAAACAGTAGAGTGACATGTATAGCTTACAACAACAAAGATATCGTACACGACGTGACTTCACCAGGTGAACGTTCCAAATCAACACAACAAGTTGGATGGAATTCTGTTCTTGTGCAAACCTTGTGAATGGTGTAATATGGTGACCAGGCCTCGAAAAGCTCCTCGTACATGTCGAACATCTTCTCGGGATAAGCTGAGAGGTACCCTGTGTTCATCTTCTTCTGGCAGTGGTCGAGGATGTCTACCACCCTGGTCATCTTCTCCCTGAGGGTGTCGTTGTGCGTGCTTGCCCACATGTGCGCGCTCGCGCTCAAGTAGTGCCCTGCGACCGAACACATACAAACAGTGTTTTTCCCTCGCTCAATTGGAGAAAATTCATTGAAGGGGAGAGATGAGACGACCAGAAGGGACAAGAACTGACCTACGAAATGCCCACGGAGTTGGCCGTCTGGCGCCTCCCAGCCGCCGTAGTGCTCGCCAGTGGTGGGTAGGCCTGCCTGCTGCCGGAAGCTCCAGGTGAGGCGGTCGGCGTCGAGGTACAGAAGGTACTCAAGGTTGGTCTGCTGGCCCTGCCAGTACATGGAGCCTGGGTCGAGGCGAACATCGTGCAGGGACGCCTGGGACAGGAACTCCTCGGGGGCATGGTCATTGCCACTACGAGTGAGGCTCCGGTAGAGCACCAGCCAGTCGAACTCCGCCTTGGAGCTGAGCTTGCGTGGAAGGAGAGTCATCCATGTCGCCTCCTCCGTCGGGTTCAAGTGGGGCAGACCGTCGTTGTGCCTGCCCTGTGTGTCGTTGAACAGCCTGTCCACGCACAGGTGCAGCGCGGTGGCGCCCTCCAAGAACGCCATGCGCAGCAGCAGCAGTGGTATCATGCTTCATGCCATTGATTACTACGAGCCTACACTCCACAGACCACAGGTGATTTGCACTTGCACAGGTCACAAGGGAAAGGGAAAGGCGTATATATAGGCATACAGAGATCAAGAAGAGCTCGGGAGCTCTCAGTCAGAATATCATTGACGTGTGGTAACTGAAAACACAGTACACAGAAGTAATCGCAAAGTGAGGTGTTAAGAAATGATTTTTTTTTTAGCTTGAACAACCGAAAAAATTGACAAATGAAACATCCACAAAATTAGACTGTTTGTGTAACTGTAACACACTGCCTCCAACGACTGAGTGAATGAATAGGACAAGGACTGACATAGTGTCAATCGGCCCATTCTTCGCAATAAAATTTTCAGCACACGTAAAGCCTGAGTTCAACCCTGCACAATCCACTTTTTATTTGACAGTTTAGGATCTCCTATCATGGACTAAATTACATATATTTGATTAGAATGTAATAACATGATTATTTGTGGCATTTGTCTCGGTGTTAAACTGTTAGGTGGAATGGGCATCATGAAACAATTAGTATGCTGGATCACTTACATGGCCATTAAACTGAAGCTTCAAATAGTACACAATCTCTCCGGACAAGACCGAATCCCAAAATAATTCCTCAAAGTTAAGGCATTCCCAAGTTATCTTCTAGATCTTGTCTGTTTGCGCAAAAAATGACTTGCATGGAATTATTTGTAGGCTACTAGTAAATACTGGACGACTTACATGACCATTACAATGAAGCTCCTAATTAGACAAAAAAAACATTAAAATGAGGATCCTAATAATATGCAATCTCTTCTTATTACAATACTAAATACCAAAATAGGTCCTCAAAGTTAAGATAATCCCAACTTACCTTCCAGATCTTGTCTTTTTTTGCGCTGTTGAACTTACCAGATTTGCAGGGATGAAACCAACCTGCTCATTCAGGTAGTACATGTGCAATACATACCATGATAGCTAATGTCAGCCTTTCTCAAAATTTGGCTTTTTGCTAGTTCATGAACAAACACCAACAATCAATGCCCACTACTGTCCAAGGTCCTCTATACTATGTAACTAAGGTACCTATTTTGAAAACCTCGGCAGTTTTAGTACACTGAGACAAGATAAGGAAACAGTTGTAGCTACAGGGACAAAAGCTTCCATGACAGCTGACTAAGGATGATAATTTTTATAGAGACATGCAACAAAAGCTTCCACAATAGCTAATGCCAACCATGATCTTGTCAGCATTATAGTTTCATGATCGGACAAACAATAGGAATCAATTATAGCTACAAGCAAACAAGTTTCCACAATTGATAGTGCCAGATCTGAATACCTGACAATTCGAGGAACCATGCAGTTGCACGAATAATAGCTTCAGTTGTAGCAGCTGCTCACTTTGGTATGTTTTATGGGGCCTTCCATGAGCACATCACACAGACTAAAGCCCTGAATCTCGCTTGGCGCGGCGAGCTACAAATGGTGATCGAGAGAGACAGAGAGCACAAGCTTCCTGTAACCAAAATGGCAACACAAAATATGTCCATCATGGTGAGCAAGAGAACAAGGTTTATTCACACACATAGAAACTCTGGAGAGAACAGGTTAGGTTTAGCTGTCTGATTTAGATCTTAGCCACATACATCTTTCACTGCCCTGTCTACGCTAAACATTGTAAATATGTCCAAGAGGGAAATTCTGGTTTACTTTTCCACTACAGAAAGAACATAATCTAAAAGACTCACTTTTTTTGTCATTTGTCAACAAGGTAATCACTGTGGAAACTACAGTAAGCAGCAACTGGAGATAGCCTGAAACTATGTGTGCACAGTAAAATTTGGAAAGATCATTAATAGCTGGATCACAGCATCAGCTGCAATTCTGCAATGATGGTGTATGTGTATATGTACTGTCTCCAGATTTCTACTAGCTCCTCAGTCCAGCTAAATCGGTCAATGCCGGAAATATTTTTACACTTCTCCTTTTTATGAAATGAAGGGAAATGTTTGTAATAACGTAAGTGTTTACCTCAAGCATGTAATAGGTGATGCACCACATTGTTTAGGACACTATGGCAATTTAAATGTACAGCTCCAAAACACCCCAGATAACCCGGAAGTCTGCAAGTGTAGCAGCATGTGAAGTTATTCCTAGAGAACTAGAGGATACATTTTTCACGTAAGCTGCTTACAAGAGCAATAAGTTACAATATAATTTTGGACAAGCACATTATTTCATCTTAACATATGAATGAGCTAAAGCGGATTGAAAAAAAAGACATGTTTAGCAGCCACAAACTTACAAGTATGGAGTATTAAGAATAACTAATTGCGGTTCTTTGCAGCAAACCTTCACTGATCTCGCTTGATATCTGAACTCAGAATGAGCAGGGCATAAGATATTCAATCCTCTCATATTCAACATCCCGTTGCTTATTCTGTTAGATGTATTATCTGCATAAAAACAGCTCCGCCTATCAGCAAAGCTATATGAATGTGGCGACGGTTTTCACCAGTAATCTCCACAGGTGCAAGCTCCATCTGCAAGTAGATGAAACCGATTTTTGTCCCGGAGAGATATCTCCCTTCCATAAACTTTTGAAACAAACTTTGCAAAATTATGGCAGTCGACACAGATGCGAAGATTCTTCATAATCCGGATAGTCAAGCCTGGAGGAGTGTTCATCAGCCCAAAAGTTATCGCCAGCTTCTCACTGTGACCAAGAAGCATTCGTTCTTTCTGCTCATCATCAACATCATGCAGGACACAGCTCAGGTCGGGAACAAAGCCAGCTGCTTTAAGATCGATATATAGCTCTTTTATCTTAGCATCTATATCTTTCTTGCTGGGATGGAAACGTTCACTTGAGCGGAAGGTGTGGATAACCTTGTCAAGAATTATCCAGCTCTGCCCTTGTTCTTTGGACACTGCCTTCTCCAGCATTAACTTCCTCACTCTGAAAACATCTTTCCACATTCCAGCAGCAGCATAAATATTAGAAAGAATCACATAGTTGCCAGCATTTCCTGGCTCCATGTCCAGAAGCTTCTGAGCAACAACCTCACCAACAGATACGTTAACATGAACTCTGCAAGCACCAAGCAATGAACCCCAAATTGCTGGAGTTGGATCAAATGGCATTTTTTCTATCAAATCCAAAGCTTTCTGTAGTCGTCCAGCACGGCCAAGAAGGTCAATAACACACCCATAGTGTCCAATGGTGAGCATTGCATTTTGTTCTTTAACTATGAGATCGAATATATCAAGGCCCTCATCAACCAGCCCGCCATGACTACAACCAGATAACACAGCCAATAGAGTAACACTGTCAGGCTTCACTTCTTCCGTCATAGTTCTGAAGAGCTGAACGACTTCATGCCCTATGCCATGTCTACCATATCCCATAAGCATCGCATTCCAACTGATGGCTGATCTCTGAGGCATATGGTCAAATACTCTCCTTGAGTATAACAGCTTTCCGCATTTGGAGTACATATCTATCAAAGAATTCTGCAGAACAACGAAAAATGGTAACTCTTTACGAAGTATTAGCCCATGAACTTGCTTTCCATAATCCAGGGAGGCCAGACCAGACAATGAAGTGAGAAGGGTCGTGAAAGTAACATAATTGCATTGCATCCCTGCACTGTATAACTGCCTGAACAAGTCCAAGGCTTCATCATCAAGGCCCAGCTGAGCATAGCCAGATATAATGGCTGTACAGGAAACAGTGTCTCTTTCCGGAAGCATGTCGAAAACCCTCCGAGCTTCTTGGATATTCCCTGACTTGGCATACATGTCAAGAAGGGAGCTTCCAACAAAGATGTGTGACTCGAAATTTGTCTTGGCAGCGAGAGAATGGACTTGCTTGACCTGGTGTATGCTTTGAGGGCCAGAACATGATCTAAGAACAGTTGCCAAAGTGAACTCATTAGGCTTGCATCCTGCAAGTTAAAAGTACAAGGGTTGGATTACACGTTTGACATAATGTGTGTAGGTTGCTCCTTGCAGGTAATCAAATACATATCCTATCGGTTCAGATTTTCGGGTGCTTGGAAACAAACATACAAACTGGAGGAATGAGTGAATGTCATCATGAAGAGTTAATCAAGAGTTACATAGCAGGTTGTTGGTAACCGTGGTGCAAAAAGATTGCTAAGTTTTGTTAAAGGACTGTGGTGCAGGACAAATGATAACAGAGATAACAAAGATACATCGGAACATGGAAAGATTGAAATGGTTTACCAGCTCTAAGCATTCGGACGAACAGCTCCAAGGCCTCGGCGTGCCGGCCGCTCTGCGAATACCCCGAGATCATGGCCGTCCACGAGACCACATTCCGCTCAGGCATCCCGTCGAGCACGTTGCGCGCGTCGTCCAGCGCGCCGCACCTCACGTACATGATGACCAGCCGCGTCGCCAGGTACACCGGCGGGCGGTACCTCGCCACGACCATGCGCGCGTGCACCTGCCTGCCCTCCCTGAGCGCCCGCCTCTCGACGCACGCCGTGACGGCGGCGTCGTAGTCGTGGAACCTCGCGTCGGCTCCCGGGACCGCCAAACCCGAGGTCGCGGCAGGTCGAGCTGCCGCGCCACACATGCCGCAGCGCTCGAGGCGGGGAACCGTGGCACGCCGGAACCCGCGTGCGACCAGCATGACCCCGTTGCCGCCAAGAGCGCCGGAGTCACGCTCGCGCCGCCGTCGAGGTGGTGCGCATGTTGTGCCGCCCCGATTCTGTTCGTAGGCACGTGAGTTAAATATATCGTCACTCAGCCTCTAATTCACACAACAACAACAAAAATTTGGCCAAACTTTAATTTTGGTTTGACTTAAAAAAAATTTACTACCTCCATCCCAGTTCATATAGCTTACGCGTATTCCTAGGTTCTCAATTTAGTCAACATAATATTAATTATACAACATAAAAATTATATCACTAGAAAGTAGAACATGTGAGCTTTCTAATGATATATATTTTATAATATATATCTTGTATTATCATTATCAAATTTACGACCTAGGAACACGCGCAAGCCCTATGTTGCAATTATACTCAAATCATCAATTAATGACTTCCATTTAATTTGACAAAAGTCTGTGAGTTGCTACGAGTGATTATTATTTACTCCCTCCGTCCCAGTTCACAAGGCTTGCGCGTATGCCTAGGTTGTCAATTTAGCCAATATAATATCATTTATATAATATAAAAATTATATCATTAGAGTAATATTTGTTCCTCAAATCATCAATTAATGACTTCCATTGCGTTGCTACAGGTTGGCTCCGTTTATTAATAGGACTTTAATAGGACTTGTGTAGAATTTGGATCTCATGAAAAAAAAAATCTACACAACTTATTTGACTCAAAGAAAGATATCCCATAGAAATAATCTTATAGAAATCTTAATATCTTATAGTGTAAATCTTATGAGATCAAGCCATACCTTACGAAAATTTCGTTTGCTACAATTGCACAGTTCACCTTCCCATAAGATTTAAGTAGGTTAGGCATCTTAATCCTTTGTTTTTTTTCTATTTCTATATTTTTTATATCCCATGAATTAGAAGGCCTAAATATCTTTTTACGTGTCTTCGTGGAAGGGCTTTCTTCACGAGTTCCTGTAGTGAGAAAGTAGCAAGGCACAATAGAATATAGAAGTAGTATCACTTTGTGCATCCTAACAAAACCGTAAGAGAAAGCTTTTCAAGCTTTTCTGCATTACTGTGTTTTTCAGCTTTCAAGGCACCCAACTAAATCGATCAGCTCATGTGGCGTATGTAGCCGGGTGTTTGAAGGTCATACATATACCCTGTCCAACACGTATACCAACAGACCTAGGAAACATATGGCACGTTGGACGTGGGAATTTCTTTAGTACCGCCTCGCTTAGATAGTTTTCATTGCACGCAGGAGCAACGAACGATGGAAGTACCAAACCAAACCACAGAAACATTTTTTTCCTTTATTATTAGATAGATTATTAGATATAGATATAGATTTGCAGAAAGAGAATGCTGAAATAATACTACAGATGATTTACTCGAGACTATAGAGGAAATACTAAAGTAATATTACAAATGATGAGTTATTTTTACACTCTTGTGGTCCATTTCTAGATATTAACATCGCAAAAGATTTAGAGCTATGTCGTATAATTGCAACAATTATCAATACTAAGTTCAGACTATTTGATATCAAAGTTTCTATGGTAAAGTATTCAATGATACTTTTGTCATTGTGTTTGTACAAGGTTGTTGTGCCAACATGTCCTTTTTAGTAATTAGATTTTTTGCAAGGTTAACTTATGACATTTTGAAACTCGAAATAAATAAAATAAGTTTTGACCTTAACTTACATGAGATGAGAAACCCTGCTACATCATCTTATGCTATAGAAACGGTGACCTGACCATGTCGATTTTATGCCCGCGGGTGGCAGGGGAGGACTTGAAGAGTTGTTATCGGGGAAGGATGGGAAGACAATCCAGATATATCACCTTATATGACATCTGGACCTTTTCACAAAATTAACTACTTTATTCATTTTGGTCGGCAGAAAGGACATGGCGAAGGATATGATAGTCTCGTGGTCGATGACCATTGCAGATTATGTGACTATGACAATCCACCATTCTTAAGGATATTTATGACCTGGTAAAAAATGCCATCACAGTTATGTTATTCTCCATGATGAAAAATAATTCAGTATAAGGGATAAGGGCATGGGCGGCTGTATCCACTTTTTGGAGACGTTTGATTTTATTGTCCGACTGAGACAACAACAAGCCGAGACGGGCCAGTTATAAAACCGACTTTGAAAGTATTAGAGTCAAAAGAAAAATTATGGCACAGGTATGTGTCATGAGACAGTTTTTATTTTGTTTTGGATAAAACGGCTCTAGCGGGCGTCTGTAACTCTCCGTTTTGTACTAGTAGTGGGAGTGTGCACAATACAAGTGGTAGCCGCTTCACGAAAACAACAACCTATTTTGGCTCCTTAATTTGGCCAATAACAATAGAAACACTTTTTTTGTGTGACAAACCAAACAAACTCTAGTTGGTAAAGTGGCTGGCAATTAGAAGTTGTGCATCTCTTAAAAAATGGGCCATGATTCAAAAGTTCGTCATGCATAGTTCTTGTGGTAACCAAGCTCACATGTGGCAAGATCGAAGCAAGGCGATGTCCAATATACATTGTTCCAAAATATATAAAGAAGGATTCTTCTCTCAACAATATTGGTATGCCATGACGTTTGTTATTTGTCTAGACAGATGCAGTACAACAAAAATGGTGACTTCATGCATGCTTTCTTTGCCATTTTTTGAATATGTTCGAATCACATTTGGCTTGGATGCAACGCATATTTTTGTTGACCATTGTTGTGGGATTCAACATCTTCAAGGCACACCCAATTTTTTCTCATTTTTTTATTTGTAATTAGTTTGCCTGTGGCGATCACCATTCAAATTTGAACTTAAATGGATTAAAAACAATCCAGTATATGGTTTCATGCTAAGTAAATTTGACAAACCTTCGAAATGGCGATCCTACCACGTGCGACCTACCCGTGAATTTTAGATTTGTCGCAGTGTGTATGCACATTGCACACATTAACGAATAAAAAAACACCTATTTTGACCCTTTGGCCACTAATAAAAATAAATAAGACATTTATGTGTGGCAAACCAACAATCTCTACTTTGCAAAATTGCACATATCTGCAAAAATGGGGCTCAACCCAGTGCTGATTCGACTCAGCTTGAGAGAGCATAGCTTCTAGCACAGCAGCGCGATCACGCATTGGATTCAGGTACAAATTTATGTGCTAAATTTTCTATTGCATCTATACCTGATGATGTGGTTAAGACTAGGGCGTCTATGTTAGGGGTTTCACTAGGTGTTTCTCCATCTCAGGTTTTGACTTCTATTAAGAAACTAAAAGATGTTGACTTGCAAAGAACGCTAGTAATGTTACATAGAAATGAAGAAAAGGTTAAGGCTGACGTTTCTGTAGTGAATAAGGGCTCCTATGATTTGAAGGATAGGAAAAACATAGGAATAGGAAAGGTATAGGATTGGAATGGCATGTCTACTTGAATCCTATAGGAAGTTGAAGTTTGTTTGATTGTAGCAAAGGAATTTTTTCATGAGGTATGAGCTAATGCTTTTTTCCTATAGGAGTTACACTACAAGATTCCTATAGGAATTTTTCCTATAGGATATGTTCCTATGAATCAAACAACATGTATAGGAAATTTTCCCGTAGGAACTAAATCCTACACAATTCCTATGCAAATCCTTTGAATCAAAGGAGCCCTAATTTGGTTCTGGATAGAGCTTTTCACCTTTCTAAAGATCTTAGGGATGAGGAGCAACAAGGCTCGGCAGATCATAAGGATCATGCACTCCCCTTATCCAAGCCTAAGCGTGTTTATAAGAAAAAGAAAGTTGAGGTGTCTGTAGCAATACGTGCTAGTGCTAGGCCGAGATCTAAAAATTAATTAATGAAGGGTAGTTTTTGGAATAGTGACGGTTTTAGAGGTCCGGCAAAACATTCTGTTGTTCGGGATACTATAAGGGAGCATAAGCTCGATTTCTTCGCTGTTATAGAAACAGGGAGAGATAGTTTTGTTGTGCCTTTTTTGCAGCATTTATCTGGTGATCTAGACTTTGTTTGGTACTGTCTCCCACCTTTTGGTCATTCTGGGGGTATTCTAGTGGAGTTTAATTCTCAGTCTATTAAGGTTAATTCGTTTGAAGCCGGGGAAAGATGTGTTAAGTTTCATATTTCTTCAAGGGCGGACAATTTTGAGTGGGATCTAGTTGTGGTTTATGGTGCAGTTCAAGATGCTAAAAAGGGAGAATTCTTGGCTGAGTTAGTGCGGTTTTGTGATGATGATGTTCGGCCTAAATTAGTGGGGGCGATTTTAATATCATTCGTAGATAGGAAGAGAAGAACAATAGCAATTTTGATGCCCGCTGGCCTTTTATTTTTAATGCCATTATTGAGAGTCTTGATTTAAGAGAGTTAGTGCTCTCGGGTAGGCAATTCACATGGGCCAGTGGGAGGGATATTCCTACATACGAAAAGCTTGACATAGTGCTTGCTAGTGTGTCTTGGGAACAGAAATTCCCTCTTGTCAGTGTGAGAGCCCTAACAAGATCTAGGTCGGACCACACACCACTTTTATTGGATTCAGGTGAACAAGATCACCATGGAAATAAGGAGGGATTTTATTTTAAACTATCTTGGCTAAAGCGAGATGGCTTCTATGATATGGTGGCCCATCAGTAGAATGCCATTCATTGCGGAAAGACCCCTATGGAAGTGTGGCAGAATAAGGTCCATCACCTCCGTAATTTTCTTAGAGGTTGGGCTAGAAATGAAAGCAGCGGTTGCTCAAGATCATTGATGGCCTTGACCTGAAAGCTGAAAACATTCCTCTTAATAGTTCAGAGAGGGAAACTTTAAAAGAGGTAAATGAAAAGATAGCCAGGTTGCGCCGTGACAAAGAGTCTAAATGGGCACAAAGGGCTAAAGTGAAGCATATCCAAGAGGGGGGGGTAATAACACCAAGTATTTCCATTTAGTTGCTAATGGAAAACATCGGCGTAAACAGATATTTCAACTCGAACAAGACGAGGGAACGATCATTGGTCATGATAACATCAAACATTTTATTTATGAATTTTATAAAAGATTGTTTGGGCCTCCGGATGACAATCACTTCTCTCTAGATGAGTCGCAAGTGAATGATATCCCCCATATTTCCGCTGAGGAAAATAACATCCTGGTTGCCGACTTCGAGGAGAAGGAGGTGTTTGAGGCGGTGATGCAAATGAAAAAGAATAAGGCCCCGGGACCAGATAGCTTTCCCGTGGAGTTCTATCAAACTATCTGGGAAATCATTAAAAAAAACCTTATGGCTTTGTTTGTGAGTTTTCAGCGGGGTGAGTTACCGCTATTTCATCTCAATTGTAGACCGATTTGCTTATTGAATGTGACCTTTAAACTTTTCACCAAGGTTGGCACGAATAGGGTCACCAAGGTGGCACATATTGTGATCCGACCAACGCAAACGGCGTTTTTGCCGGGTAGAAATATTCTGGAAGGAGTGTTAGTTCTTCATGAGACTATCCATGAACTTCATAGGAAGAAAATGGATGGGTTCTTCTAAAACTAGATTTTGAAAATGCTTATGATAAAGTAAGGTGGCCATTTTTACAACAAGTGTTGCGCATGAAAGGGTTCCATCCTAAATGGTGCCAATGGATAAATAATTTTGTTACTAAAGGGACTATGATGAGGACATCCCTACCACACTACTACCTCCGTCATTGCAAGATGAAGACAATGCTGCTGTGAAGCTCAAGTCCAATGAAGTCAGGATTGGACCAATGACACGAGCTCGTGCGAAGCTACTTAAACAACAGGTGAATTTGTTCCTAAGTGATACTTTGATCGATGAGAACTTTATACTGCCTAAGTCCTATTACTTATGTATGATCAGGTATGAGGAGGGAGCAAGCATCGCACGAGGAGGAGAGGAGCAGCTGGACAAGAAGCTAGACGTGAAGGTGGACATGGAGCTGGACATGAAGACATCCCATGGACGCGCGAGGGAGGAGCGGGAGGCATGCGCGAGAGGAGGAGATGTTCAGGCCGGTGCCAAGCCCGGTCAACCGGCCGTGCCGCCGGGCCACCCGGCCCAGGCCCGGTCCGACCGGCTTCCACGCCGGATCCGTCCGGTCCAAACCGGATTTTCCACCTGTGCCAACCGGGCACTATCCAGTAAGCCTGGATGCCCCGCCCGGTTGCCACCCGGTCCCTGGCCCGGTCCAAACCGGACCGGCCGGTCCCAGGCCCAGTCGACCGGCTCCCATGCCGGCCGAGTCCGAGTCTGTCTCGACCAGATCTATTCTGGGTCGGTTATTTTCGTACTTTTTCGACCTGAGGTTGTCCTGAACCCCTATATAAGTGCCCAGTACACCCCCAAAGTAGCTTTAGACCACGTTTAAGATAAACCCTAGTTCATAGTTGATTGCTTTGCAACTCTATTGAATCCCTACACCATATTGCATTGATTTGGTGTAATTCTGAAAGTCTTGTGTGATCTGCTGTTCCATTGGGAATTAGAAGGTTGCAACTTACCGCTTCGTGGTCGGCGGCTATGTGCGCAAGTGTGTGGAGTTGCGAATATCTTGCAGAGTTGAGAGCTGTTGCATTGGCGACAGGGACCAATCGAGAGATCTCGTTCCATCATACAAGTTATCATCCACTTCATCAAGTTATCTCTACTGTGTTCATCCCGTGACCATCATCACCACCGTTGCTTACTGAGAAGATCGGGCCACCCCGTATCATCTTGGTATCAGATTTCAGTGTTTCCTCGGTAAGCCATCCACAATCCACCTCATAGTTGAGTTGTGAGTGTTTTCCTATCCAGAAAAAGCCAAAAAAAAATTAGGGTTAGGGTTTGCCATAGCCTTAGATTGCACTAATTTCGAGTTTTAGTTGCTTTTCGTAGTTGTTTTTGCGTATCTTTTCTTCCATCTAGTATTGTTAGGGTTTGTGTTTCCGCTTTCATCTAGAGTCCGTTTTTGTTGCTCCGAGTCCACATAACATACAGTGTGTTTGTCCAAACCATAGCCACAGCCTTTCGATATAAGTGACTAGGAACTTTCCCAGAAGAGACTAGTTTTACCGCTCGACAGGCTGCTCATTAGGGTTTTAGTGCTTTGCATTATCTGTTGGCCGTGTTATCAAGGAGTTGAGTCATAAAATCAAAAAAAATTGAAAAGAAGCAAAAAGAGCTACATAGCTGCGTGTGATAAAAAGAAAATTCCAAAAAGAAAAGTGAAGTGCTAGTAGAATCAAGTGAAGGCCTTAAGTTTTCTTTAACTGCACCCGTAGTTGAGCAATCTTGTGCCTGTCCCGTTGAGCTTTGCGAGCGTCTCTCGAGTGTATTGCAACCTTTTCATCCATATAGTTGCATTGCCACATTTATCGCCTTGTGTGAGTATCATTGGTTGTCTACGGTCAGCGCTAGAGGTTGTTATTGGTGCAAATAGGTAGCCACCTACAACCCCACGTATACCCTGCTTTGTCGTGTGATTGTTCTTATACCCTTGATATTCGCTTCGCTACATCCGTGCACTAGTCATCGCTACAAGTGGTAAGCAATACTAATTCACTTTGGAGCGGTAAGATTTCCTTTTCTTATCAGTTTTGAGTGAGTTGTCAGAGTACCACTATATATATTTGTTTTAGTGCACTAATCTACTAACCATTTCTTCTAGTGATGAGAAAATTGTTAACCAGACAAAAAAGGATGCCGCTGATGTGATGACATGGAGGGAGTATGAAGCTCTTCGTAATGAGATGCGACGTGAATTCCGCACTCAAGACGATGAACTTAGGGGGACTCTTCAGGGAATCTCCCAGAAGCTGGATGCTACTAGTGCGACCGTCACTACAATGAAAGATCAAATGACGGATATTCAGCGCAGTCTTCAAGTTTTGCAACTAGCTGTTGATGAAGCACCTAATGCTAATCGTGGTGTTGGGCGTGGTAACCACGCTCGTGGGATTGTTGAACTCCGACGTCAAGGTCGTGGGTTTGAGGAAGAAGATGGATTGGGTAAGCCCAAGTTCTCCATACCCAAGTTTGAAGGAGGTGTTGATGTTGAAGAATACCTCTCTTGGGAGCTGAAGATTGAGAAGTTATGGCGCTTACATAATTACACTGAAGATAGGAAGATCAAGCTTGCTTGTTCCGAATTTGATGGTTATGCATTGCGTTGGTGGGATGGACTTGTGCGTGCTCGTGAAGAAGATGGTGAGCCGCCTATTATCACATGGCGTGCTATGAAGGCGGCAATGCACGATCATTTTGTGCCCACTAATTATTTGCGAACTATATATGATAAGTTGACCCTATTGAGACAAGGTGTGAAGACTGTTGATGAATATTACATGGAGATGGAGATGCTAATGCAGCGTGGCCATGTCCGTGAGTCACTTGAGATGACAATGCAGCATTTTCTTAATGGTTTGAAGTATGATATCAAAGGCATTGTTCGTCATTACAGTTATACCACTATGAATGAGTTGCTACATCATGCAAGAGAAGCTGAATCACAGTTGGCTGAAGAATCAAAAGTTAAAGATCGTGCTACGGGAGCTGGGCGCTTCACGCCTAGGGAGCCCCCATCTCCGGCGCCATCTACGTGCTCCGCACCTTATTCTACTCCGTCTAGCAAGCCGGTCACCAATGTGTCTAACACAAAGAAGTCCAAATCTGCTGCAAGTACGAGTGGTTCTAGCATGTCTACTGCGCGCAACCGCGATATGAATTGCCATACATGTGGTGGCAAGGGTCACTTCAAGAGAGATTGTCCTAACCGTAAAGTCATGATTATTAATGAGGACAATGAGTATGAGACTGGAGATGATGTTGATCCATATGCTCCAGAAGATGATGACTATGACAGTGATGGTGTAGATGCTTATCCGTCTGAAGCTCGCACTATTATTGTGTCTCAGCGTGCTCTTAATGTGTTGCCAAGTGCATCTACTCAGCGCTGCAATTTGTTTCAAACAAAGGCTTTGGTTGGTCCTGACAAGGCTTGCAAGGTTATTATTGATGGCGGGAGTTGCCGCAATTTAGCAAGCAAGGAGCTGTGTACCAAGCTGAAGTTGAAGTATCTACCGCATCCGCATCCATACTATATTCAGTGGTTGAGCGATAATGGGGAGATGAAGGTGAACCACATGGTGCGTGTTGAGTTTGCGATTGGACCGTATAAGGATTCCATTGATTTTGATGTGGTTCCTATGACGGTGTGTCACCTATTATTGGGTGGGCCATGGCTCTATGACCGTTCTGTGCAACACAATGGTCGTTCCAATACATATCACTTGGAGTTCAAGGGCAAGAAAATCAACTTACAACCTATGTCACCACAGCAAATTGTCAATGAATTGATACGCGTACAGCACGCGTCCGTTGGGAACCCCAAGAGGAAGGTGTGATGCGTACAGCGGCAAGTTTTCCCTCAGTAAGAAACCAAGGTTTATCGAACCAGGAGGAGCCAAGAAGCACGTTGAAGGTTGATGGCGGCGGGATGTAGTGCGGCGCAACACCAGGGATTCCGGCGCCAACGTGGAACCTGCACAACACAACCAAAGTACTTCGCCCCAACGAAATAGTGAGGTTGTCAATCTCACCGGCTTGCTGTAATAAAGGATTAGATGTATAGTGTGGATGATGATTGTTTGCAGAAAATAGTAGAACAAGTATTGCAGTAGATTGTATTCGATGTAAAAGAATGGACCGGGGTCCACAGTTCACTAGAGGTGTCTCTCCCATAAGATAAATAGCATGTTGGGTGAACAAATTACAGTCGGGCAATTGACAAATAGAGAGGGCATGACAATGCACATACATGATATGATGAGTATTGTGAGATTTAATTGGGCATTACGACAAAGTACATAGACCGCTATCCAGCATGCATCTATGCCTAAAAAGTCCACCTTCGAGGTTATCATCCGAACCCCTTCCAGTATTAAGTTGTAAACAACGGACAATTGCATTAAGTATGGTGCGTAATGTAATCAATAACTACATCCTTGGACATAGCATCAATGTTTTATCC
The DNA here is from genome assembly GCF_022539505.1 of Lolium rigidum. Taxonomy (NCBI): domain Eukaryota; kingdom Viridiplantae; phylum Streptophyta; class Magnoliopsida; order Poales; family Poaceae; genus Lolium; species Lolium rigidum. The sequence continues at coordinate 292,653,927 of NC_061508.1, forward strand.
CTAGTGGCAACAAGCACATCCACAACCTTAGAACTTTCTCATCACCGTCCCGGATTTAATGGAGGCATGAACCCACTATCGAGCATAAATACTCCCTCTTGGAGTTAAGAGCAAAAACTTGGCCAGAGCCTCTACTAATAACGGAGAGCATGCAAGATCATAAACAACACATAGGTAATAGATTGATAATCAACATAACATAATATTCTCTATCCATCGGATCCCGACAAACACAACATATAGCATTACAGATAGATGATCTTGATCATGTTAGGCAGCTCACAAGATCCGACAATGAAGCACATAAGGAGAAGACGACCATCTAGCTACCGCTATGGACCCATAGTCCAGGGGTGAACTACTCACTCATCACTCCGGAGGCGACCATGGCGGTGAAGAGTCCTCCGGGAGATGATTCCCCTTTCCGGCAGGGTGCCGGAGGCGATCTCCTGAATCCCCCGAGATGGGATTGGCGGCGGAAGCGTCTCTGGAAGGTTTTCCGTATCGTGGCTCTCGGTACTGGGGGTTTCGCGACGAAGACTATTTGTAGGCGGAAGGGCAGGTCAAGAGGCGACGCGAGGGGCCCACACGACAGGGCCGCGCGGCCAGGGCCCAGGCCGCGCCGCCCTGGCGTGTCGCCGCCTCGTCGCCCCACTTCGTTACGTCTTCGGTCTTCTGGAAGCTTCGTGGCAAAATAGGCCCCTGGGCGTTGATTTCGTCCAATTCCGAGAATATTTCCTTACTAGAATTTCTGAAACCAAAAACAGCAGAAAACAGCAACTGGCTCGTCGGCATCTCGTTAATAGGTTAGTGCCGGAAAATGCATAAATATGACCGGTACCGTCTGTTATCATATTGGGGCCGGTCGCGTGGATCGGCCTTCTTCTTATCCTCACGGAGTGACTCGCTCTCCTCTTTATCTTTACCATGGCGGTTCATGCCCTGCCATGTTGATATCGAAAGAGAAAACCCTACGACGCTTCGTGGCATGGTTGAGCTCCACCAAAGCGGACGTTATGAAACTCGCTGCATGTCCACTTTCATGGCAAATCGATCAAGATCAATCGGCCTTGCTCTATCGCCATTTGAATTTGTCCTCAACACGCCTTGCGTCGTTGGTGACGTGTGAACGTGTTATGCCATTTGCGCACGGTCTCCTTCAACTCTTGCACCGTAGGGATTTGTGGCCTTCGGGTAACTTGGCCTGTTTTTCCTTCACAGCGTAAATCGAAAATCTGCTCAGCTTTG